>NC_068934.1:6079948-6382978 GCF_023091745.1 Budorcas taxicolor | reverse complement strand
ATAACATTCAGTATGGTGAATTGTTTTTCAGTATTTTTTGCTGTCATATGGAGTCAACTGCTTTAGAATATTAACTAGTTAAAAAATATACAAGAGATCAGAGACTAAGTGCAAACTACTGTCACTTACATGGTTTAATATGTAAGATATTTTGTTCAATGATATTCCATATTTCAGAAATTCTGATTGATTTTCTATTTACTGATTTAGTTATTGCAAATGCTATGTAATACAGTCTTTGGTCCATGTATCCTTGTTTGTAATAATTTCTATTGGAAAGAATGCTAGAGGTAATGTTGCTAGGTCAAAAGATTTATATAATTCCTTGGAAAGCCCAAGAAGCCCCCAATGAGTGGATATCACAAGTTCCACCATGATTTGAACTATACACTAAGCACCATTCCTTTTGTTTACTAACCTGATATAAATAAGTATACCACTTCATTCCTGCACCCCAGTCTGGTTCATTTATGCAAGTAAAGCACATTGCTTACAATATAGATGAACCTTGAAAGCATTAAGTGAAAGTAACCAGATATAAAAAGTCATAAATTGTGTGAACCCATTTAATTGAAGCTATATAATAGAAAAATTCATGAAAAATAAAACTGGATTAAGGGGCTAACAAGATGGGGGAAGGGATATGGGGAGTAAATATGTGCATTGATTTCTTTTTGGAGTGATGGATATGTTCTGAAATTAGACAGTTCTTGTTTCACAAATTTTGGTATATTACTAAAAAAACACTGAATTATGTACTTTAAATGGCGTAATTGTTATGGTATGTAACTTTTATGTTAATAGAACTATTATTTAAAAAAGAAAAGCAATTGATTATATTTTATGAAATATTCCATAATAAATTTTTATTAGAAGAAAATTTAATTAACAAACTTATACATTCAACATGGTCATGCCATTTTATACAAACATACAGTCACTATGCTTCATTAAATTATAGTTTGCTCAGAGATAGTCAGGGATTATTATCCTGTGGCCTCACATGAGTTTTTGCAGAATAATTACCTCAGAGGAGGTAAAAATAATGGTCACAGAATTTGACAAATCATGGAGACCTAAGACAAAGGAAAGGCTTCAGAGGGAAGGAAAAGGGGGAAGGAAGGAAACTGTATATGAGGGATCCTCTGCAAACATCATAGAAGCTCACAATTCCATTGTCATAATCCAGAAACATCCCAATCCTACCCAGAGGCCTTTTCACATACTGAATGTAGGGTGGGGCATTGGTGAAGAGACTATAATGATTGTTCACCTTCTTGGAAAACAGAACACATGCTTCTTCAGAATAAATACTGATATTAGTATCAGTTATCAAGATATCTTTGCAGATGCCCAGAATCCAGCTGGAGGAGTACGTCACGTCCAGCTCCCAGTAATGCCTCCCAGAGGTGAAGGGCCGAGCTCCCCAGGACATGACACTCTCCACAACCTGAGGCTGTCTGGATGCTCCGTGGTGCTCATCTCTGAACATCAAACTTGCATCATCACCATCCTCAGAAAGGCTCATGTGGTGAATGGTCATTGTCTGACTCAGAATGTTATCCACTGCAGAAAGAGCAGAAATCAGGTTAGCAAGTGGGATTTCCATGTCTCTGAGAGGCAGAAGGCAGAGGTTCCCTACCCACTGAGATTTTTTTTCATTTTCCCTCCTCCAAGGAAACCCAAAACAAAGACAGCAAAGTGAGTTCAGATTGCTCTTCTACAAAAAGGAAAAGTTACTACTATATATGGCAAGTAGAAACACCTTAAACCATATCAAAAAAGAAGACAGCTATATCATGAACTGTATGAAGTCTTGATTCAATCTCAGTCTCTTGATGATCACTCTGAAAACTGAATATTCTATTTCTTTATAACCATATGAGCAACGTGATTGCTCTTTTTTGGTCTATGTCAGATGTAACTAAATATATGTAAATGACTTTGCATTTTCATTAAACTATAGGTTGGAAAGTGCAGTCTTGATCTTTGCAATCCAAATATACAGGCAGAAAAGATGCAACAACTTGGGAGAGTCATATAATATCATTTCAGATAAAAATAAAAGAACATTAAAAGGAGGCTCCTTCCCAGGAAGCTCTAATGAAGTGTAGTCCTGATCACCATAGGGCTGACCCTCACCTCTGAAGTTGTTCAGTGTGTCTAGGATTCCAGTGACAGGCCAGCAAGTGAGCTCTGGGTTCACTGGCTGAGGCTTCTGCGTCTCTGCCAAGTCAGTCCTGTAACAAATGACATAGATACAAGTCAAGGCCAAAGGCTAATCACATGATCATTACAAAAAAAGCAGTTTTTAACCCAGGAAATTTTGTTAGAATTCTGTTTTCGGTTAATTGCATATACAATATATTCTACACAGTTTGGAATATAAAGAAATTACCAGATTTTTTTCCTAAATATAAATTATATCAAATTTCAACTTCCCCATCAGATATTATTCTTGTTTTCAACTCATTGAACCTCATTCCCTTCCTCTATTCCATATCAGCTAATGCAAAGATACTGGGCATTTTACAGACAGAAAATTTGGACTAAGCCTTTGAGACTTCAGTCAGTAAGTAGTCATCAAGGATACATTCACTGTCTACAAGGAAGAGAGCCAGACCTGTTTGCTCTTGTCAGCCCAGCAAGGGACTCCAATTCCAACCTGGTTATTTTGGTCCAAAAAGTCTACATTCTCAGTGGGGAGCAGAAAGTCACACCCTCTGAGGTTCTGCCTATAAGGGACCTTGCAATGATGGAACAAGCTGAGTCACTGCTACTCCTCAAAACAAAAGGACAGTTCTTTTCTTATTCTTAGGGAATTTGCCTCTTTCAGGGCTTTTTCACTTTCCAACTCTTTAGCATAGGTGCTTCCTCTGTGATATCTTAGAAAATCCCTTCACTAAGTTTAATGTGATGAGGTTGGAAAGAATGGGGTGAGTGGGTAAAATAAAGCCCGGAATGTCAGAATGTTTTCAGGTATATTGTATTTTAGCCAAATGAAAAGGAAACTTCTGAGGCCAAGGACTGAAATTCTTTTGAAATAAAATAGAAAACAGCCGAAAAGACAATATTGGTCATCTGTATATGAGGGTGCTGCACCTATGGATTTACACATGGATTCAATTTATAAATTCTCAGTTACTTGGTTATGTACTTGTTTATTTATACATTTATTTATTTCATGGGAGGTACTTCTTGGACCAACTATTTTAAATATATTTTAAATGCAGCTGTGTATATATGTCAACCTCGGATTCCCAGCCTATCCATTCACCCATCCTTACTCCTGGTTCTGAATGGAAAATATTCAGAAAAAAATTCCAGAAAGTAAAACTTGAAAATGCCACATACCAGGGAACTATTTACAATGCATTTAATTTACATTGCATGTGTTAGTTGTTATAAGTCATCTAGAGATGACAAAGTGTATGGCAATATGCTTTTAAGTTAACTGCAAATACTAAGGCATTTTGTATAAAGAATCCTGTATCCCGGAATTTAAATATTGAGGAGGACTTGAAAACAATCTCCCATGGTACCATGCATCTACTTCATCAAAAAGGTAACAACTTTTCCAGAAATGAAAATTTAGTGTATGCTCACATTTCCAATACATTTGCCAAGACCTGCAACGAAAAACAAAGATCATGTTAATCATGAGACTTCTGTCGTTTTGCATCTTCTTCTCTATTCTTTGTTCAATAAGATATTGTTTTTTAAATTATCTTCTAAGGAATACTCAGCAGGCATCCTAATAACATAGCCTAAGCTAAAACATGGGGGGCTTCCTCAGGGCACATTATGGAAGGAAGGAGGTCAGAAGGGTCTGCGTAATGATACAGCAGCATCTAGGATTCCAGTGTCACCCTCTGCCACTGCTCTTCTCAAGGACAGAGCTCACCATTTAACAAAGCAATAGCAAAAACAGGGCACCGTATTTAACTACAGAGTGAAATTGATGACTGGTTGTAACAACCTTGCCTAGAGAACAGGTGAAGCGTCGGTGTCTATGGAAAATTTGGGATAACGGGAAGTGACAAAGGTTTAGGGGAACACATACTGAGATTTACCTCCAGAAAGTTAACTTTCCACTGGTCACAGAATTTTGCTGATTTTAGATCATCTGTTTGGATAGTACTCCTGATCACACTGAAAAAATACAGTCCTTAGCTAAGACATGGACAAAAATCTTCCAAAAATTACCAGAATATGTTGAACTAGGGGATTGGACTAATACAATAAAGGGCATCAAGGAGCACCATCCCTCAGCTGAGAGTAAATTTTAGCAGGGAACATTCCAGTGTCACAGCAACTCGTCTAAAAGAGTATTTCTCTCTCTGAGGATGGGCCCTCCTTTCTCACCTGGAGCAGCTCCCCGTCCGGCTTGCAGCACATCCCAGTCAGCTCTCTGTACATGTCTTTCAGACTTGCTCTGTACTGAGTCATTCTGAACACACTGTCCTCGAGTTGCTCACAAATCTCCTTGGCTTCTCGCTCCAGGGCCTCCAGATGCAGTTGCTCCTCCTCCCGGAGTGATAGAGGTATCCTCCGATATTCAGCTGTAATCATCGCCTTCCTTAAGGCCACATAGTCCTGTGGGGATAGTGGACTCAAAGTATTGCTTATGCTCACATCCAAAAGAAAACTTCAAATATTATTTCCTTGATGTCATCAAGAATGTTCTTGACCAACTGTCGGCCTCAAGTATCCTCCTGTCCATGGTTTCTCTGAGTTCCTAGTCTCTGGCCCTGTTTGAATCAAGCCATCTGAGGGGTTTCCAAGCTCTCCCCTTAGAAGGATTCTTCAGGGTTCTTACTCTATCAATGATTTCCTCTTTAATTTGGATCATGTTTTTCTCTTATTCCTTGCCCTTATTTTTCTAAATATATTTAATGGGGTAAACTCCATTTTGTATAGTTTTAAAAGTTGCTCTCTTTTCCATCTAGGTACTTCTATACTCCTCTCCTCTACTCAGAGTAACAGTGCAGTGGTGTCTTATACTTCATTTCTGAGTTTTATTCAAATCCTCAAAATTTGGCCTAGGAACACTTCTCATGCCAAGGTTTTCCCGTGTACTAGTATTCCTTGAACTAGCTAGCATGTATTGGCCTGTTCCAATTGTGATTACTGATAGGTCATTTGAAACCATGCTTTTTCAAGGGAAGAGATCAATATTCTTTAATGGGAATGTAAATAGGCCTAAAAGCTGGAATTATATCATTATCTAAATAGAAATAAATAGGAGCGTTTTTATTCTTACCTTAAATGACCTAGTTTTTTTAGCTTCCTGGTTCAGAATAGTTTGCATTTCTTCTCTGATTTTCCATAAAGAGCCCATTCTCTTTAGAAGTTTCTCCTACAAAATACCCAGGGGATTTAGACACAGAAGATGACACTGTAAACTTCATCCCCTTATTCCTGAACAAAGGCGCTTGTTGGTTACACAGAAAACTTGAGCTAGAATACTGTGGTCATATTTTCCCACATTAATCTGAATCTAACACCAAGATGATAGTGACAAAAGTGCATGCTACAGAACTGGGGAAATGTTACATATCATGAAATCCAATCCCTAAGAAATTGAGACTCACATACTTCTATAGCTTGATTAGGAAAGCCTCAAGCTCCCATCAGAAGCCTGTGGCCCTGGTGCTGCCACCTGCCCCGGGATGCTGCATTTCCACACGTGTGGACAATTGGGCAACAACACTGAAAGGACACATTATATGTGAGGATCCACATTCAGAACTCCCACCTCCACCATCTCCACCCCCCATCACCATCACAGCATCCTGGTCTTCCTCTCTGACTTAGGAGCCTCTAGATCCCAAACTGCTCGAGAGGCATCACCTACCCGGGACTCCTCAGCAGCCCTGTGTATTGGACTGTGGCTGTGAGCTGCGTGCTCGGGGCGTTCAGAGCAGGGCCCACAGAGCAGGGTCTGGTCAGCCTCACAGAAGAGGCCTTTGGCTTCCTGGTGTGTCACACAGATCTGCTCCTCAGAGCTGTGGTCGTGGTCAGCTCTGGCCTGTCTGGCAAGGGAAGCCAGCCTCTTGAGGACAATATTGGTTTTGAAATCGGGCCTCTCTGATAGTCCCCTGCACTCAGGGCAGCTCTTTGGAATCCAGTCTTCCTCCCAGCAAAGGCTCAGACAAGGACGGCAGAAGCTGTGCCCACAGTCTATGGTGACGGGGTCCAGGAAGCAGTTCATGCAGATGGAGCAGGTGACTTCACTCTGGAAGGCTTCCAGTGTGTCTGAATCCATGTTTCTGAAAATTAAAGATAGAAATAGAAATGGTAAGAGATAAAGTCTTTCTTCTGCCTTGATCGGGGAAAACAAAGCCTTTGGCACAGTCCTGTCTTGAACTCTGTCTAATTTCCATATTTGCTAAACCCCAACACAAACCTACGTGCTTCGTCACTCAGTCGTGTCCAACTCTTTGTGACTGTATACTGTAGCCCACCAGGCTCTGTTCATGGGATTCTCAAGGCAAGAATACTGGAGTAGGTTGCTGTGCCTGCCTCCAGGGGATATTTGCTGCCATGGATTGAACCCATGCCTCTTAAGTGACCTGGATTGCCAGGTGGGTTCTTTACCATTATTGCACCTAGACTTCCTCAATGGCTCAGTGGGTAAAGAATCTGCCTACAATTTAGGAGAAATAGGAAATGTGGGTTGGAGGCCTGGGTTGGGAAGATCCCCTGGAGAAAGGAATGGCAACCAGTCCCAGTACTCTTGCCTGGGAATGCCCATGGACAGTGGGGCCTGATGGGCTACAGTCCGTGGGGTTGTGAAGAGTTGGACATGACTCAATGACTAAGCAGAAACACAGTACAAACCAGGAAATGGTGACTACAGATAGGTTGTATTCTTGCTATAATAAAAAGGATGAAATTAGATAAGAGAGTCACTTGCAACTATTTTTTGTTTGTTTGTTTATTAACCTGAGGATAAATATTAGGATGACTCCAGAGTAACTTTTGTCAGCTGATTGGTACAAAAGCATATGTAATCTCAATCTGTCTCTCTCTCTCCATTTTCCCCTACTTACAACCCACACTAACACACACACTTTGTCTCTTCGTTAATGTTCTCTATGCCTTCTGCCTTTGAAGTGACATATATGCTTTTCTAAAGCCAAATAAAGTTGTTTATGAATAATTTAAACTTAATATAATTAATGTTTTCTTTAACTTTGACATTCTGAAACTGTTAACTTGTCAGTGTTTACTTACAACTTAAATTAACAAAAACTATTCCTTTCAAGACAAAAAGAAAAAAAATAAATATGTCATTGCTAGTTCATATTTTGAACTGGTGAATGTTCCCACTATAACAGTAATCTGTAAAAAAGAGTCAATTTTTCACTAAAGAAAGTGAAAGTGAAGTCATTCCTTTGTGTTCAACTCCATGAAACCCCACGCAACCCCACGGACTGTAGCCTATCAGGCTCCTCTGTCCATGGATTTCCCAGGCAAGGATACCGGAGTGGGTTGCCATTTCCTTCTCCAGGAGATCTTCCCAGCCCAGAGATTGAACCCAGGTCTCCCGAATTGAAGGCAGACACTTTACTGTCTGAACCAATTTGACTATACATTGTTTACTAAAACCACAGAAATAAATTTGAATATACACAAGGATTTTCACTCTACATTGGAAATTCCAAATATCTGGTTAATGGAAGCAACATCAGATTTTTTGTTTTTTGATGTTTCCCTCTTTGCCCATTCCACTCCTTTGGAGTCCCTATTGGTTGATTGGATCTATTTTCAACACTTTTCATTTATGGACTGCAAAGTGATGTCTTTAAAATGGTAGCAAATGTGACCATTTCAAGAAGGTTTTCTGATTAATTTAACCATTTAACTCATTCATCTGTGTAAAGACTATGAAATGTATTCATTATGTTGAATATTTTAGGAGTACTATGTGTTTTATAAATACTTATGTATTTATAAATATGTGCATCAAATGAGGAGATAGCTGATGAACAGGGAGAAAGTATAAAGAAGCCATGTGTAGAGTGGGCTAGAAACCGACCAAGAATTCTTTATGAATAAAATCACTTTTATGCTAATGACACTGGGAATCATGATAGCATTAAAATAACAGAAGAACTAAATGGGCTTCCACAGTGGCTCCGTGATAAAAAATTAGCTTGCCATTAGATTAACTCCTTTTATATGGATTAACTCTTTTAATCTTCTAAATAATATTTACTAATTCTTTATTTTTACCCACATTTTAAAATGAAATTACTTGACGTCGTATGGATGAAAGACATTACTTTTTTTGCAAATCTCAGAGGGAACAAATACTTGATGCATTGCATACATACAGATATTACTCATAGGAAAAAACAATACATTTCTGTCCATAATCACCATTAAAGTTTCATTCCTAAGTGAACATAGCAGAATTTCATTGACTTTGATTAGAACTCACCACTGGGTACAGTTGATGAAATGTTCTACTCCTATTCTGTAAGTAACTCTGCACGATTCAGTTCAGCTTTAGGTGTTCACCTCTGCCTGGCAGAGACTTCCCAAAGTCTCCACAATGCAGCCAACTCCAGTCCCGACAGCTCTGGACTCCAGAGAAAAGTGAGTGTGGATCTTCAAGAGAAGCTTTATGTAGTCTTTGAAGACCACGCCTATTCTTCCAAGTGATAGTGTTATCAGCCCTGTGAAAAGGTATAGGTGCACATGATTAGATTTTACCAGAGTTGAAAACACTTTCAGATGCCAATGATTGAAGTCCTTGGAAACCTGCTTAATCCAAGTGTCACAATCCAATCTCTGCTAAAAAGTCACATTTTGAATTTATAGTTGTAATCCAGGAAGTTGCTGTTTGGACAATAAATAAACTCCCCAGATGTGAATATCTCCATTTAATGAACTGCATCATAGTCCTAATTTCAGATGACCAGTATATCTATTACTTTGGGCAAGAATCCCTTAGAAGAAATGGAGTAGCTCTCATGGTCAACAAGAATCTGAAATGCAGTTCAGTTCAGTGGCTCAGTCATGTCTAACTCTTTGTTAGTCCACCCCATGGACGGCAGCATGCCATTCTTCCTGTCCATCACCACCTCTTGGAACTTGCTCAAACTCATGTCCGTCGAGTCAATGATGCCATCCAAACAGCTCATCTTCTGTCCTCCCCTTCTCTTCTTGTCTTCAATCTTTTCCAGCATCAGAGTCTTTTCCAATGAGTCATTTCTTTGCATCAGGGAGCCAAGTATTGGAGTTTCAGTTTCAGTGTCAGTCCTTCCAATGTATATTCAGGACTGATTTCCTTTAGGATGGACAGGTTGGACTCCTTGCAGTCCAAAGGGCTCTCAAGAATCCTCTGCAACACCATCGTTCAAAAGCATCAATTCTTTGGCACTCATCTTTCTTTATGGTCCAAGTCTCACATCCATACATGACTACTGGAAAATCCATAGCTTTGACTAGACAGATCTTTGATGGCAAAGTAATATCTCTGCTTTTTAATATGCTGTCTAGGTTAGCCATAACTTTTCTTCCAAGGAGCAAGTGTTTTTTAATTTAATGGTTGCAGTCACCAACTGCAGTGATTTTGGAGCCCTGCAAAATAAAGTCTTTCAGTGTTTCATTATTCCCCCATCTATCTGCCATTAAGTGACGGGACTAGATGCCATGATCTTAGTTTTTTTGCATGTTGAGTTTTAAGCCAGCTTTTTCACTCTCCTATTTCACTTTCATCAAGAGGCTCTTAATTTCCTTTAGTACTTGTGTGCGATCACAAAAATGACAATATTATTTCAGTTTTTTTTCCAAGGCAAACAATTCAACACTGCAGAAATCCAAGTCTGTGCTCCAACCACTGATGTGAAAGAAACTGAAGCTGACCAATTCTATGAAGACTTACAGCATCTTCTAGAACTGACATTAAAAGAAAGATGTCTTTTTAATCATAAGATATTGGATTGCAAACGTATGAAGTCAAAAGAAACCTGCACTATCAGTCAAGTTTGGCCTTGCAGTATGAAATGAAGCAGGGCAAAGGCTAACAGAGTCTTGTCAAGAGACTAAACTGGTCATAGCAAACACCCTTGCCAAAGACTCAAGAGATGACTCTATGCATGGACATCACCATGCATAGAGTGCATTTTGATCAATACCACAATCAGATTGATTATTATTATTTTTTTTTTGCAACCAAAGGTGGAGAATCTCTATACAGCAGTCAGTAAAAATAAGACCTGGAGTTGACTGTGGCTCAGATCATGAGTTCTTATTGCAAAATTCAGGCTTAAATTGAAGAAAGTAGGGAAAACCTCTAGGACCTTCAGGTGTGAGCTACATCAAATCCCTTATGATCATACACTGAAAGTCATGAGTAGACTCAATGTATTAGATTTGACAGACGGAATGCCTGAAGAACCATGGGGGAAAGTTAGTAACATAGTACAGGAGGCTGTGGCCAAAACCATCCCAAAGGAAAAGTAAATTGAAGAAAGCAAAGTGGTTGTCTGAGGAGGTTTAACAAATAGCTGAGGAAAGAAGAAAAAACAAAGCAAGGGTGAAAAGGAAAGATATGTTCAACTGAACACAGAGTTCCAGACACTAGCCAGGAGAAATAAGACGTCCTTCTTAAATGAACAATGCCAAAAATAGAGGTAAGCAATGGAATGGAAAGACTTGCAATCTCTTCAAAAAATTGGAGATATCAAGGACTGTTTCATGCAAGGGTAGGTATGATAAACACAAACATTAAGGACTGAACAGAAGCAGAAGGGATTAAGAAGACATGACAAGAATACACAGAAGAACTATACAAGAAGGTTCTTAATGACCTGGATAGCCACGATGGTGTGGTCACTAACCTAGAGCCAAAGATCCTGGAATATGAAGTAAAGTTGGTTTTAGAAAGTATCACAACAAACTAGTGGAGGTGACGGAATTCCAGCTGAGCTATTTAATTCCTAAAAGACAGTGCCATTAAACTGTTGCACTCCATATTTCATCAAATTTGGAAAGCTCAGTAGAGGCCATAGGACTGGGAAAGGTCACTTTTCATTCCAATGAAGGGCAATGGTAAAGAAGGTTCAAACTATCCTATAATTGCCCTCATTTTACATGCTAGCAAGTTTATGCTCAAAATCCTTCATGCTAGACTTCAGCAGTACATGGACCAAGGACTCCCAGAGGTACAAGCTAGATTTCAAAGAGGCAGAGGAACCCGATATCCAATTGCCAACATTTGCTGGATCATGGAGAAAGCAAAGGAATTCTAGAAAAACATCCACTTGTGCTTCACTGACTACACTAAAGCTTTGAGTGTGTGGATCACAACAAATCATGGACAATTCTTAATGAGCCTGGAGTACGAGACCACCTTACTTGTCTCCTGAAACACCTGCTATGCGAATCAAGAAGGAAGAGTTAGAACCAGACATGGAACAGCAGACTAGTTCCACATTGGGAAAGGAGTACAGTTATTTAACTTGTATGCAGTAAATGTGTGTGCATGCTCAGTCACTTCAGTCATGTCTAACTCTTTACCACCCTCTGGACTGAAGTCCACCAGGCTCTTCCATCCATTGGATTCTCTGCCCGCCATAGGTGTGACGGAGGTCCCAGGAGTCTGTGACTCCCCGTTGCTCTGTGAGTGATCTCGTCCCTCAGGACTCCTGCAGTGAACTGCGGAGGGGAAGATATGATTGACTGGATGTAGAGAAGTTTCCTTTAGCAACACTGTCAAGCTTCTGAAGTCTTTCTTCCTTCTGTCTGAAGTGAGGAGTTGGCCCTTCCTTATCTTTGGAACGGAGATGGGCATGTGCACAGTAACAGTTCTATATGTATTTTTGTACTTTTAGCTGGCAATGAGATTTTCTTATCTCAATCATTAGAAATTAAAAATTTAATACTCCTTGATCTGCATTAGCTTTTCCTTAAAACTAGCCTCCTATGACTCAGTGGCACTAATTTTCTTGGCCACGTTTAAATATCTCTGGTTTCTGTTCCAACCCATTCCTTATGCTCCTGGTTGTAACAGAATCATGCTTTTTGCCATACATTTGATTTATTTGTACTATGCTATGCATTTGTCCATGATCTGGGTAAGTATCTTAGTGCAGAGATTACTAAACTATTTGGGAATTCATGTACCATTTGGGACTGCTTTTATAATTTTAGTTTATTTTAAAATGTGTTTAAAGCTAGCACCATCTCATTAAACTTTTCTAAATATCCTTGGCTAGCTTCATTTTTGGTTCTCATGCAAAATTAGTATCACACAAGTTCATGAGTGCATGCTGAGTCATGTCTGAGTCTTTGCGACCCCATGGACTACAGCTTGTCTGGCTCTTCTGTCCATGGGATTTTCCAGGTAGGAGTACAGTAGGTTGCCATTTCCTCCTCCAAGGGATCTTCCCAGTCCAGGGATCAAAACTGAGGTATCCTGCATAGGCAGGCAGTTTCTTTACCACATGAAGTTGTGTTAATATATATGGAAAGAGTAGAGTTTTGAGGGTTCATCTTACTCTTTGATGCCTTAGTGAAATACTTTATTCTTTATAAATATACAGGTCGGCACCTACTATATAGCACATGGAACTCTGCTTAATTGTTATGTGGCTGACTGAATGGGAGGGAGGTTTGGAGGAGAATGGATGCATATATATGCATGGCTGAGTCCTTTTGCTTTTCACCTGAAACTATCACAGCGTTTTTATTTTTTCTAAAGGTTTATTTTATTTTGGCTTCATTGCTGTGAACCTGCTTTCTCTAGTTGCAATGAATGGGGGCTACTCTTTGTTGTGGTGCTTGGGCTTCTCACTACAGTGACTCCTCTTATTTCAGCGCACAGGCTCTGGAGTGCTGGCTCAGTAGTTGTGGCACATGAGCTTAGTTGCTCCGAGGCATGTGGGATATTCCCAGAGCAGGAATGGAACCCTGTCCCCTGCTTGGCAGGGGTATGCTTAACCACCAGACCATCAAGGAACCATTGTACATTGTTTACTACATTGTACATTTACTCCAAAATTGTAAATTAGTTGTTCAGTTCAGATTAGTTGTTCAGTCATGTCTGACTCTTTGCGACCCCATTAACCCCAACACGCCAGGCCTCCCTGTCCATACCAACTCCCGGAGTCCACTCAAACCCATGTCCATTGAGTCGGTGATGCCATCCAACCATCTCATCCTCTGTTGTCCCCTTCTCCTGCCCTCGAACTTCCCCAGCACCAGGGTCTTTTCAAATGAGTGAGTTCTTTGCATCAGGTGGCCAGAGTATTGGAGTTTCAGTTTCAACATCAGTCCATCCAACGAACACCCAGGACTGATCTCCCTTAGGATGGACTGGTACTACAGTACAAAATAAAAAGCTTCTTTTAAAAAAAATATAAATACTAAATGAATATAGGCTTAAATTCTGAATTTTCTAATGGAAGAAGATGGCATTGGTTAAAATAATAAATCTATATTTATTGCCTCACCTATCCATTCAGGAACTGGGAATAAAACTCCAGTAGTTTAAGATCTAATTTAAGATTAGATTTAGTGTTTGTAAAGTGACTGGCTTACAGTTCATTCATACCCACAAAATGTTAAGTGGATTTCTTTTCTCCTGGCAAATCTAAACATATCTTTTGATTGCAAAAACTTGGAGGGAGGGGTGTTCAGGATGGGGAACACGTGTATACCTGTGGCGGATTCATGTTGATGCTACGGCAAAACCAATACAATATTGTAAAGTAATTAACCTCCAATTAAAATAAATAAATTTATATTAAAAAAAAAAACCTCATGGAGAAGAGTGCGAGGCACTGCTCACACTGCCAGACAGCTTTGTCCTTTTGCCCTAGAAATAGAACTGAATCCAAGGATCTAGCAACTCAGCCCCAGAGATATTTCTGCCTCTTTGGCTGCGAGACCCAGCTGCTCCATGTCATTAGACCCTGCTTCTCAGAACCTGCCCAGCTTGCACTTCTGACCCCTTCACTGTGGAAGGACAGGTGCGGGGCAGCAGCAGGAGGAAAGCAGGGGTCAGGGGCTCACCTCTCAGGCTTCTCGGTCTCCCTTTCCTTGTCTGCAGCTTCTCTCTCAGTGAAGGGCAGGAGTTCTTGAACTCTCAGTCCTGGAGCCCTTCCTAGTTCTTCTGCCTCCTCTCTCCAGGAGTGGAGCTCCCCGGTTCCCCTGGGGGTGCAGGCCTGGAGATCAGGGGCATAGACTCAATGTAAAGAGCAGCCCCGGGACCCCTGCAGCCCCCTGCCCCCTCCTGCACATCCTCTAGGGAAGACTCTGGGCTGAGCAGAGCCTCACCCCTGCTTTACCAGATGTGCCAGGTACACGAACCAGGCTGGGGCCTCAGGGAAAATCTCCCTCTCTGGACAAAACCATATTGGGCTGTCAGAGATTCAGTGTCCATGGAGGCAGGGACAAGAACACAGAGTCCGGTGTCAGCCCCTCAAAGGTCTGTAGGGTCCCTTCCTGCCCTCAAAGAAGGTCCCAGTGGGCAGCGACCCCTTGAGTCCAGGGCCGAGTCTACGGAGGACCTGCACCACTGTGGGCAGATTGGCCTTGGGCGGACAGGAGATCACCTCCCTCCTGGGTCCAGTCCCTTCAGAAGCTGCCAGGATTCCTTGGTACCACAGGGTTTTCTCCACCCTGGGGAATTTTGTGAGCTCCTGGAGAACCACGATTTTTAATCCCTAAACTTCCTCCTGGTCCCTGGGCCTTGGCTACTCCTGGGGATTTTCTAGAGCTAATGGAGCAGAAGCCTTTTCCTCAGACCTCCTTGAGATCCAGTCCTTGGGGAAAGGGAAGTCTCTCCTGCCACCAGGCCCTGGAAGCAGGTGTCTGAGACCCTGCGGCTGAAAGAGCTGTGTCCCCAGTCCTCTGGCTCCTCTTACTTGTTACCGTGTTCTGTCCAGGGGGCTTCAGAAAAGTGAGCCTCTCCATGCTTTGCTCCAGGAGAGGTGATGTTCCTCATTACCACTGAGCCTAGAGCTGGAATTGTCAGAACCAGGGTCTCTCAGGTACCTGGCTGGGGGACCAGGAACGGTGCCTACCTTCCTGTTGAACTTGATCTTCACCTGCCCGGGACCTACATGACGCTGAACATTGAGTCATTCAATGTCTTTCCATAGATGGACTTAAACATGTAGCTACATATTTTCCGAAGAAAATAGAAAGGTAAATGAAACAAAATGTTTTGTATTTTAAAATATAACAAATAAACACTGTGATTTATATTTATATACCCAGTGATATATTTTTGTTCGTTATTTCTTTCTTTAAACAACAACCCTCACACTGGATGCAGAATTAACTCGTGTTAGCAACCAAATGTCAATTTTCTCATAGGTAAATTCAAAGCCATCTTGAGGGAGTTAAATTTTTATGCCAAGTAAAAGCTAAAGTGTTAACATTCATTCTGAATCTAGAAAAAATGGTTAACTTTACCAGCTGAGCCACAAGGGAAGCCCGAGAATACTGGAGTGGGAATCCTATCCCTTCTCCATCCAGTCTTCCTGACCCAGGAATTGAACCGAAGTCTCTTGCACTGCAGGTGGGTTCTTTACCAACTGAGCTATGTGAGAAGCCCAGCTTTATTCTACAAGACCTAAATAATAACAATAGAACACTACAGATTACCATCCTTCTTAGTTGATAGTTTACATAGTATCTGCAAATGCTGCTGACAGCCATGCTGACTCCAGTAATCCTCCCAGCAGCTTTTCAATAAATCCCACGTACTCTGACTTCCGGTTTGGGCTGTGGGGTCCTTAGATACCAGACAAATGGCAGATGACAAGGCTGAGAGTTCCGACTACTAGATAGTCACAAGAATTTTCCATGGCTCCCTTGGCCTAAGAAGCATAAACTCTGCAGAAATTTTGGACCACATTGTTCCATGATTCTGGTGCAACCAGGAGAAGAATCCACAAGTGTGATCTGTGTGTGTGTGCATGTGTATGTGTATTTGTGTGTGTGTGTGTGTGTGTGTGTGTGTGTGTATCTGGTGAGACCAGGAATACTGGGAAAGACTGATTGGAATCACTGCCCTCCCTTTCCCACCCACCACACCCAGGGCTCTGACTCCTTTGCTAAAGCTGCTCCCAGTATTTCCCCCACATTCCAGTTGATATTCTACCTAATTTCTGGCTATGCCTCACTGTGCAAGCCTGCTGAACCTCTGGTCCTGTAATTCCATTCTCCATGCCCACTCCCTGCACTCCTGATTCAAGGAATGGGATAGGACACAGGATCAGAGGGGTCTGAGACCACTCTAGCCAGGGAAGGACCATCACCCTCTGTAACTGCACTGTACTGTGCTGCTTATCAAAATCTTATATTCACAAAAATAAGCCAGCAATAACATCCTAAAGTATTTCACATAGAATTTCTCAAGAAAATGATATAGAGAAAAAGATTGATTTAGTAGCATTAGTTTTATTTATTTAATTTCATTGTTCCTTGTTTTATTCCTCAAAGTCTGTGTCCAGTTTAAAAATAAGGCCTGACGTAGAAACTGGATGACTAAGCTGAGTATAAGGGGACACTTGGCAACACTGGAGAAAGTGAAACTTTTACCTTCAGTATCAAGGAACACACCAATCCTGCCCAGAAGTTTCTCTGTGTAAGGAGAAAACATGTGAAGGATGGTTCAAAGAATATGAAGAATGCCATCCTTGACACTGTAAGAAACTGAATGTCTGTGTGCCACACCTGGACCTCAGTCCCAGGAACCCACTACATTCTGCACCCAGTGATGTTTTCTAGACAGCTTTCCCCTTGGTCGCTCCCACAGCAAACTAGTTAGACCTTTCAGATTCAAAGATGCATCTTGATGGTCATGTCTACACCTTCAACTTCTCACATTGTCAAACAGCCTGTGATTGGAGTTGGTGAGTTTGTTATTTTGGGAAACTTAGCACTGTGAAAACAAGAGAAGAATCCAGTAAAACTCAGTTTCGAAGTGGCAGTTGTCTTTGACATAATAGAGTGACTCCATGTAGAATTTTCCTAGATTAAAAAAAACAAACAGTAAAAGCCAAAAAACAGACAAAGACTTCCTGGACAGTTCTGACTGGAAAAAATATCAGATTCAGGCACTACCAGCATATCTGCTGAAGAAATGATATCTAACCCCACTAGACAATTCCTAAAAACTCTGGGATTATAAAGGGGAAGGGGGATCATGGCTACTTCTCTCTGGTTACTTTTCAGGCCACAAGGAAGTTCATGACCTGTGCATCGCTGGAAGTCCTTAGTAACATGAGTTACCTCCACTGCGTCTTTGGGTTGGGGGAGAAAGTGACTATTCTTAGACCGATATAACTGGTGATCACATTGTCAGGATTATTATGAGATGGTAGTTGGAAAAATTTACCCTGAAAAGTAAAACTTAAATGCACCTCCTTAGAAGAGATTCCCTTGTAGTGATTTTCTGCCTTTCACTCCCTGTCACGGAGGAGGTCTGGTTTTCCCCTCTTCCAGTTGTCCTCCAGGTCTGGCTCTACATAGTTTTCCTTCAGTCACCAACTTGTATTATTTACTTGTTCATAAAAATTGCTATGCATATTTAGTTATTTTTATTCGCATATCAATTGTACTGTTCATTGGAACAAATTTAATTACTGAGAAATGTTTAGGGGAAATCTTTTTAAATGTGAAGAACCTTATCCAAGTTACTGTTTGTTGTGCTAAGTCGATCAGTTGTGTCCCACTCTTTGAGACCCCATGGGACTGTAGCCTGCCAGGCTCCTCTATCCATGTGGATTCTCCAGGCAAGAATAGTGGAGTGGGTTGCCATGCTCTCCTCCAGGGAATCTTCCCAACCCAGGAATCGAACCCAGGTCTCCAGAACTGCAGGCAGATTCTTTACCATTTGAGCTACCAGGGAAGCGCATCAGAGTGACTGAACTGAACTGAACACAGTGGTTAAGATTGCCAATGCAAAACCATGTTCGAAGGACAGGGATGTGTGGTTCCACCAATGGACTACATTATCTTGGAAATGGTTGAGTCTGTCCCTCAGTCCAGTGATGGCTCTTGGATTGAATTCTGGGTTCATAGACTGGTATATGGAGAGCAGCACTGACTCATTCACCACTACAATATTGTAAAGTCATTAGCCTCCAACTAAAATAAAGAAATTAAAAAAATTAAAAAGAGCTTCTCTTTATGTTTCATCATAGTGTTTATGAATGTCATACATATTCACCTGAAAATGTTTCATCAAACCTTTTTTCATGCACAAACACCAGATAAATTTGCATCATTCTTAGAGTATCTTTCTAATTTTTCTCTTGTCTGCTTCCACTAGCCTGACTCTAAGAGGTACTTGCCTCTCTCATCTGCTACTGAAACAGAGCAGGACGCTAGGCTCCTTTCTCCTTCTGCCGCCAATGTCCTTAGCCCACCTTTTGTCTCTAGAGAAACTTTAGTCAAAAAATAAATTTAATCAAAGAAGTGAGAAAATCTAGAAACATAGGAAAAACAATGAAACAAGATGAAATAATAATAGTTTAGTCATTAAGCAAAGTCAAGGGCCTTTAGTTCCTCTTCAAAGACTATAAATAATATTCTGAGCCATATGCTTTGAGCAGTTTTGTAGAAACTAAAATTCCCACTTGACAGAAGAAGTTAACTGCCTGATTACCAGACCGTCCATGACATGTTGTTGTTGTTCATTCACTAAGTTGTGTCCAATTCTTGGCAACCCCATGGACTGTAGCACACCAGGCTGCTCTGTCCTCCACTATCTCCCAGAATTTGCTCAGATTCATGTCCATTGAGTCGGTGATGCTATCTAACCATCTCGTTCTCTCCTGCTTCATTCCCCTTTTGCCTTCAATCTTTCCCAGCATCAGGGTCTTTTCCAGAGTTGACTCTTTGCATGAGATGGCCAAAGTATTGGAGCTTCAACTTCAGCATCAGTTCAGTTCAGTCGCTCATTTGTGTCCAACTCTTTTCGACTGCAGCACACCAGGCCTGCCCCACAATTGCCCTCATCTCACATGCTAGTAAAGTAATGCTCAAAATTCTCCAAGTTAGGCTTCAGCAATATGTGAACCATGAACTTCTGAATGTTCAAGCTGGTTTTAGAAAAAGTAGAGGAAGCAGAGATCAAATTGCCAACATCCGTTGGATCATGGAAAAAGCAAGAGAGTTCCAGAAAAACATCCATTTCTGCTTTATTGATTATGCCAAAGCCTTTGACTGAGTGGATCACAATAAACTCTGGAAAATTCTGAAGGAGATGGGAATACCAGACCACCTGACCAGTCTCTTGAGAAACCTGTATGCAGGTCAGGAGGCAACAGTTAGAAGTGGACATGGAACAACAGACTGGTTCCAATAGGAAAAGGAGTACATCAAGGCTGTATATTGCCACCCTGCTTATTTAACTTATATGCAGAGTACATCATGAGAAATGCTGGGCTGGAGGAAGCACAGGCTGGAATCAAGATTGCTGGGAGAAATATCAATAACCTCAGATATGCCGATGACACCACCCTTATGGCAGAAAGTGAAGAGGAACTAAAAAGCCTCTTGATGAAAGTGAAAGAGGTGAGTTAAAAAGTTAGCTTAAAGCTCAACATTCAGATAACTAAGATCATGGCATTCGGTCCCATCACTTAATGGCAAATAGATGGGGAACATAGTGGAAACAGTGTCAGACTTTATTTTTCTCGGCTCCAAAATCACTACAGATGGTGATTGCAACCATGAAATTAAAAGATGCTTACTCCTTGGAAGGAAAGCTATGACCAACCTAGATAGCATATTGAAAAGCAGAGACATTACTTTGTCAACACAGGTCCATCTAGTCAAGGCTATGGTTTTTCCAGTGGTCATGTATGGACGTGAGAGTTGGACTATAAAGAAAGCTTAGCATCAAAGAACTGATGCTTTTGAACTGTGGTGTTGGAGAAGATTCTTGACAGTCCCATGGACTGGAAGGAGATCCAGCCAGTCCATCCTAAAGGAAATCAGTCCTGGGTGTTCATTGGAAGGACTGATGCTGAAGCTGAAACTCCAATACTCGGCCACCTGATGCAGAGAACTGACTCATTTGAAAAGACCCTGATGCTGGGAAAGATTGAGGGAAGGAGGAGAAGGGGATGACAGAGGATGAGATAGTTGGATGGCATCACTTACTCAATGGACATGGGTTTGGGTAGACTCCGCAGTTGGTGATGGACAGGGAGGCCTGGCATGCGGTTCATGGGATCGCAAAGAGTCAGACATGAATGAGAGACTGAACTGCACAAATAATAAGCATTTTAATATTAGTGAAACATCTTTTTGTTTTGAGGTTGTACACCTATTAACTTATTAAAGCAGATTTATTTCAAGCAGGTAGGTTTATGTTACTTATTTGGGATGTATCTGTATATGTTGCAGACACAAACATTCTAACAGAGGGGAAACTAGATGGGATGACCAATATTAGGTTGTGAATTTTACAAAGAAATATGTAAGATGCTCTGAGTCAACCCAACAAGATGCTGTCATCTAGTTCAGAAGCTTTACAAATAACATCATGAGAAAGAGATTTTCAAACTGAGACTTATGAAGTAATATGTACAGCAGGGAAATAAGAACTCCAATTCTGCTTATCCCACTAAGCTGGGTAAACAGAGCAAGGTGATTTTTGACATCGGGTTACCTTAGAAATCAAAGGAGCAGACAAGATGTAGAGTAATGAGCATACAGTATCCAAGATATATCATTTTTATTTAAAAATTTATACAAGTTTATACAGTTAACATCAGTCAGTCAGTTCAGTCGCTCAGTCGTGTCCGACTCTGCGACCCCATGAATCACAGCACGCCAGGCCTCTCTATCCATCACCATCACCCGGAGTTCACTCAGACTCATGTTCATCAAGTCAGTGATGCCATCCAGTCATCTCATCCTCGGTCATCCCCTTCTCCTCCTGCCCCCAATCCCTCCCAGCATCAGAGTCTTTTCCAATGAGTCAACTCTTCACGAGGTGGCCAAAGTACTGGAGTTTCAGCTTTAGTATCATTCCTTCCAAAGAAATCCCAGGGCTGATCTCCTTCAGAATGGACTGGTTAGATCTCCTTGCAGTCCAAGGGACTCTCAAGAGTCTTCTCCAACACCACAGTTCAAAAGCATCAATTCTTTGGTGCTAAGCCTTCTTCATGGTCCAATTCTCACATTCATACATGACTACTGGAAAAACCATAGCCTTGACTAGATGGACCTTAGTCGGCAAAGTAATGTCTCTGCTTTTCAATATGCTATCTAGGTTGATCATAACTTTTCTTCCAAGGAGTAAGTGTCTTAATTTGATGGCTGCAGTCACCATCTGCAGTGATTTTGGAGCCCAAAAAATAAAGTTTGACACAGTTTCCACTGTTTCCCTATCTATTTCCCATGAAGTGATGGGACCCGGTGCCATGATCTTTGTTTTCTGAATGTTGAGCTTTAAGCCAACTTATCCACCCTTTAAAAAATAAATCAATGCATTTCATAAAGGAAGGTGAAATTATAGAAAATCATACAGATACAAACTAGTGATGCCAGTTATCGACATTTCTGATACCTGTTTTCAAATTTCTAAAGTGCCCTTGATCATGTGTATCCAGAGCACAGAAAAGGTTTGAGAGAAGAAGAGAAGAAGCAGGAGAGAAAACTACAAATGAGGGCACTTCTGGCCACATTCACAAAGCTCAGGACACCACCATCATAATCCAGAAACACCTGCACATGGCCTAGAACCTTTCTGACATATTGAGGTGATAGTGGGGAGGCTGTAAAGAAACTGCACTGATTGTTCTCTCTGATACAAAGAAGCAGAAAATAAAAATCCAGGGAAACTAACAGCATGTGTGCTTAGTCACTCAGTCGTGTCTGAATCTTTTTGACCCATGGACTGTAGCCCACCAATCTCTTCTGTCCACAGGATTCTCCAGGCAAGAATACTGGAGTGAGATGCCATACTCTCCTCCAGGGGATCTTCCCAAACATATACCATCAAAAGAGCAAGTTTTCCACTTCATATTTAGGAAGTGTCCAGAGGAAAGAAAGTACTTTTCAAAATATAATAGGACTTGGTATTTATTGTTCATGAAGTGGCTCTAGAGTCCCTAGCAGAGTCCTCGGGCCAGACCTCCATGAGGAATGCTCCTTGCCCTCCCGTCTGGGAGAACGTGGCTCTGAGAGGCCCTCTTTGCTCCTCGGCCCCAGAAACCTGCAGACCCACAGCCCCGTCTCCTTAGATACTTCTTCGCCATGTGCGGGGCCACCTCCAGCTGTTCCTGAAGGTCAGTTCTGCAGCGTTTCATATTCCTCACTTTCACACACCATCTCTAGTCCCTGAGGTAACTCCCTTTAAGGACCATCCATAAGTCACTTTTCCTAGCTTAGCAATAACAAATTATTCTAAGAAATCATTACAGAAAAAAAAATGTATATATAAATATATATATTCAGTTCAGTTCGGTCGCTCAGTCGTGCCCAACTCTTTGTGACCCCATGAATCGCAGCACACCAGGCCTCCCTGTCCATCACCAACTCCCGGAGTTCACTCAAACTCACATCCATTGAGTCTGTGATGCCATCCAGCCATCTCATCCTCTGTCGTCCCCTTCTCCTCCTGCCCCCAATCCCTCCCAGCATGAGAGTCTTTTCCAATGAGTCAACTCTTCACATGAGGTGGCCAAAGTACTGGAGTTTCAGCTTTAGTATCATTCCTTCCAAAGAAATCCCAGGGCTGATCTTCTTCAGAATGGACTGGTTGGATCGCCTTGCAGTCCAAGGGCCTCTCAAGAGTCTTCTCCAACACCGCATTTCAAAAGCATCAATTCTTAGGTGCTCAGCTTTCTTCACGGTCCAATGCTCACATTCATACATGACCACAGGAAAAACCATAGTCTTGACTAGACGGATCTTAGTTGGCAAAGTAATGTCTCAGCTTTTGAATATGCTATCTAGGTTGGTCATAACTTTTCTTCCAAGGAGTAAGCGTCTTCTAATTTCATGGCTGCAGTCGCCATCTGCAGTGATTTTTGAGTCCAAAAAATAAAGTCTGACACTGTTTCCACATCGATTTCCCCTGAAGTGATGGGACCAGATGCCATGATCTTTGTTTTCTGAATGTTGAGCTTCTGGCCAACTTTTTCACTCTCCACTTTCACTTTCATCAAGAGGCTTTTTAGTTCCTCTTCACTTTTTGCCATAAGGGTGGTGTCATCTGCATATCTGAGATTATTGATATTTCTCCTGGCAATCTTGATTCCAGCTTGTGTTTCTTCCAGTCCAGTGTTTCTCCTGATGTACTCTGCATATAAGTTAAATAAGCAGGGTGACAACAGACAGCCTTGATGTACTCCTTTTCCTATTTGGAACCAGTCTGTTGTTCCATGTCCAGTTCTAAATGTTGCTTCCTGACCTGCATACAGATTCCTCAAGAGGCAGGTCAGGTGTTCTGGTATCCCTATCTCTTTCAGAATTTTCCACAGTTTATTGTGATCCACACTGTCAAAGGCTTTGGCATAGTCAATAAAGCAGAAATAGATGTTTTTCTGGAACTCTCTTGCTTTTTCCATGATCCAGTGGATGTTGGCAATTTGATCTCTGTTTCCTCTGCTTTTTCTAAAACCAGCTTGAACAATAGGAAGTTCACGGTTCACGTATTGCTGAGGCCTGGCTTGGAGAATTTTGAGCATTACTTTACTAGCATGTGAGATGAGTGCAATTGTGCAATAGTGAGCATCCTTTGGCATTGCCTTTGGAATTGGAATGAAAACTGACCTTTTCCAGTCCTGTGGCCACTGCTGAGTTTTCCAAATTTGCTGGTATATTGAGTGCAGCACTTAGGCACTATCATCTTTCAGGATTTGAAACAGCTCTACTGGAATTCCATCACCTCCACTAGCTTTGTTCGTAGCGATGTTTTCCAAGGCCCACTTGACTTCACATTCCAGGATGTCTGGCTCGAGGTGAGTGATCACACCATCGTGATTATCTTGGTCATGAAGATCTTTTTTGTACAGTTCTTCTGTGTATTCTTGCCACCTCTTCTTAATATCTTCTGCTTCTCTTAGGTCCAGACCATTTCTGTCCTTTATCGAGCCCATCTTTGCATGAAATGTTCCCTTGGTATCTCTAATTTTCTTGAAGAGATCTCTAGTCTTTCCCATTCTGTTCTTTTCCTCTATTTCTTTGCACTGATCACTGAAGAAGCCTTTCTTATCTCTTCTTGCTATTCTCTGGAAGTCTGCATTCAGATGCTTATGTCTTTCCTTTTCTCCTTAGCTTTTTGCTTCTCTTCTCTTCACAGCTATTTGTAAGGCCTTCCCAGACAGCCATTTTGCTTTTTCGCATTTCTTTTCCATGGGGATGGTCTTGATCCCTGTCTCCTGTACAATGTCACGAACCTCATTCCATAGTTCATCAGGCACTCTATCTATCAGATCTAGGCCCTTAAATCTATTTCTCACTTCCACTGTATAATCATAAGGGATTTGATTTAGCTCATACCTGAATGGTCTAGCGGTTTTCCCTACTTTCTTCAATTTGAGTCTGAATTTGGCAGTAAGGAGTTCATGATCTGAGCCACAGTCAGCTCCTGGTCTTGTTTTTGTTGACTGTATAGAGCTTCTCCATCTTTGGCTGCAAAGAATATAATCAATCTGATTTTGGTGTTGACCATCTGGTGATGTCCATGTGTAAAGTCTTCTCTTGTGTTTTTGGAAGAGGGTGTTTGCTATGACCAGTGCATTTTCTTGGCAAAACTCAGTCTTTGCCCTGCTTCATTCTGCACTCCAAGGCCAAATTTGCCTGTTACTCCAGGTGTTTCTTGACTTTCTACTTTTGCATTCCAGTCCCCTCTAATGAAAAGGACATCTGTTTGGGGTGTTAGTTCCCTCCCAGGGGGCCCAGGCTTTCTTATTCCTGATTGTGGACCACACACCCAGCTCTTACTAGGCTTTAATACTTTTCTGTTGAATATGTAATACGAAGGACCCAGATATGTCTGCGACCACAAATATTTCCAGTGATCTACTGTGTCTACTCCTGACAGAGTCATCAAACTTAACAATTCCCTGTGGTAGGTTATATATTGTGTATAACACTCAGATTAGACATTTTCAAACCGCATGCAAACACTAAGAAGGAGGATAGTAATGGGTAGCTTCAGTCTCCAGGGTAAGGGTACCAGATGTCTCCTCCTATTGATCCAGAAAGGACAAATACAAACAGGGATTTATTTTCTGCCCCTGGATTAAGGTAGCTGTCATTTTTCTGGGAACTGCCAGTGAGAGTTTCAGGGAGACAGGACAGAGAAATTGGGAACACTGGGTCACAGCCAGGGAAGGGAAGGACGAGGATGCGCACCTGGAGTCTGTACACTGTCCTGCCCCATTAACTTCTGTGACTGAGTGTTCTGCCACTCCCACCTCATTTTCATTATTGCTTTCACTTCTTCATCTTGGCTCCTGTATCAGTCACCCTCTGTGTGTTGTGATGCTAAGTGTGTTTTGCATGGCTCCTTCAAATGACCTCAGCATCCCTATGAATCACATTGTAATTCACTAACCCACATCTCTAAACAGAAGATATTCCTCATGGTCCTAATTTGCATTTTTTAAATATCTATAGGGCACATCTTCTTCCTTGGTGGCTCAGTGGTAAAGATTCCACCTGACAATGCAGGAGTTGGGAGTTTAATCCCTGGGTAGGGAAGATCACCTGGAGAAAGAAATGGCAACCCATTCCAGTGGATTCTTGCCTGGGAAATCCCATGAACAAAGGAGCCTGGCAGGCTACAGTCCATAGGGTCATAAAGAGTTGGACCCAGCTTAGTGACTAAACAACAACAAAAGTGGAAGTGTTCGTCACTCAGCCATGCCTGGCTCTGTGATCCCATGGACTGTAGCCCGCCAGGCTCCTCTGTCCATGGGATTTCCCAGGCAAAGATACTGGAGTGGGTTGCCATTCCCTTCTTCAGGGGATCTTCCTGACCCAGGGATCGAATCCAGGTCTCCTGCTTTGCAGGCGGATTCTTTACCAGCTGAGCCATCAGGGAAACCCAAACAACAACAAAGAGCACATCTAATCATATAAGGACTGCTCGCTTCTATTTTATTTAATATGGACGTCAATATCTTCCCTCTACCATCACCTTCAATCATTTTCCAAAATTATGTTTCTTTCTTGAAAATCATTTGTAACATATTTAAATTCTTTTATTTTGTTAAGTAATTATGGCTAAGAGCAAATTAAGCACTAACAAAATGATGACGAGAACAATATTTTATAGTATAGGATCAATGTGATATTTTACTAAAAGGTGATTTATTTGTGGTCTGTAAACCAAACCTTCATAACTCTCACAATCACATGGTGCCAGTCACATGACAGCTCCAGTGTCACCTCTGGTACCTCCAGGTTAGGATGACATGTTCAAAGCTAAGGACACAGAACAAATGTCAGTTCATGAACATTCTGGAACAGGAGTTCGGGGAAGTCTCCTGGAACTGGACATGACAGGTTAAAAGGGTGGACTCCTCCTTCCTGATGTTAAGGAGAACATTCATTGTAATCCTCCAACACTCCCACTTCAATTCAAAGGTGACCAGATCTATTTCCCTCAGTGAAGCCTTCATGGATTAAAAAGCAGCAGTGTGAGCTCTGCTAACGTTGCCCAAAAATCCCTTATACATAGCAACCCTCTCACTCTTTTCTCCAACTCTCAGACCTTTCTTCTGCTATAGTCATATTCGACCTGGCACAAATTCAGGAGTAAGGGTGACTGTCAGGAGATTGCTCAAATCTGAGAAACCCCTTCACCTGTGCACTCTTGAATGAATCAAATAGATGATACCTGATTACCTTTAGGTTCTCTCTAATGTAGTGAAAATATTAATATTAAGTATAGTGTTAATGTAAATGATATGTATTTGAAATGTATGTATTAATTATGAAAGATCATATGCTATAAGGTACAGAATATACACAGTGCTTCTCATATTAATTTCTCAACTATAAATAAGTTAAAAAAATCATTGATGGTTTAATGCAGATTAATATCCAATACCAAAAAAAAAAGGCGTATTTTTTTCTTCCCAAACAAATTTATGTTTTCTGGAAATTTTTCTTTTTATTTTCTCCCAACTACATCCTACTTCACCATCAAGCTCAAGTTTAACAATCCATTTTGAGGGTAATTTTGATCACTGGTATTGTATTTTCTTTGTAGTGTCAAACAATATGAGTAAATATTTGTTCTATATCAACGTTATCTAAAAATTTGCAAGTTACAGGAGGAAAAGAGAGTTGTAAATGGTTATAAATGTAGACAAAAACAATTCTTAAAGTTTATATCATGGCATAAAATATTTCCACTTCCCTGCAATTATTACTGTGTAAAAAAAATAAAAAAAAACAATAATAAAGAATAATAAAGAAAAATGAAGTTCTCAGAAAAGTATAGGAGTTTATATTTTCAGAGAAAATTTTCCTTACTAGTTTTCCTAAATTTTCACAAGTCACTAAACAAAGAAATAAATTGGAATGCATTAAGATTCATAATCCTTTGTATCAAGACACCATTGAAAATGCAAAGCAATAATGAGAGTAGACATTTGCCACATCTCCATGCAATAAATGACTCTATAAAGGAGACAGAAAGAGAGCCAAAAGTCAATGAAAAAAAAAAAAGTCAACTTGGTAGAAAAATGCAAGGAAGGATGATTTGAGGAAGCGTTTCACCAAAAAGGGGTATCCGCATGTCTGATAAACCTATGAAAAATTGTTCCACTGAAATTGTCATCAGGTCAGTTCAAGCTAAAACCACAATAAATGCTTCTGTCTGTCAATGCAAGAGACAACGTTTGCTCCCTGATCCAGGAAGATTCCATATACTGCGGAGCAACTAAGCCCTTTGGCAACAACTGTTGAGCCCCCACTCTAGAGCACATGAGCTGCAACTACTGAAGCCCACATGCCTTTGAGACCATGCTCCACAACAAGAGGATCCACAGAAATGAGAAGCCCCTGCACTGCAATTTGAGAGTTGTCCCCCCACCACAAGTACAGAAAAGCGCCCTGCGGCAAGGAAGACCCAGAAGCAACACAGACCAAGCAAAGCCAAAAAATAAAGTTTTTTTAAAAAATTTTTTAAAATTAATAAAACCACAAAAAACATGAAATGACCAAAAAATTAAGACAGATAATGACACGTGTTATCAAAAAAATGGAGGGAACAAAGAAATCATTGATTGCTTAAAAGTATGAAAGTTGACGTAGTCTCTTTGGAAAAATGTTAAGCATATGCTTTACGAGTCAACTATTTCACTCCTGGTTACACACTGGGTATCACTTCTCTTCCAATAAAAATATATATATAATGTCTTCATGATAGCAGTATTTATGCTCACTCAATTGGAAATGAACATGTTGTTCAGTAGTAGAGAGAGTCAACTGTGGTATATTCATAGAATGAACTATTATGAAACAAAATAATAAAAACACTGCATGCAACCAAGTGTATGAATCTCACCAACATAATTTTAAGGAAAAGAAACTACACAAAGAAGAGTATATGATATGTGATTTCACTTACAAAAAATTTCAAAAATTTATAGCGTCAGGGTATATTAATCACCAAGGTGTGATTAGCTTTATGGGAGAGGAGCTTAGAACTGGGTCAGGATTGGCAATAGATTATTGGAAGTGGGAATATGATTACTTGGTGTTATGAAACAGAACATTCATTTGACAACGTCTTCACCATTATTCTATCATATTTAGAGACTACTACGCAAGGAAGGAATATTTTAGGGTCAGTAATATGGAACTGTATATTTTTATTACATTTCCAAACATATGGTATTCAGATGTGGTTTCCTGCTTTCTAGATTCCAGTAACTTCTTTTTTTTAATTAACTGATTTATTTTAATTGGAGGCTAATGACTTTATAATATTGTGGTGGTTTTTGCCATACATTAACAGCCATGGGTGTACATGTGTCCCCCATCCTGAACCCCCCTCCCACCTCTCTCCCCATCCCATCCATAAGGGTCATCCCAGTGCACCAGCCCTGAGTGCCCTGTCTCATGCATCAAACTTGGACTGGCAATCTATTTCACATATGATAATATACATGATTCAATGTTATTCTCTCAAATCATCCCACCCTTGCCTTCTCCCACAGAGTCCAAAAGTCTGTTCTTTACATCTGTGTATCTTTTGGTGTCTCACATATAGGGTCATCATTACCATCTTTCTAAATTCCATATATATGCCTTAATATACTGTGTTGGTGTTTTTCTTTCTGACTTACTTCACACTGTATAATAAGCTCCAGTTTCATCCACCTCATTATAACTGATTCAAATGCATTCTTTTTAATAGCTGAGTAATATTCCATTGTGTATATGTACCACAGCTTTCTCATCCATTCATCTGTCGATGGACATCTAGGTTCCTTCCATGTCCTGGCTACTGTAAACAGTGCTGCAATGAACATCAGGGTACACGTGCCTCTTTCAATTCTGGTTTCCTCCGTGTGTATGCCCAGCAGTGGGATTGCTGGGTCGTATGGCAGTTCTATTTGGATCCCAGTGACTTCTAAGGACACTCTTTCCACCATATCATTACAAAAGGAGATAGGATTACACCACTGAACAGCATTTTCTAACCTGTGCTCAAATGGTCTCTTCTAATTACTTTGTTATTCAGTGAAGCCCATTTATTTTCCTTACTAAATGTGAAGTGTTGCGCTCAGTCTATTCGTTTAGCTACATTTTAGAAAACCTTATCAATGGCAGAATAATACTTGTTTATATGAATTCTATATTTCAGGCATTTTTCATTGATCCACCTAATACTTATATTCTACATACTGCATTGGATAGTGGAAACATAGTAGTATAAAAGATAAATATATAACATAATAGACATAAAATGCTAGGGATGATGTCAACAAAAGAGAGGAAATTGATTTACAGATTCACAAAAAATTCAATTGAGGTTTAAAATATCTACTGTATAATTTTATTTTAGGATGTCTCTGGTGGTTCAGTGGTTAAGAATCTGCCCTGCACTGTAGGTGAAGGTGAGTTCAATGTTTGGTCAGGGAAATAGGATCCCACTTGCCCCAGAGCAACTAAAGCTGCGTGCTGCAGCTGCTGACCTTGCCTGCTCTGGAGCCCACATGCCACAACTAAGACCCGGTGACCCCAGGGACCAAACCCGTGTTTCATGTCTCCTGCGCTGGCAGGTGGGTTCTTTACCACTAGCACCGTCTGGGAAGCTCACAAACTTAAGTGAAGGGAATTTTCTAAGCTATCAAAAAGGAAGCACCTGCCATAGTGAGTTGGAAGATGAATAAGAGAGTAAAGAAGGAGATTCCCTAAGAATGGGAAAAAGGGCTGTGATTTTGTTTCTAGCAGTAGCAGTGACTCAGCCTGCTCCATCATTGCAAGCCCTCTGGTAGGCAGGACCTCAGAGGGAGGGCTTCCTGGTGTTCTCTGGGATATTAGGTTTCCAAGACCAGAGAAGCCAGGCTTGAATTGGAGTCCCTTGCTGAGCTGACGAGAGCAAAGCTGTCTCACTTAGTGAACTCTTCCTTGTATTAATAGAATGTATCCTTGATGACTACTTGCTATCTCAAGTCTCAAAGGAATTTCCTGAATTTTCTGGTCTCTGTAAACTGCCCAGGATCTTTGCATTATCTGAGATGGAATAGAGGAAGGGAATGAAGCTCAATGATTTGCAAACTAAAATCATGTCTTGGAAGAATGAGGAAGTTACAATTTGATATAGCTTACATTTAGAAAAGAATATAGTAACACTTTTATATGTAAGTGTGTAAAATATAATACATATGCAGTTAACCAAAAATAGAATTCTGAAAACATATCCTAGAATAAAATCTTTTTTTTTTTTAATGTTCATATGATTAGCCTTTGGTCTTGACATATATCAATGTCATTTGTTACAGGACTGACTTGGTAGAGATTCAGAACCCTCAGTCAGTGAACCCAGAGCTCACTTGCTGGTCTGTCACTGGAATCCTAGACACGATGAACAGCTTCAGAGGTGAGGGTCAGCCCTGTTGTGATCAGGAGTGCATTTCATGAGAGCTTCCTAGGAAGGAACTTTCTTCTGTTATTTTACTTTTTCTGACATCAAGTTAGTATATAACTTTACAAAGTTGCTACATATTGCTGCCTATGTTAATAAGATTGCAGTTGAACTTTGCAACCTATAGTTTGCTGACAATTTAAAGCCAGACATATATATTTATGTCATAAGCAGAGCAAGAAGAGAGCAACCAGGTTGCTCATGTGGTTATAAAGAAATAGAATTTAGTTTTGTGAATATCAATCAATCAAAATATCAATCAATGTTTTCTTTACTCAGTTATTTCACTCTTGAATGTTAAATATGTCCTTGCTGGGTTCTAATGTGCTCTATTTTATAACTGCCTTTATAAAAAAACTGCATTGTCAAATAATATTTATTATCAGGAAAAATCGACAAGATTAACTAGAATAATTGTATTGCTACTGGATCAATCTCAAAACAACTGAAGGATATGTGAACATGGTTAGCCAGAACATACTTTTAGAAGCTCCCAAAGTATTCAGTTATGCCTTTTCATCAAACTTTGGACCTTTGAAAATAATTGGTACAGAATGTACCCCAATAAATGTCTATATGCTAGTAACATGTCATCTACATGTTTCATGGTATTAAAGACAAAGGAAATAAGAAATGATTTCTAAACAAAAGAAAAAAATAATATTTAGGTTAGTCCTGAGGCAAAGTATCAGGAGAATGACATTAAATCAGATTTCACATAGTTCTCCATATATGTCTTTTCTTTTTTCTTTTGCTAGTTGATTTTAGGGTGTAGATATGCTGCAGATACTACTAATAATTATTCTTCACAGAAACCAGTCTGAACTTCATCTGCTCTTTGTTTTTTTGTTTCTTTGGAGGAAGGAAAATGAAAGAATTGATTGAGTAGAGAGATTCTCTCTCTCATGACATGGAAATCCCAGTTGCTGACCTGATTTTTGTTCTCTCTGCAGTGGATAACATTCTGAGCCAGAAAATGACCCTTCATAATGTGAGCCTTTCTGAGGATAATACAAGTCTGATGTTTGGAGATGATGACCACGGAGTGTCCAGACAGCCCTGGGGTGGGGAGAGTTTCATGGCCTGGGGAGCTTGGGCCTTCACCTCCGGGAGGCATTACTGGGAGGTGGATGTGATGCACTCCTCCAGCTGGATTCCGGGGGTCTGTAAAAACATCTTGACAAGTGATACCACTAACAGCATTGATTCTGAAGAAACATTTCTTTTCTTTTCTATGAATGTGAATGATCATTATAGTCTCTTCACCAATGCTTGACCCTCAATTCAGTATGTGAAAAGGCCTCTGGGTAGGATTGGTGTGTTTCTGGATTATGACAATGGAGCTGTGAGCTTCTATGACGTTTTCAGGAGTTCCCTCATATATAGTTTCCTTCCTTCCCCCTTCTCCTCCCCTCTGAAGCTTTTCCTTTGCCTTAGGTCTCCATGAATTGCCCATTTCTGGGACCATTTATTGAAAATACTTCTCTGGGGATATTGCTGTCCTTAACCTCATGTGAGACCACAGGATACCTGCACATTGTTACTTAATGTAACATAATGATTGTATGTTTATAAAATGGCATAACCATGCTCTATGCATTAATTTGTTAATTTTCTTTTAATAAAAGTTTTTATGGAGTATTTAATAGAATATAATCCTTTGCCTTTCTTACTTTTTAAGTAATAATTCTATTAAACTAAAAATTATATACCATAAAGATCACTGCATTTAAACCACATGATTCAATGTCTTCTGCTGCTGCTGCTGGTAAGTCACTTCAGCGGTGTCCGACTCTGTGTGACCCCATAGACGGCAGCCCACCAGGCTCCCCCATTCCTGAGATTCTCTAGGCAAGAACACTGGAGTGGGTTTCCATTTCCTTCTCCAATGCATGAAAGTGAAAAGTGAAAGTGAAGTCACTCAGTTGTGTTCGACTCTTCGTGACCCCATGGACTGCAGCCCACCAGGCTCCTCCATCCATAGGATATTCCAGGCAAAAGTACTGGAGTGGGGTGCCATCACCTTCTCCAGAATGCCTTATAGACATTGTACAATGGATAGATACTGTACAGTATGAATAAGTACAGTATCCAAGATATATCATTTTTATTTAAATATTTATACAAATTTATACAGTTAACGTATCAATCCTTTAAAAATAAATCAATACATTTCATAAAGGAAGGTGAAATTACAGAAAATCTTACAGACACAAATTAGTGATGCCACTCGTTGATATTTCTGGTACCTGTTTTCAAATTTCTAAAGTGCCCTTGATCATGGGTATAGAGCATAGAAAAGGTTTGAGAAGAGAAGAGAAGGAGCAGGAGAGGAAACTACAAATGAGAGAACTATTGGCCACATTCACAAAGTTCATGACACCACCGTCATAAGCCAGGAACACCCCCACATGGCCTCGAGTCTTTCTGACATATTGAGGTGATAGTGGGGAGGCGGTAAAGAAACTGCACTGATTGTTTTCTCTGATACAAAGAAGTAGGAAAATTCCCTCTGCGTCAAGAACCATGTCACTGTCTCTTGTCCAAGAATGATCACAAAATCCAATGGCCCAGTTGCAACAGCCTGCCACATCCATCTCCCAGTAGTACCAACCGGAAGTGAATGACTCAGCTCCCCAGGCAAGAAAATATTTAGATCTTGGTGGAGTGTAGTTGACCCCAGGACCATCAGGACCAGCCTGAACACGTCTCAGATCTTCAAACACAGGGACAAGACACAGGGACTCTTTCATTATCCAACACAATGTATGCAGCAGGAAGAAGGAAAAGTTACATTAGCAACTAGTGTTATAAATTCCTGATGGACATGAGCTCTGTAGAGTGTCTGAGTTTCCTAAACTAGAAATTGGAGGCAGAACAGCAAGAGACCTTGAGGAATCTTTTGCAATCCAAGATCTACAGGTCTATCTTCATGAGAAGAAGAATTGAGCCAGACCAAATGGGAGAAGTCATAATTTCTGTCTATGAGACCTATTGCTATGTTTTGGTCATTATTTTCCCTGGAACATTTGATATTAGCAATTAATTAAAAATTCACTGTCAGAAACAAAAGTAGCTTACTATCTCCACAGAAAATACACACTAATAAAAATAATAGTAATAAAACTCATATCAGGATGCCAATGATTGAATTCAAATGTTTGAAACCTACTTGATCCAATTGCCACGATCCAAACTCTGATAAAAGTCTCACCATGAATTTACCTTTGTAATTCATGAAGCTTTTGCTTGGAATAAACTATCCAAGTATGAATTTCACACCTCCATTTAATGAACTATATTATAGTTTTAATAGCACCTACCCATCTAGACCTATCACCCACTAGATTTACTTGCCTTTCTGAATTTGCCTGCATTCATTTGGTAATATGAATCCCTCACTTTCCTTTTTTCAACCTGGTTACTCAAGCTTCCCCAAAATACACACACTGCTCTGGCCAAGATAGCCAGAATTTGTTGTTTGGAAATAACTGAACTCCCCAGGATTGAATTTCATATCTTCATTTCACAAACTATATGATAGCCCTAATTGCAGCAACCAGTAATCTCACCAGTAACAAGTGAGAATGCATGAGTGCTAAGTCTCCTCCGCTGAGTCAGACTCTGCAAAACCCAGGGACCATAGCCCACCAGACTCCTCTGTCTGTGGGATTCTCTAGGCAAGAATACTGGAATGGATTGCCATGCCCTCCTCTAGGAGGTTAGGATCTTCCCAACCAAGGGATTGAACCCTCATCTCTTATGTGTCCTTCATCGGCAGGTTCTTTACCATTAGTGCCACCTGGGAAGCCCACAAGTGAGAAAAGGGACTGTGATTTTCCTTCTAGAAGTAGCAGTGACTCAACTTGTTCCATCACAGCAAGCCTGCTTGTTCTCTAAAATGCAGCAAACTTTGCCTTACCTGGCATGGAATAGGGGAAGGGAATGAAGTCCAATGAGTTGAAAATTGAAATAATGTCTGAGAAAAAAGAGGAAAGTTTAAATTGGGTATAATTTATATTTTGAAAACATAGTATGGTAAGATTTTATATTCCCAAAGGTGCCATTGCTGGTTTTTATTTTTCTCTGTATTACAACTGAATATACTATTCATTACACAAAGAATATTTATTATTTGTAAAATCAGGAAGAATTGACAAAAAAGATTAAAATTGTCTTAGGTCAAATAATTGTAAGGATCATATATGGAATCTAAATATTTGATCAATATCAAGTAACTGAAAAGCAAGAGTTATGTGAACATGGTTATCTGGAACATCCTTTTTGAAGTTTCCTGTATTCATTGATGAAGCGCTATCAAATTTTTGGACCCTTGAAAATGTAATAGGTAGAGAAAACCCCCTCAGTAAGTATCCACGTGATAGCAAAGTGCCATCTACAGGTGCCATGCGTTTAACAAAAGGGACACAAGAAAAACTTTCTACTAAAGATAAAAATAACGTTTTGTATGAGTCCTGAAATAAAGTATCAAGATAACAGAGCTTGTGAGTGCTCAGTTGTGTCTGACTCTGTGACTCCATGGACTATAGCCTGCCAGGCTCCTCTGTCCATGGGATTTCCCAGGTAAGAATACTGGAGGAGGTTGCCATTTCCTTTTCCAGGGGATCTTCCTGACCCAGAGATCAAAAGCTATCTCCTGTGTCAGCTACATTGGCAGGGAGATATACATACATACATATATATATATATATATATATATATATATATATATATATATATTTTTTTTTTTTTTGCCACTGAGCCTCCTGGGAAGCCCGAAAGTATCAAGAGGCTGACATTAAATCAGACTTCACAGTTTATAATATACCTCTCTTGCTTTTGTTTTACTCTCTCTATGTGATTGGAGGTGTTTCTATACACGGTAGTGATACTAATAACTTTTGTTCTTTCTAGAGAAGTCAGTCTGAACTCTCTGGGGTTTGTGCTCTGTCTTTCCTTAGAGAAGGGAAAATGAACTAACTCATTGAACAGAGAGAGTTTCTCTCTGAGGATATGGAAATGCCATTAACTGACCTGGTTTTTCTCTTTCTCCCTTGGATAACATTCTCAGTCAGAAAATTACCGTTCATAATGTGAGCCTTTCCCAGGATGATACAAGTGTGATGTTTTGAAATCACCATTACTGATTTTTTCTTTTAAAAAATAAACATCTAGCAAAAAATTTAAGTGTTGCTACAGAAAAATATTGAATCAACAATAGTATATAAAGGCTTTAGCTCCACAGTTTGAAGTCCTACAGCCCAGAATTCCAAGGCCACCGCAATGGGAGGGAGAGCAGAAAGACGTCCTCAGGCCTCTCGGCCCTGCAGGGCTGGAGACAAGGAGCCTCAGCAAAGCAGCCCCCTTGTGGCCTCGCCTGGGGAGAGGAGCAGGTCTGCAGAGCGGGGGAGCCCTCAGGGTTGAGGTTCCTCAGAGCTGCTTCAGAGAGCTCAGGAGGAGGCCCGACCCCAACTCCCCACAGTCCTCTCAGGCTTCCTGCTCCTGCGCCCTGGTTTCCACACTGACTCCCACTGAGACCCGCACGTGGTGCCCGCAAACCTGCCTTTTCCGATGGTCGCTCTCGCCGGCACTTCAAGGTGTTGCTGAGTAGATTCTGGGAGCTCGTTGGAGCCGCCGGTGACCCAGGAGGGTGACACTGGGGGCTGCTCTGCACAGGTAGGTCGCGGCCTCCGAACACCCTGCTTAGCCTGGGCGCTGCTGACCCGGGCAGAGCCAGGATCTTCCCGGAACCCCGCGGAGTCTGGCGCATAGGCTCCTAGGCCTCCCGCGTGGAGCCCCTGGGACCCGCGGTCTCCAGCATGGCCACAGGGTCCTGATTCGGGCGGGGACCCGCGCGGGTGCGGGCAGAGCCTACTGACCTCTGCCGGCTCGGAGCTGAGTGCCTCCTCCACAGCAGGCTCTCCTGGAGACTCGCTCTTCTCGGAGAAGACTGGTGTCTCTGGAAGAAGGTGGCTCTGGCCTGAGAGGCCAGAACAGCACAGTAGCAGCTGCCTCGGATGCCAAAAGGGCCATTTCCAGGTGATGACTTTGAACCTGAGTCACATCTGGGACTGGCTGTCTCCAGTCCTCTGGGGTCGGAGGGTCTCGAGGGCAGCCCTCTGCTTTCACTGGGCCCCAGTGGCCGCAGACTTACGGCTCCGGGTGTTCTATGTGTGGGGAGCAGAAGCCTTTATATTCTATCTTTGACTCAGTGCTTTGCTGTAGCATAACTTACATTTTTTTACTCGGTATGTTTATTGTTTTTTTAAATTCTAATTTACACAGATAAAGAAGTATACAAACTATAAATATATTTACAAAAAGCATACAATATCATAAATTCATTAAAAAGGAAACTAGACTTGTTTGTAGAATTTGAGAATCAGTCAGTTATTCATACAGAAAAAAAGATGTCTAATATCTCCTGTGGAATTGTCTTCTGTGTGTAAAAGTCCAGACTGTGTTTCTCTAAGTCATGAATCTCAGTATCTGTTATATAAGGACAACAGCAACTGCCCAGAAATAGAAAGAGTGGGAAACGGTGTTGGTGGAAAGGGCAGAGGGGGCATTAAAGACAGGAAATCCAAGGAGCATGGAGGGGCTGAGCTACAGCTAGAGCTTAACTAGGGATAGGAAAAACTCCACAACCTGAAGTAATTCTGTAAGTTGGACAGGCTTTTCCTGTCCATCAAAAGATGAGTCAGACTTAGCAAAAACACTAGGGATACATGGCACTTTGGACATTGTCTGCCCAGAGCATTATGAAGCAAGCAATTCTCTTTCTTTGGCTTTTTTTTTTTTTTTTGGAAAGGGCAGAGGGGGCATTTGAACAGAGGAAAGCCAAGGACCGTGTTGGGACTGAGCTACAACTCTGAGCAGCTGTAGCTAAGTTATGTCTAGAATAAACTGCAGAACCTGAAGTAACTCTATTCATTTGGGAAGCTTTTCCTGTCCAAGAAGAGATGAGTCCCACAGATTTAGCAGAAACTTTAGGGAGGTCACTGCACTTCGGACACTGTCTACCAAGAGCATTTTGAGGCAAATATTTCTATTTCTTAAGAAGCAGAATGATTCCCTTTAATATCTGGGTAACTGAAGGAACAAGTACATGTCTGCACTGAGTCCTGTCTTGCGGGATTTGCTGTGGCATAAAGTGAAACAAACAGCAAAGGACCAGCAGAGCCTGGAGAGTTCTCCTGATAGTCAGCAGTTCTGACATCCACTGTCTTGTGTGTCCAGTGCACTAAAGCTGGTCCTTAAAAATTAAATATTAAAAATACTAACAATGAGACTAATTTGTAACAGATCCAAATGCAAAAATAGAGCAAATATTTTCTCCCAGGAATTAAAGGTAATCATAGAAAGAAAGAAATTATTTGCTGGGAAGGAAAAGATTCACACTCCACAGATATTAACCCATCACTGAATATTATACCCAATTATTAATTTTTCTTTGTTTTTCAAAATCTCATTTTCTCAGTATTATTAATAGCACCGAGGACAACAGAGCATCTGGGTGAGAGAGAATGAAATGTTCTTCTCTACAGTATTTTATTGGTGTATATGAGTGTGTATGTGTATGACTGTGAAGTGTGTGTGTGTGTGTGGAAGATTATGAAAAGATTTGAGTACTTCCCATAATATTTGATTTGATCAATAATATTCTGTGATATAGGTCTCAAAAAATGGATGCCTTTGAAATATTCCCTTCTACAATAGAAAAGTTAAAGATGAATGATCATACTCTGTGGTTAATATAATTCACTTAGAATTCTGCTGAAGAACTATGGAAATATAAATTTGCAGTATAACCTATTCTATATTTCCAAAAGAGATAAGCAGAAGTTTACTTCCCTTTAGCAGCAAACATAAAAACGCATGGTAAAGTAGTTTTATAAGTAGTACCCATAATTCTCAATTATATATATATTTAAAGTTCATTTTTTAATTGAATAATAATTGCTTTACAGAATTGTGTTGTTTTCTGTAAACACAACATGAATCAGCCATAGGAACCCTCCCTATTGATCTCAATTATATTTTGAGCAGTGTTTTAATAAGGGACAATTTCCACTGAGTCAAAGTGAGGAAATAGGTAGAATTCAGTGATGTGGTGCTTATTTTCTACTCAAGGCGTAACATGTAGTTTCTTGTACTAGAGTCAAGATCTTATCGTCTTAAATGTATTTATTAATATTTTCTCTGCTGCTGCTGCTGCTGCTAAGTTGCTTCAGTCGTGTCCGACTCTGTGCGACCCCATAGACGCCAGCCTACCAAGCTGCCCCATCCCTGAGATTCTCCAGTCAAGAACACTGGAGTGGATTGCCGTTTCCTTCCCCAATGCTTGAAAGTGAAAAGTGAAAGTGAAGTCACTCAGTCGTGTTCGACTCTTAGCGACCCCATGGACCGCAGCCTACCAGGCTCCTCCCCCCATGCGATTTTCCAGGCAAGAGTACTGGAGTGGGGTGCCATCGCCTTCCCCGAATATTTTCTCTACGAGGCTATAAACTTCACAGTATAGCTATCAGTGCATAAAATAAGTTAGTATAGCATGGAGTGATCCCATAGAAGTTGCTGTTTTTCTTATTATTGTTAGAACCCGAGTCTCACAGCCTTGCTGCCTCATGTTTGGGTGCTGAGTGTAGTACTTGGAGACACCGAAAAGAGTGTCAAGAAAATGAAGAGATAGCCGTGGTCAATTAGGTCACCATTTTTATCAAGCTCCCACAGCAAATGACCCCAAATGGGGTGGCTTAAAACCAGTGTATTCTCTGACAGTTCTGGAGGCTGGAAATCAAGGTGTTGGCAGGGCCATGCTCCTTCCGAAGTCCCTAACAGGATTTGCCTTTTGTCTCCTCCAGTGTCTGCTGGTTCTTGGCATTCCTCAGATTATGGACTTCAATCACTGCCTCTTCACATGGCCCTTTTGGCTCCATCTAGAATGCTCCTCTTCTTTCTCTGATCAGGACATCAGTCCGCAGATTTTGGACCTACTCTCTACCCTGGAAGGTCTCATCTTGACATCCTCAATATGATTACATCTGCAAAGACTGTTTCTAACACAGGGCATATTAAGAGGTACTGGCTGTTGGGATTTGGATATAACTGGCAAGGGGATAAAGTCACATTACCAGAATTGAAACAGACATGTGTACCCCAATGTTCATCGCAGCACTGTTTATAATAGCCAGGACATGGAAGCAACCTAGATGTCCATCAGCAGATGAATGGATAAGAAAGCTGTGGTACATATACACATTGGAGTATTACTCAGCCATTAAAAAGAATACATTTGAATCAGTTCTAATGAGGTGGATGAAACTGGAACCTACTATACAGAGTGAAGTAAGCCAGAAAGAAAAACACCAATACAGTATACTAACACATATATATGGAATTTAGAAAGATGGTAACGATAAACTTGTATGCAAGACAGCAAGAGAGGCACAGATGTATAGAACAGTCTTTTGGACTCTGTGGGAGAGGGAGAGGGTGGGATGATTTGGGAGAATGGCATTGAAACATGTATAATATCATATATGAAACAAGTCGCCAGTCCAGCTTCAATGCATGATACTGGATGCTTGGGGCTGGTGCACTGAGATGACCCAGAGGGATGGTACAGGGAGGGAGGAGGGAGGCAGGTTCAGGATGGGGAATACGTGTATACCTGTGGTGGATACATGTTGATGTATGGCAAAACCAATACAATATTGTAAAGTAATTAACCTCCAATTAAAATAAATACATTTATATTAAAAAATGTCATAAAATCATGAGGTCTCAGAATTTGCTGGGGAAAGTAAAATTCTCAATTTTTTTTCTTTGCTTTGTGTGTAGATTATAGGCAATAAAGAGATATTATTAAAGCAAGATTCCAGATTTGCCAGGTTCTGTCCAATGAATTCCTTAGAATGTTTTTCAAAATTAGAATTACTGGGTCAGAGGCAAATATACTTCTTAAGAATGTGGATGCATATTATCAAAACATTCTCTATTAACTTCATACATACCTATCAGAAAATGTGAGGGTATGCATTTTTTACTATCATTAATGCTGGATACTGGCAGATGCACTGTTTAGATTACTCCTTTCTGCCCGTGGACTCCGCGGTGTAAACATCGTTGACGTTGCCCCCTTTCCGCTGCCGTCGAGTTTAAGTATCCCAAAGAGCCCAGACAGCTGTGGGAGCGCGTCATCAAAAGATTGAGCTTGGACACAACTGATGAGCATCTAAGGAGCCATTCTGAGTAATGGAGAATGCTCACAGGCTGTGTGGTAACAAGGGATCCAAACACCAAGCACTGCAGAGGCTTCGGGTTTGTCACACATGTCGGAAGGGAGGAGGCAGATGTGGCCATGAAGGCAAGGCCACACAAGGTGGGCCGAAGGGTTGTGGGACCAGAGAGGGTCGTCTCAAGGGAAATCCTCCAAGGCCTAGTGCCCACTGAACTGTTTAACAGATTTTTGTTCCTGGCTTCAGCTTCCACGTCAGTCCTTCCAATGAATATTCAGGACTGATTCTTTTAGGATGGCCTGGTTGGATCTGTTTGAAGTCTAAGGGACTCTCAAGAGTCTTCTCCAACACCACAGTTCAAAAGCAACAATTGTTTGGCATTCAGTTTTCTTTATAGTCCAACTCTCACATCCATACATGATTACTGGAAGAACCATAGACTTGACTAGACCAACTTTTGTTGGCAACGTAATGTCCCTGCTTTTAATATGCTCTCTAGGTGGGTCATAATTTTCCTTCAAGGAGCAAGGGTCTTTTTATTTCATGGCTGCAGTCACCGTCTGCAGTGATTTTGAAGCCCAAAGAAATAAAGTCAGCCACTGTTTCCTCTGTTTCTCCATCTATTTGCCATGAAGTGATGAGACTGGATGCCATGATCCTTGTTTTCTGAACTTTGAGCTTTAAGTCCACTTTTTCAATCTCCTCTTTCACTTTCATCAAGGGGCTCTTTAGTTCTTCATCACTTTCTGCCATAACTGATGATTCAATTAAGTTCACTAGCTCAGTCATGTCCGACTCTTTCTGACCCCATGAATCGTAGCATGCCATGCCTCCCTGTCCATCACCAGCTCCCGGAGTTCACTCAGACTCACGACCATTGAGTCGGTGATGCCATCCAGCCATCTCATTCTCTGTCTTCCCCTTCTCCTCCTGCCCCCAATCCCTCTCAGCATCAGAGTCTTTTCCAGTGTGTCAACTCTTCTCATGAGGTGGCCAAAGTACTGGAGTTTCAGCTTTAGTATCATTCCTTCCAAAGAAAACCGAGGGCTGATCTCCTTCAGAATGGACTGGTTGGATCTCCTTGAAGTCCAAGGGACTCTTAAGAGTCTTCTCCAACACCACAGTTCAAAAGCATCAATTCTTCGGTGCTCAGCTTTCTTCACAGTCCAACTCTCACATCCATACATGACCACAGGAAAAACCATAGCCTTGACTATACATGACCACAGGAAAAACCATAGCCTTGACTAGACCTCTGTTGGCAAAGTAATGTCTCTGCTTTTCAATATGCTATCTAGGTTAGGCATAACTTTCCTTCCCAGGAGTAAGTGTCTTTTAATTTCATGGCTGCAGTCACCATCTGCAGTGATTTTGGAGCCCCCCAAAATAAAGTCTGACACTGTTTCCCCATCTATTTCCCATAAAATGATGGGACCAGATGCCATGATTGTCATTTTCTGAATGTTGAGCTTTAAGCCAACTTTTTCACTCTCCACTTTCACTTTCATCAAGAGGCTTTTGAGGTCCTCTTCACTTTCTGCCATAAGGGTGGGGTCATCTGCATATCTGAGGTTATTGATATTCTTTCTGGCATTCTTGATTCCAGCTTGTGCTTCTTCCAGCCTAGCATTTCTCATGATGTACTCTGCATAGAAGTTAAATAAGTGGGGTGACAATATACAGCCTTGATGAACTCCTTTTCCTATTTGGAACCAGTCTGTTGTTCCATGTCCAGTTCTAACTATTGCTTCCTGACCTACATATAGGTTTTTCAAGAGGCAGGTCAGGTGGTCTGGCATTCCATCTCTTTCTGAATTTTTCACAGTTTGCTGTGATCCACACAGTCAAAGGCTTTGGCATAGTCAATAAAGCAGAAATAGATGTTTTCCTGGAACTCTTGCTTTTTCCATGATCCAGCAGATGTTGGCAATTTGATCTCTGGTTCCTCTGCCTTTTCTAAAACCAGCTTGAACATCTGGAAGTTCACGGTACATGAACTGCTGATGCCAGGCTTGGAGATTAACTGTTCCTAAAACAACTAAGATGATGTTGGTCAGACCACTGATGACTAACTTGAAGATGACTGTCAACAATGACTGTTCTATTTATGCATATAGGGCCCCCTTCCTCCTCCTCAGTTGCTGACATTTGAAATAAACCGAATTTCCCACCAACCTGGCCTGTTTGCTGGCTCTTGAGTGCTAAGCACCTGGACTCACAAACTCCTTTTGTTAACAGATACACATTTGACCATGTTAAAGTGAGTGTAATTCCTTCAGTTATGTCTGACTCATCTTGAACCCATGGACTATAGATCCATGGAATTCTCCAGGCCAGAATACTGGAGTGGGTAGCCTTCCTCTTTTCCAAGGGATCTTTCTGACCCAGGGATTGAACCAGAGTCTCCTGCATTGCAGGCGGATTCTTTTCCTACTGAACCACGAGGGAAGCCCTTTGACCATGTTGGGTTCAAACAAATCACTTTCAACCAAACACCTGGATTTTAAAAAATGTAATGTTCATATTTAATCATTCTAAAATCAGCATTAAGTCAACAATGGATGCCAGAATTTGGAGCTTCTGTTTCTCGATTTCCCAAAATAATACACAGTAACTGTTCATATTTTGATGTAGTCTAATCAGTGGTAGAAACTAGTTAAAACTGAAGAGATTTTTATGGCCATTCTAAATGTGATCTGTTAGTAGATCCTAGATTATGTGAAAAAAAATAGGACAGAAATTATTAATACATGGAAGGATGTATATTCAAATACCTTACTGGAGTATAATCAAATATGAAGGGAATTACAGTATAATATGAGACCTTAAAAATCAGACAAGAATGGATATTCATTATAAAAATCAGTGATGAGGGAAAACCAGCTCTATGGTACTTGCTCACTATCAACCAATCAGGATAAAGTCATTCCCCCTGTAACCCTTATCCCAACTGTTGCCTTTAAACTAAGCCCTTCCCTGAAGGTCACTGAGGGTTGGGTCTTTTGAGCATGAGCTGCTCATACTCCTTGCTGTGCCCTAAAGAAAATGCTATACTTTCCTTCAGTTCACTTCAGTTCAGTCGCTCAGTTAATTCCGACACTTTACGACCCCATGAATCGCAGCACGCCAGGCCTCCCTGTTCATCACCATCTCCCGGAGTTCACTCAGATTCGCGTCCATCGAGTCACTGATGCTATCCAGCCATCTCATCTTCTGTCGTCCCCTTCTTCTCCTGCCCCCAATCCCTCCCAGCATCAAAGTCTTTTCTAATGAGTCAACCCTTTGCATGAGGTGGCCAAAGTACTGGAGCTTCAGTTTTAGCATCATTCCTTCCGAAGAAATCCCAGGGTTGATCTCCTTCAGAATGGACTGGTTGGATCTCCTTGCAGTCCAAGGGACTCTCAAGAGTCTTCTCCAACACCACAGCTCAAAAGCATCAATTCTTCGGCACTCAGCCTTTTTCACAGTCCAACTCTCACATCCATACATGACCACTGGAAAAACCATAGCCTTGACTAGACGGACCTTAGTTGGCAAAGTAATGTCTCTGCTTTTGAATATACTATCTAGGTTGCTCATAACTTTTCTTCCAAGAAGTAAGCATCTTTTAATTTCATGGCTGCAATCACCATCTGCAGTGATTTTGGAGCCCAAAATAATAAAGTCTGACACTGTTTCCACTGTTTCCACATCTATTTCCCATGAAGTGATGGGACCGGATGCCATGATCTTCGTTTTCTGAATGTTGAGCTTTAAGCCAACTTTTTCACTCTCCACTTTCACTTTCATCAAGAGGCTTTTTAGTTCTTCTTCACTTTCTGCCATAAGGGTGGTGTCATCTGCATCTCTGAGATTATTGATATTTCTCCCAGCAATCTTGATTCCAGCTTGTGTTTCTCCCAGTCCAGCATTTCTCATGATGCACTCTGAAATAAGCAGGGTGACAATATACAGCCTTGACGTACTCCTTTTCCTATTTGGAACCAGTCTGTTGTTCCATGTCCAGTTCTAACTGTTGCTTCCTGACCTGCATATAGATTTCTCAAGAGGCAGGTCAGGTGATCTGGTATTCCCATCTCTTTCAGAATTTTCCACAGTTTATTGTGATCCGCACAGTCAAAGGCTTTGGCATAGTCAATAAAGCAGAAATAGATGTTTTTCTGGAACTCTCTTGTTTTTTCCATGATCCAGAGGATGTTGGCAATTTGATCTCTGGTTCCTCTGCCTTTTCTAAAACCAGCTTGAACATCAGGAAGTTCACAGTTCACGTATTGCTGAAGCCTGGCTTGGAGAATTTTGAGCATTACTTTACTAGCATGTGAGATGAGTGCAATTGTGAGGTAGTTTGAGCATTCTTTGGCATTGCCTTTCTTTGGGAATGGAATGAACACTGTCCTTTTCCAGTCCTGTGGCCACTGCTGAGTTTTCCAAATTTGCTGGCATATTGAGTGCAGCACTTTCACAGCATCACATTTCAGGATCTGAAATAGTTCCACTGGAATTCCATCACCTCCACTAGTTTTGTTCATAGTGATGCTTTCTAAGGCCCATTTGACTTCACATTCCAGGATGTCTGGCTCTAGATGAGTGATCACACCATCATGATTATCCGGGTCGTGAAGATCTTTTTTGTACAGTTCTTCTGTGTATTCTTTCAAGCTCTGCTTAATATCTTCTGCTTCTGTTAGGTCCAGACCATTTCTGTCCTTTATCGAGCCCATCTTTGCATGAAATGTTCCCTTGGTATCTCTAATTTTCTTGAAGAGATCTCTAGTCTTTCCCATTCTGTTCTTTTCCTCTATTTCTTTGCATTGATCGCTGAAGAAGGCTTTCTTATCTCTTCTTGCTATTCTTTGGAACTCTGCATTCAAATGCTTATATCTTTCCTTTTCTCCTTGGCTTTTCACTTCTCTTCTTTTCACAGCTATTTGTAAGGCTTCCCCAGACAGCCATTTTGCTTTTTTTTGCATTTCTTTTCCATGGAAATGGTCTTGATCCCTGTCTCCAGTACAATGTCACGAACCTCAGTCCATAGTTTATCAGGCACTCTATCTATCAGATCCAGGCCCTTAAATCTATTTCTCACTTCCACTGTATAATCATAAGGGATTTGATTTAGGTCATACCTGAATGGTCTAGCGGTTTTCTCTACTCTCTTCAGTTTACATCTGAATTTGGTAGTAAGGAGTTCATGATCTGAGCCACAGTCAGCTCCTGGTCTTGTTTTTGTTGACTGTATAGAGCTTCTCCATCTTTTGCTGCAGAGAATATAATCAATCTGATTTCAGTGTTGATCATCTGGTAATGTCCCTGTGTAGAGTCTTCTCTTGTGTTGTTGGAAGAGGGTGTTTGCTATGACCAGTGCATTTTCTTGGCAAAACTCTATTAGTCTTTGCCCTGCTTCATTCTGCATTCCAAGGCCAAATTTGCCTGTTACTCCAGGTGTTTCCTGACTTCCTACTTTTGCATTCCAGTCCCCTATAATGAAAAGGACATCTTTTTTGGGTGTTAGTTCTAAAAGGTCTTGTAGGTCTTCATAGAACCGTTCAACTTCAGCTTCTTCAGTGTTACTGGTTGGGGCATAGATTTGGATTACTGTGATATTGAATGGTTTGCCTTGGAAACAAACAGAGATCATTCTGTCGTGTTTGAGATTGTATCCAAGTACTGTTGTTGACCATGATGGCTACTCCATTTATTCTGAGGCATTTGTGCTTTAGGTGATATCAATTTTAGATGACTTTACTAAGGAGATAGTTTTAATGAAAAACATCCATTTAGAATTTTATGTAATGAAATTTAAGATATTTTGAACGCAATGACATTCATGTTGAGAGTAACTGAGGTTAGCGGCTGTGCTGGTCTACATGACTGTCATCTGCCCATTAATGTAGGGCTCTAAGGATGATTTGCAGCTCTTCCCCAAATAAAGACTGGAGTGAACTCTCAAGATTCTAGGTACCCACTTTCTACTGGAAACTGCATCATGCAAAGCAATGAATGGAACTGAACAGGCTAGTGATTGTCTTTTTTCCTCTTTGCTCAGAGTGTCATATGGGCTAACTGAGGCACTTCCACCCCTGCCAGAGCAGTGACCATGGACCTAGTAAGTCCTTCTGAAAGGTTTGGAGATTGTCTTAGGTGTGCACCTGCTTGGCCTGACATGGATGCCTTGTTCCTTGGCAGTTTCCACAGGACTCCTTTTCTTGTAGAGTCAGGATGAATGTCTGGAACCCACCCAGACTCCTGGATCTGGCAGGAAAGGACCTGCTGAGGAATGACACTTTGGCCTTTTCTGCTTTGGAGAATCTGCCCAGGGAGCTCTTCCCACCCTTCTTCATGGAGGCATTCCATGGGAGACACATCGAGACCCTGAGGCAATGGTGCAAGGCTTTCCCTTTGTCTGCCTGCCTCAGGGGGGCCTCATTGCCCTGCCTCATATGGGACCCCTACAAGCAGTGCTGGAAGCACGTGATGTCCTGATGGCCCAGAAGGTTCATTCCAGGTGAGTGTGATCAAGGCACTTTGATAAAATATTGGGTGTCCCAGAGGAGACAGCTGGGTTGAGGGCAAGTGGGTGGAGAGGGTTCTGAAGATGGCAATTAAGAAGCCTTCGCTTGCTAAGGGAAATGCCTTCTGGAAACCTATGAGTGCCTTTAGTGAAAAGGAGCCTGAAAGAACATTCCCTACCTCCTCAAAGTCATGCATCAGTTACTAAAGTGGAGAAATAGAAAGGATAAGAGGGCAAAAGGAAATGGAGGAAAGTGAGGCAGAGAGGTAGGGGGCAAGTCAGCAGATGACATCAGGAATGTTAAGTTACATCAGAGATGGGCAGGCTGTTGTCAAATTGTGAGGTTTTTTTTTATTCTGTGAAGATTTGAATGCATCCCAATTAGTCTCCTTTCTTTAGGAGGTGCAAACTGAGGGTGCTGGTTGTACGACATACTGGCTAGAACTTCTGGAGCATGTGGTCTGGTGCTCAGGCTCACAAACGGCACCAGTGCTGAGCAGAGCTCAACCACAAAGCAGCACTTGGCTCCACTGAAGGTTTTTATAGATCTTTGCCTGAAGAAAAGTGACCCTGGACAACTTCCTCACCTACATCCTCAGGTGGGTGGAGCAGAGTAAATCTTCCATCCACCTGTGCAGCAAGAAGCTGAAGACTGTCGCTATGCCTGTGGATTGCACTGTGAAGGTCCTGAGCATGGTGCAGCTGGACTGTGTCCAGGTAAGTGGGAATCGGCCCTTGCATCTGTCATGCTGGCCACGTTTGCTCCTTTTCTGGGAAAGATGAATAATTTGCAAAGACTGCCTCTCTCCCATCCACCTGACTGCCTTCACGAAGCAGGAGCAGGATCACTTTGTCCAAATTACCTCTCAGTTCCTGAGGCTGGACCACCTCCTGGTTCTCCATCTGGAGTCTCCCTCCCTCCCTGAAGGATGCCTGAACCACATGCTCAGGTGAGAGTGGACCACAAGCTGGGTAACACTGAACACAATCCTAGAATTTCAAAAGTGCCCTCTCCTTTCTTGCACTCTCCTAAAGTGTGGCATCCCATAACCACACTAATGTAGGGGGTAGGGGGCTGAACTGGTTTCGTGGCTCTTGTGAGATACCCTGCTGGGGAGATACAGAGGACTGACTGGGATGTTTGCATCCCAGAGTTTGTAATTCCCTCCGTTTGTGGAGGTGTCTATGTTGAAATGATAAAATTAGGTAAGTTACAAATGACATTGAAGTGAGGAAACTACATCAGATCCAAGTATCCTTGAAGAGAAGCTCTATGCTCCACAGGTTTGTGCCCACAGTGGACCTGTTAATTAACATGTGGGAAAAGCATGATATTGGAGATGATGTTAATCAAGCTGAGAGAAAAGGATAATAAAAAGTGACAGAAAGTTGAAGACGATGCGGGGATGTATGTAAGCCCCTTTGGTCTGGCATCACATTTCATGTTGTGGGATCTTGTGTAAATTGGTTTCTTATGCATGTCTCCCTAGAGCCACTCTGGCCAGAGATATAGGCATCTAGAGCTCAACCTCGACTGAAGGAAGCCTTAGCTGAAATCATTTTTAAATCTCATCTCCCAACACTAATATTCAGTGATGTCCAAACTCGATGGAGACTCTCTCTGGCTCTCACTGTTCTAGTAATTCCATGACCTTCATTCATCCTCATAAGGAGGTGGGGTGTGTTGTACTCTACTTGATAGATGAGGAGAGTGTACCTTCCAGATTCTGTGATGTGACTTAATCCTGCAGTGAAGGTGACAGTACTCAGCCTAGAATGAGACTTGACAATCAGTATATTGATCCTGAATTGATGGTCAGACCAATGTTAGTTCTGTGCAAACCATTTGTCTATCGTGTGTGTGCAACCTAGCACCCCAGTTTCCAAGAACTAATTATTTGGTTTCTCCACAGGTGCCCCCTTGAACGACCTGTCAATAACCAACTTCTGGCTGACAGAATCAGACTCAGTCCACCAGTCCCAGAGCCCAAACATCAGTCAGCTAAAGGGCCTGGATCTGAGTGGGGTCACCATGACTGACTTTAGACCTGAGCGCCTCCACGTTCTGCTGGAGAAAGTTGCAGCCACCCTCCAGGACTGACTGGACTCAGGTCTCTGTGGGATCAAGGACTCCCGGGTGGAGGCCACCTTGTCTGCCCTGAGCTGCTGCTCCCAGCTCAGGCACTTCAGTCTGTGCGGGAAAACTCCTGTCCAGGCTGTCAAAGAGAAGCTCCTCCAACATCCCACGGGGCTGCCCAGTTTAATGCACGAGCGTCATCCTGCCCCTCAGGAGGTTTGCAGACCTCAGGGTATTTTCCTGCAAGAGAAACTTGCCGAGCTTTGGGTTCCGCTGTTGGAGATTCTGAGAGACTCCGGATGTCCCAGGGCCACGTGGCTTAGCTTCAGCCCTGTCCTCCCTGTGGTGAGGGCATCACGTGGTGCCCATTTTACACAGCTATACTGTCCCTGCCTAGAGCACTGGCTCCATCAGAAGCTTTCTTCTGTGTGCTTGGAAACTGAAATCTAAAACATGGGGACATCGTGAAGGGAAAACAGCATGGTTTCAGACGTGTGCTCAATGTGCATGTGAAAAGGAACAGTGATCCTCGGGGGTGGGGTTTGCCGGGCAAATGTAGACTCTGGGAGGGGTTGGACTGTCATGGGCATGTGCTTCTAGAATCTGATATGACACCTGGATGCATGCTGGCCACCCACATGTTGCAGTTATCCCTGGGAAGATAGTTGTAAAGAAACTGTCAGGAAGAAAGTTATCTTCTTGGTGATCTAAACGGGAAGGAAATCTAAAACGAGAGTGGATAAACGGATCGATATGACTTATTTCGTTGTTAAGCAAGAAACTAACATGACATTGTAATGCAAATCTACTCAATAAAAATTAATTAAAAGATAAGTAAAGAGATGCTCATGGAAAACCAACTGCTGTCCTCCATGATATATTGTTCTCTCTGTGTGTGCATGTGTGCTTAGTTACTCAATCATGTCCAGCTCTTTAGGACCCCATGGACTGTAGCCTGCCAGGCTCTTCTGTTCATGGGATTCTCCAAAGAAGAATACTGGAGTGGGTAGCCATTGCCTTTTCCAGGGGACCTTCGCAATTAGGGCTTGAACCCCAGTCTCCTGCACTATAGGTAGATTCTTTGCCATCTGAGCCACCATGTAAGTCTCCTGGGGCAACTCTTACCTCCTTGCTCATTTCTTAGGCTGTTCAGTGGATTAATACACACAGAGTGTAACACAGCATCTGAGGAACTATTGGAATGAAGAGCTCTCTGCAGGGTTCTCCCTGCTGACTCAAGCCATGACCTTGGGCATGGGTATTTTTATGCTTCTACCAGTCAGTGTATAAGTCACAGTTTCTTGCCTTTGTGTGTCCTTCACTGCCAAAGGTGAGGTCCTCAGTTCTATAAGATGTTTTGCACACTTCCAACAAGATTGAGACTGCTTCTCACCGTTCCATACCTGTCATGGAGGAGGAGTTATAATCGATATAATCAGTTATAGGAGTGATTATAGGAAAGATATAGGAGGAGATATAATTGAATTGTGACCAGACATTCAAAGTCCTTTCAGTAAAATGCTAAAATGGTAAAAAAAAAAAATTGACATGGATTTTTACTTCCATACCACATTCTAGATTTATATCAGTTTGGGTAGTTGGTCATATCAGAATAGGTTGATAATTCCCATTACAGTTCCAGTTTCTCCTCCTATTAGAAAAGTCAAGGGTAGCTTGCCCAGACATCAGAATGTTCAAATGTAAAAGAAATATATGTTATGTATTACATATAACTCACAGTCAGCTCTCCCTATCCTCTGTTCATCATCCTCAGATTCAGCCAACTACATATGATTTTTTTAACTACTGTTAAAAAAAATAAATACTCGTCTAAGTGACCCTGAGCAGTTGAACCATGTGTTGTTTAAGATTCACCTGGTACAGAGACACACACATAGTTTCAGAAGAAGCTGACATGATTACAGACTCTATAGTCCCACTGTGGTGTTGGAGACTCTTGAGAATCCCTTGGACTGCAAGGAGATCCAACCAGTCAATCCTAAGGAAATCAGTCCTGAATGTTCATTGGAAGGACTGATACTCAAGAGGAAGCTCCAATACTTTGGCCACCTGATGCAAAGAACTGACTCCTTGGAAAAGACCTTGATGCTGGGAAAGATTGAAGGCAGGAGGAGAAGGGGATAACAGAAGATGAGATGGTTGAATCACATTACCAACTCTGTGGACATGAGTTTGAGTAGGCTTTGGGAGTTGATGATGGACAGGGAAGCCTGGCATGCTGAAGTCCATGGGGTGGCAAAGATTTGGACATGACTGAGTGACTGAAGTGAACTGAACTGATAGCCACGCCACCTGCTATCTGTTGCCTAGAGAACTAGAAAAGGCTGTGGTATAATTCATACCTAATCGTAACATTGAAAAGCAATGGAAGTGATGGTGTAGCTCTAAGTCAAAACTAAAGGTTCTAAGAACCAGGGAGCCACTTGTGAATGTACTGGAGTTTCCAGGTTCAGGAGCTAGAAGCTCCAGTATTCATGACCAAGAAGAGAGAGAGGGAGAACTGTTGCCCTTCTTCCATTCAAGCCCCCAGAGGATAAAGTGATGCCCACCCACATTGGTGAGAACTGATGTCTTAACTCAATTACTGATTTCAATGCTAATCTCTTCCAGGAGTTCCCTTACAGATTCTCCTTAATCTTAATCTTTGACCTGTGATCTGGGCATCTCAACTCACAGTGAAGTTGACACATAAATTTAACCCTCTCAGTGCATCTAAACAAGTGCAGCCAAATAAAGTTTCCCTGAAGGCAATGGCACCCCACTCCAGTACTCTTGCCTGGAAAATCCCATGGATGGAGGAGCCTGGTAGGCTGCAGTCCATGGGGTCGTGAAGAGTCGGACACGACTGAGTGACTTCACTTGCACTTTTCACTTTCATGCATTGGAGAAGGAAATGGCAACCCACTCCAGTATTCTTGCCTAGAGAATCCCAGGGACAGGGGAGCCTGGTGGGCTGCCGTCTATGGGGTCGCACAGAGTCGGACATGACTGAAGCGACTTAGCAGCAGCAGCAGCAGCTAAGGATTCAGAGGCTGCAATTGTTTCTGCTCTGATGGAAGGGGATATAAGGCTGGGAGGACCTTAGGCAGAACTTTGGTTCCCCCACAGTGAATATAATGATGCACATACAGTTTATGGGATTTTTTGTATGATCCAACGAGATATTTTCTCTCGCTTTGGCAACACATATACTGAAATTGAAATGATACAGAGAAGTTTGTCATGGCCCCTGCACAAGGATGACACACAAATTCATGAAACGTTCCATATTTTTTTTTGGCTTCCCTGGTGGCTCAGCTGGTAAATAATCCATCTGCAATTTGGAAGACCTGGGTTCGATCCTTGGGTTTGGAAGATCCCCTGGAGAATGGAAAGGCTACCCTCTCCAGTATTCTGGCCTGGAGAATTCCATGGACTGTATAGTCCATGGGGTCACAAAGAATCAGACATGATTGAGTGACTTTCACAAAATGAGATATTGCCTGTTGAGGACTGGGCTCTGGAGTTGTTGAACAAGAGATAATTATTACATAAGCACTCCATAATTTTTTTTACAGTCTTCTCCCTCCTCATGAATAGCATGAGCCTTTATCCCTTCAACTTAACCACTGTTGCTTACAACAGAGGAAAGCAAAACCTAGGTACTGAAATTGGACTCACATATTACATGTGCTCACTGATGGATCAGGATTCATCCAAGCTGTTCCAGTAGCCAGTGCAGGAGTTGGGGGTGGGGGTGGGGGTTGGGGGTGGGAGGGAGTAGGAGAAACTGGATTCATCTTCAGTGATAGACATTCTGAGCTTCAGGTCTCTAGGCCAGCTGCTCGTAGGTCAGACCAGAGTGCAGGGGTTAATAGTCAGCCACCTGTTGCTCTGGCTAAACCATGAGAAAAACCCCATGGGAAAAGAATAAAGGCAAAATATAGAAATGCAAGACATGACCGGGGACACAGGACTGATTTTATCATAGCACATCAGATACTTTCTGTATGCCAAGACACTAAATAAAAGTGACCTGGCTCCAAAGAACAGGGCTCTTGATCCGAGAGGTCTTGAGTCCCCCAGTTCCATCTTTGAAACTTTAATTCTGTCTCTAATTTCTTTTTTCCAAACTGTGCATTGACCACTTTCAATCCCTACCTGCTGCGCTGGCCACAGCACCTCAGAATAAAAATCAGTTTTGTAATCAGGACTGTATACTTTAGAATTTTCAGTAAACCTTGCTGCCCTGGAACTTCCCTGGTGATCCAGTGGGTATGACTCCATGCTCCCAGCACAGTGGGCCCTGGTTCAATCCCAGGTCAGGGAACTAGATTTCATATCCTGAAACTAAGTGTCTGCATGCCACAACTGAATGATCCCCCAGATTTCCCAGGTGGCCCAGTGACAAAGAATCTGCCTGCTAGTGCAGGAGCACAGAAGACATGGGTTCTATCCCTGGGTTTGGGAGAACCCCTGGAGAAGGAACTGGCACCCTACTCCAGTACTCCTGCCTGGAAAATTCCATGGCCAGAGGAGCCTGGTCATGGGGCTCTCATGGGGTGCCATGTGGTCCATGGAGTCACAAAGAGTTGGAGTCAACTGAACATATAAATGCACACACAAATACACACACAATATCCACACACAGGGTCACAAGGAAGATCAAAGATCCTGGGTGCATGACTAAGACCCAAATAATTAAATAAATATTTTAAAAATTGTGTCTTCTGGTAATATCATTGAGTATAAATATTTGCACAGTGGTTCATATGCAAATTTCTCTAGAGGTTATTGAGGCAATATACTATTTTTAAGAAGTCATGTGGGTAATTAAAAAAATACTGTACTTGCTTAGAAGCCTCAGAAAACAAATGAGATTTAAAAACTGATTTTAACCATAAATGAACAAGAATTGTTTCTTTAAAAAAATATGTAGATCAATAAAATTTGAGTCAAAAGATTTCCAAGGGTATTTTTAATAATTCAGTTCAGTTCAGTTCGGTTCAATCACTCAGTCATGTCCAACCCTTTGTGACCCCACGGACTGCAGCAGGCCAGGCCTCCCTGTCTATCACCAACTCCCGGAGTTTCCTCAAACTCATGTCCATTGAGTCGGTGATGCCATCCAACCATCTCATCCTCTGTCGTCCCATTCTCCTCCTGCTTTCAATCTTTCCCAGCATCAGAGTCTTTTCAAATGAGTCAGTTCTTTGCATCAGGTGGCCAAAGTATTGGAGCTTCAGCTTGAGCATCAGTCCTTCCAATGAATATTCAGGACTGATTTCCTTTAGGATGTAAACATTATATTTAGAGCAGTTTTTGGTTCACAATATTATTGAAATAAACAAGAAATGACACAGTCACCAGAGATTTCTGGCATCCAAATGTGAATGAGGGTTCCCAGACCTCCAATCCAACAGATGTCACTGCTCCCCATGGTGATCACTGAGGAACTCAGGGGTTGAAAAAAGGAGCCATCTGGGGCATCTACCACTCCTTAAATTGAACAAGGGAACAAGATTTGGCCCCAGAGAGCTGAGGTGCATATGAAAGGAATGAATTCAATGAGCCCAGAGGCTTGCATCTTCCATATGCAGTATGCTAAATTCCTTCATTTGAAATCTGATTTTTCTTATAGCAGCCCCTGGAACTGCAAAGTCAGACTGGACTGAGTGACTGAACAACAACAATCTTTGATGTTCAGACTGCCTTCTCCCTTTTTACAAATTTTATCACAGGACTCCCCCTCCTGCCTTCTTGAAGCAGTTTTCTCAGAGCTACTGAGAATCTGTCTCCTGTGCTTGGGTCCTAACATCGCTATCAAATAAAATGTCTCTCTACTTTCAAGGGGTGGCTAATGTTTTCATTGTCAGTTTCCATCTAACTCCTGGAACTCAGGTGAGTGGGACCAGGACACGTGTGTTGGGGAAAGGTCTCGGAAGAGCATATCAAATGACAATAAATACACAACCTAAAACATGAGAAGTGTGTTTTATTTGGTGAGTACAGATTATAGCCAGAAAGGTGGCTTCTCAGATAGCTCTAAGAAACTGTTCAAAAGTTATAAGGAGAAAAAAAAAAAGTTATAAGGAAAGCCATAGTATATAAGATCATTTGGTGTAAAAAAAAAATCAGAAAACATCAAAAGATTATTGCATATGATAAAAATGATATATCTCACTAATTTTCATGCATTTTAAATTTTATTTATTTTTCTAATTTCTAAAATTTACTTATTTTGGCTGTGCTGGGTCTTCCTTGCTATGCACAGCCTTTCTCTTGTTGTAGACAGCAGAGGCCACTCTCTAGTAGAAATACATTGGTTTCTCATTTCGGTGGCTTCTCTCATTGCAGAGCATGGCCCCAGGGTGTGTGCACTTCAGTAGTCACGGCTCCCAGGCTCTAGTCCAGTGCTTGTGGGGCTTGGGCTTAGTTGCTCCACAGCCTGTGGGACCTTCCCAAACCAGGGATCCAACCAGTATCCCTTGCACTGATTAGTGGATTCTTAATCACTGTACCATCAGGGAATTTTTTTTTTTCATTTTTTTTTTTCATTTGTATGGAAAGAGGCAAGAGTCTGGGCTTATTGAAGTCATCCATGTGATGTGAACGGTGACCACCTCAGGACACCAACTTTCGTCTCCTCCTTGAACAGCCCTCAGGGCACACTGTCTTGGGGCTGCAGTGGATGAGGGCCTTTGGGCTGCAATAACCTTCGTTTACTGACGTGGCAAGTGAAATACTTGTCCCCAAAGGAATGTGTAGGAGAAGACGTCAAGTAGAACTGACGGGGAATGTCTACTGAGTCCCCGCTAGATGCACCTGCTCACTGGGTTACACAAGTGAGGCAGGGAAGGCATTGTTTCACCAAAATTTATTCAGGCTCGTGATCCTTCTCCTCGAATTATCAGAGGGCTTCCTTGTAAATTCCAGTTTGAATAATAATTCGAAGTCAGTTCAGCAAAAACCCCACTGTTGATATCTGGTTTCCCCAAGAATCTGATCAAACTTCCTCACTGCCCATTATTAGTACCCAGTTCATCTGGTCTGCCCTCAGCAAAAAAATCTATTAGCTTGGTTCAGCCAAGATCCTTCCTGATTCCTCCTCATAGGAAATTACCAGCCAAGAAACACTCGGCTTCTGAGTTGTGAGTCCCTACCACTTGCATCTGTTGAAGCTGGATGATCCAAAATGCTAGGGTATCCTTGCCTATATTATTATTGTCTTAAATAAAACTGGATGTAGCCACTTACATCTGTGTCTGTGTCTGATTTTCCTTGGAAACAACTCCCTCAGATGATTACTGCTCAAGCAGGAAGCATTCTTCAAGTATCCCCCAGATTCCCACATACTGAAGGATGACCAACTTGGAGTCTAACCACTTTTGTAGCTTCCATATCAGTCCTCGAGTTATTTTCAGAAAATTCATTTCAAATTTAAAACAATCTTCTTTTTGATCTCATAGTAACTGTGATCCCAGAGGAACATCCTCACCCTGAATTTTGAAATTTCCACATTTCCACTAATATCACAGCCATTTCCAACATTTATGTGGTCTGACAATTGGAGACGTCCTTCTTATCCCTTCAGCTATGAGAGGAATGGGCAAATTTAATTCAGATGAACATTATATCTACTATTGTGGGCAAGAATCTTTTTGAAGAAATGTAGTAGCCCTCATAGTCAACAAAACAGTCTGAAATGCAGTACTTGGGTATAGTCTCAAAACTGCCAGAATGATCTCGGCTCTTTTCCAAAGCAAACCATTCAACATCAAAATAATCCAAGTGTATGCTCCAACCATGGACATGTCCAGTGATGGACATGAGTTTGAGCAAGCTCCAGTGGTTGGTGATGAACAGGGAAACCTGGCATGTTGCAGTCCATGGGGGTCACAAAGAGTTGGACACGACTGAGTGACAGAACTGAGTGGTTAATGCCCCAACCACTAATGCTGAAAACTGAAGTTGAATGGTTCTATGAAGACCCATGTGACCTTCTAGAACTAACACCAAAAAAAGATGACCTTTTCATCACAGGGGACTAGAATGAAAATGTAGGAAGTCAAGAGAAACCTGGAGTAACAGGGAAGTTTGGTCTTGCAGTACAAAATGAAGCAGGCAAAGGCTAATAGAGTCTTGTCAAAAGAATGCACCATCATAGCAAACACCCTTGCCATTAACCCAAGAGAAGACTCTACACATGGATATCACCAAATGGTCAATACCAAAATCAGATTGATTATATTCCTTGTAGTCAAAAGTGGAGAAGCTCTATATAGCCAGCAAAAACAAGTCTGGGAGCTGACTGTGGCCAGATCATGAATTCTTGCCGAATTCAGATTCAAACTGAAGAACGTAGGGAAAACCACTAGGCCATTCAGGTATGACCTAAATCAAATCGCTTATGATTATGCAGTGAAAGTGAAAGTCACTCAGTCACGTCCAATTCTTTGAGACCGATGGACAATACAGTCAATGGAATTGTCCAGGCCAGAATAATGGAGTGGGGAGCCTTTCACCTCTCCAGGTTATCTTCCCAATCCAGAGATCAAGCCCAGATCTCCCACATTGCAGGTAGATTCTTTATCAGCTGAGTCACAAGGGAAGCTCCAAAATACTGGAGTGGATAGCCTATCCCTTCTCCAGTGGATCTTCTGGACCCAGGAATTGAACTGGGTCTCCTGCATTGCAGACAGATTATTTGCCAACTGAGCTATCAGGGGAGACCCATGGTTATACAGTGGAAGTGATAAATAGATTCAAGGGGATAGATCTGATAGATAAAGTATTTGAAGAACTATGGACAGAGGTTTATAACATTGTACAGGAGGCGGCAATCAAAACTATCCCCATGAAAAGAAATGCTAAAAGGCGAAACGGCTGTCTGAGGAGGCCTTAAAAATAGCTGAGAAAAAAGAGAAGTGAAAGGCAAGGGAGAAAAGGAAAGATATATCCATCTGAATGTAGAGTTCCAGAAAATAGCAAGGAGGCATAAGAAACCCATTTAAAGTGAAAGGTGAAAAAAAAAAAAAAAAAGAGAGGAAAAAATAAGGCAGGAGAGACTAGAGATCTCTTCAAGAAAATTAGAAATACCAAGGGAACATTTCATGAAAAGATGGGCATAATAAAGGACAGAAATGGTATGGATCTAACAGAAGCAGAAGATATTAAGGAGAGGTAGAAAGAATACACAGAATTATTTAAAAATTTCTTAATGACCCAGATAACCATGATGGTGTGATCATTCACCTAGAGTCAGACATCCTGGAATGTAAAGTCAAGTGGGCCTTAGGAAGCTTCACTGTCATCAAAGAGGAGATGATGGAATTCTAGTTAAGCTCTTTCAAATTCTAAAAGATGAGACTGTTAAAGTGATGCAGTCAATATGTCAGCAAATTTGGAAAACTCAGCAGTGGCCACAGGACTGGAAAAGGTCAGTTTTCATTTCAATCCCAAAGAAGGGCAATGCCAAAGAGTATTCAAACTATCACACAACTGCACTCATATCACATGGTAGCAAGGTAAAGCTCAAAATCTATCAAGCTAGGCTTCAACAGTATGTGAATTGAGAGCAAACTGCATTTATAAAAGGCAGAGGAACCTGAGATCAAATTGCCAACATTCACTGGATCTTAGAAAAGACTAGGGAATTCCAGAAAAACATCCTCTGCTTCATTGACTACACCAAAGTGCAGGTATTGATGGTGTGGATCATGATAAACTGTGAAAAATTCTTAAAGAGATGAGAATACCAGACAACCTTACTTGCCTCCTGAGAGACCTGTGTGCAGGTCAAGAAGCCACACTTAGAACTGAACATGGAACAATGGACTGGTTCAAAATTGAGAAAGAAGTACATCCAGGCTGTATATGTCACCTTGCTTATTTAAATTTTATGCTGAGTACATCATGCAAAATGCCAGGCTAGATGAAGTACAAGCTGTAATCAAGATTGCTGGAAGAAATATCAATCAGCTCATATATGCAGATGACACCACCCTAATGGCAGAAAGCAAAGAACTAAAGAGCCTCTTGATGAAAGTAAAAGAGGAATGTGAAAAAGCTGACTTAAAACTCAGTATTCAAAAATCAAAGATCATGACATCCAATCTCATCACTTCATGGCAAATAAATGGGGAAACAATGGAAACAGTGACAGACTTTATTTTCTTGGGCTCCAAAATCACTGTGGAATGTGACTGCAGCCATGAATTTAAAAGATGTTTGCCCCTTGGAAGAAAAGCAATGGCAAACCTAGACAGTATATTGATAGCAGAGACATTACTTTGCTGACAAAGGTCCATCTAGTCAAAGCTACGGCTTTTCCAGTACTCACATACGGATTTGAGAGCTGGATAATAAAAAACAGTGAGCAACAAAGAATTGATGCCTTCGAACTGTGGTATTAGAGAATACTCTTAAGATTCCCTTGGACTGCAAGATGAAGCCAGTCAATCCTAAAAGAAATCAACCCTGAATATTCACTGGAAGGACTGATGCTGAAGCTGAAGCTCCAATACATCGGCCACCTAATGAGAAGAGCTGACTCATTGCAAATATCCTGATATGGGGAAAAATTGAAGGCGGGAGAAGACAACAGAGGATGAGATGATTAAATGGTATCACTGACTCAATGGACTTCATGAAATGGTGAAGGACAGGGAAGCCTGGCATTCTGCAGTCCATGGGGTCAGAAAGAGTTGGACATGACTGAGTGACTGAGCAACAGGAACCCATAATCCTTTCCCTTTCTTCTACCAAGGGATACAATTGTCTATATTCAGTTCAGTTCAGTCACTCAGTTATGTCCGACTCTTTGCGACTCCGTGGACTGCAGCATGCCAGGCCTCCCTGTCCATCACCAATTTCCAGAGCTTACTCAAACTCATGTACATTGAATTGGTGATACCATCTAACCATCTCATTCTCTGTCATCCAACCCCTTCTCCTCCAGCTTTTCATCTTTCCCAGCATAAGGATCTTTTCCAATGAGTCAGCTCTTCCCATCAGGTGGCCAAAGTATTGGAGTTTCAGCTTCAGCATCAGTCCTTCCAATGAACATTCAGGACTGATTTCCTTTAGGATGGACTGGTTGGATCTTCTTTCAGTCCAAGGGACTCTCAAGAGTCTTCTCCAACACCACGGTTCAAAAGCATCAATTCTTCGGTGCTCAGATTTCTTTATAGTCCAACTCTCACATCCATACATGACCAATGGAAAAACCACAGCCTTGACTTGATGGATCTTTGATGTCAAAGTAATGTCTCTGCTTTTTAATATGCTGTCTAGGTTGGTCATAACTTTTCTTCCAAGGAGTAATCATCTCTTTATTTCACTGACCATATTAGCAAAACTCAACAAATTTTGTGGAGTGAATCACTGAACAAGTCCTAGATCCCCCCTCCCCTAGTTCTTTCTCTTTCATGAATGATGATCTGACTCAATCAACTGATCTGGAGACTGTCAGGAATCCAATCAGCATGAACCAGAGGGGGCTCTGGAATCCAATCAGGTAATGCCTACTGATTGGAAGTTAGTAATTGAAAGGAGGGAAGATGTGGTTAAAAAGTTCCATAAAATGTCCAAGCACCAAAGAATAGATGCAGAAGCTTCTCGCTCTGGAGTCACTCCTTGTGTTCTCCACCAAGTCTGAGGTCTGAGCAGCACCCTCCACCTGGACCACATCAGACCTGGTGAGTTAACTTCTGTGAGGGATGTTCCACCAATGGCTAGCGTGCAGTGAATGTAGGATGCAGTTTGACGTGGCATGAAGAGTTTTCCCTTTTTCTCTTCTTTTGGTTAAATTTAAATCTATCTTTTTGCCTCAAAGCATATTTTTGCTTCCATCCTAACCATTTTGATTTGTGCTTTGGTTTATATTATTTAAAGTCTTAACCAGCAGTTTTTCTTTTTAAAGACATCTGTTTGGCATGCTATTTCTTGACATTTAAGGTTTTTACTCTATACACAAATGGCATTCCCTTTACAAGTATCTCCTTAATCTTTCCCATCTAAGTAGACTTTGGGAACTGAGGATGGAAGCTGTGTTATGCATGAACTCCTGTCCCCATAGTTTGCCCTTTAAGCAATAGTTTATTTTTTTCACCAGAAAAACAAAGGAAGTCAGCTTTTTTAGTCTCCTCGTGCAGATATACAAGAGGGAAATGCATTAAGGAAAGCAGTGGATGGAAAAAGATGAGCCACCGGTTGGCTTTTTTCCTTCCTGGAACTTAATAGATTCTTGCCCTAGTGGCAGGATGGGGAGAGCTCTGGCTTGAGGGAAACAAACCCAGACTGGAATGCAGACACACTGAGTTCTTCCATTCTGGTTCGACATTGCCAGAGCAATCGCTGTGGTCCTTATTTGATTTCTCTGAAGTGTGGGGAGAGAGACTACCCTGATGATTAGGATTGTTCTGAGATGGACGCCTTGTCTCCTTGCAGTTTCCCAGGATTCCATTCAGAGAAGAGTCAGGATGAGTATTCACAACCCTCCTAGACTTGTGATCTTGGCAGCAATTGGCCTGCTGAGAGATGAGCCCTCAGCCATCTCCACTTTGGAGTACCTACCCAGAGAGCTCTACCCACCACTCTTCATGGCTGCTGTCTTTGGCCGACGCAGGGAAACCCTGAAGGCCATGGTGCCGGCCTGGCCCTTTGCCCGCCTGCCTCTGGGGGGCCTGATGCAAAAGCCTCACCAAGGAACCTTACAAGCAGTGCTGGATGGCCTTGATGCCCTGCTTGCCCAGAAGGTTCACCCCAGGTGAGTCGGATCCAGGGAGCCTGGCAGGGTCTTGGATATCCTGGAAGAGACACCTGGTGCCAGGCAGAGTGGTTGACAAAGCGGTGGACCAGAGGCTTCTGAAAAAGCTCAGAGGCCTCGAGAATTGCTGAGATCACTTTGGGAAATCCCTTACAAAAACATAATAGGAAGGATGGAAGAGGAAAAAGGGCTGGGGGAGAGGGAGCGAGAAAGGAAATAAATAATAGCAGGTGAGAGCCGGAACGTGAAGTAAGAGCACAGACGGGGAGATGGAATGTTCCCTAAACTCTGAGGCTGTGGATTCATTCAGTGTGGATTTTGAAGAATCTCACCCCACCCATCTGCTGTTTCCCCACAGGAGGTGCAAGCTGCGGGTGCTGGACTTAAGGAATACTGGCCAGAACTTCTGGAACATGTGGTCTGGAGTCAAGGACCACATGCCCTCAAGCTCACTGCTGGCCCCAGTGGCTGAGGACATGTCCAGGATAAGGCACCCCTTGACTCCCTTAGAAGTGTACATAGAACTTTGTCTTATGAAAAAGCCCCTGGAGAAATTCCTCACCTACCTCTTCAGGTGGGTGGAGCAGAGAAAAGCCTCCATACACCTGTGCTGTAAGAAGATGAAGATTATTTCAATGTCCAAGGAAAATATGAAGAAAGTTCTCAGGATGGTGAAGCTGGACTGTGTACAGAAGGTGAAACTGAGTTTCACCCATAAGCTGTCCACCCTGGCCCAGTTTGCTCCTCTCCTGGGTCAGATGAGCAATGTTCAGAGTCTCATTCTCTCCCGCATTTGTGGGTCAGCTGTTGAGGAGCAGGACAATCAGGATCTTCTGCAATTGACCTCTCAGATCCTCCAGCTGCGGAACCTCCGGGAACTCCACATGGAAGCTCCGTGCTTCCTTGAAGGCCATCTGGACCAGATGCTCAGGTGAGGCTCTGCCAGCGGCTGACTAACAGTGGACACAATGGTAGAATATCAAGAGCAGTGTCTCCTCTGCTGATCCACTGTGAAACACAGTGTTACAGAAGCATGGCAATCCAGGTGGGGGGAACCTGGTACAGAAGCTCTGGAAAGAGACATCATGCTGGGAACCCACAAGTCAGGGGGCATAGATCTAGTGCAGGTGTGTGTGTGTGTGTGATTTCTTCTTTGGGGAGAGATTTCTCTGTTCTGAAGATTTATGTAATAGGTAAGCGAAGGGGGCATTGAAGAGGTAAAATCACATCAGCCTGAGCATTGTGAAAAGAAACTCCACAGTCACTAACCTGTGACCACAAGGAGCCTGTTTTAAAGTCCAAGTCAGTAACAGGTGGCCTTTTGTTCCATATAAAGGTAATTAATATACAGGAAATGCATGGTTCTGGAGATGATGGTAATGAAGCAGAGCCAAAAGAATATAAAAAGTGATAGAAAGTTCGTAGATGTCATAGGGCTGGGGGTCCCCAAAGACTGGCAGCCCCAGGGCGTGCTGTGGGGTCTTTTGTTTCTACATGTATTTCAAGAGCCAGTGTTGTATGCACCGGCAGCTCACCCATAGAGTGGCAATCTAAATGAAAAGCATTTTTTACCTCATCTCCCAGAACTAACACTCAGCGACGTCCACCCCGATGGACACTTTGTGTCGCGCTCTCCTCTGATCATGTTCTGGTGCATTCCATCATCTCCACTCACCCTGCTAAGGAAGTAGAGTGTGCTGTGCTCTGCTTGACAGATGAGGGAGGACGGCTTCCAAAAGCATGTGAGCATGATCCAGTCACACTAAGAAAATGGCCGGACTCAGCCTAGAATGAGACTGGGCGTTCTGGATACTGAACTTTCTCAGCTTTGGGCCAATCATTGACTTCTTTGGAACTCACCTGCCACTTTGGTTTCCCTCATCTAATTGCTTGTTTCTCATCACCCCCCCAGGTGCTTGAAGACCCCTTTGGACAACATCTCAATCACCAACTGCCTGCTTACAGAATCAGACCTGACCCATCTGTCCTGGTGTCCAAAAATCTGTCAGCTGAAGGGCCTGAATCTTAGTGGTGTTACCCTGACCGACTTTAGTCCCGAGCTCCTTCAAGTTCTGCTCAAGAAAGTTGCAGGCACTCTGGAAGAGCTGGACTTAAACCTGTGTGGGATCACAGATGTCCACCTCACGGCCTTTCTGCCAGCCCTGAGCCGCTGCTCCCAGCTCAGGGTCCTCACCATGTGCGGAAACCTCTTCTCCATGGCTGTCCTGGAGAGTCTCCTGCGTCATACTGACAGGCTCCCTGATTTAAATCTAGAGCTTTATCCAGCCCCTCGGGAGAGTTATAACTCTCTGGGTGTCCTTCACTTGGAGAGACTTGCTCAGATAAAGGCTGAGCTGAGGGTGATCCTTACAAACTTAGAACGTCCCAGGAAGATTTGGGTTAGCCCCAGCCCCTGTCCTCACTGTGGTGATGACATGTGTGGTCACCTGAGTCCCAACACATAATTTTGTAACACCCTGCCTAACCGGTTGCTTCTATCAGAAGTTTTCTTCTGGACACTTGAAAACCGAAATCTAGGACATACATCCATTATGAAGGGAAAACACAGCTCTGATTTCTGATATTAGCCCAGTGTGATTGAGAAAACTTGATCCAGCAAGGGTGCAGGATTCCAAAAGGGTGTGTTGACTCGTGAAATTGATGTGACTTTTATAGAGATGTGTTTATAGAGTCAAATATGAAACTGAATTTCTGGCAGATTCAGTCTGAAACACACATGTTCGAGTTATTTCTGTATGCACAGTTGTAGAAATGATCAGAAATCAAGAGAACTTCAACGTAAATGATAAAGGCCGTCCATGATATTGTTCTGCTTTCTGTATTTACATCTCATGGATCTCCAGTTACTGGTGGGGTGGAAGCACTCTGTTGCCTATGATCTGAAACTCCATCATTCCCTAGCTATCATTTTTCTTCCTGGTTTCCTTACTTAGTTCTGTGGGTTAATACAAACAGCAAAGGAAACACACTCAGTGGTCCTCAACAGCACATCCCTGTCAAGAGTGGGTACTTACATGCATATTCCTATGAGAAAAATACAAAAAGCATACAGGCACGAAACATGGTTTTGTTACATTTATACCACATTTCAGAAGTATGTCTTTTGAAGGCCAGGTCATGTCAATAACAGTTTCATTCTCTTCCCACAGCTACTATTGGTCTTCCCTATCGAGGAAGACTAGTAGAGCATGTTTTGACATCAGCATATCAAGATGTATAACAAAGTGTCTGTAATATACACCATATAACTTACAGTTGGCCATTTCTATCCTCAGCTCCCTAGTCTCTCCATCAATCAGCTGCAGACTCATAATAAAATATTTCTTAAGATTCTCTGGATGTCCTCTCTTACTAGTCTATAATGATGCAGAAAATATTTTCCCTTGTTCCCCCTTTTCATATCTAGATGTATACTATTACTAATATTCTCTATGTGGTTTTAGATATGACTGATGGCCTCAAGATATTTAGCTATGTTAGAAGCCTGGGTTCCCATTGTGTAGTGCAGAAGACACTAATTTTATAAAGTAGATAGGCTATAAGGTATATAGCTCATTACATTTATAAATTCATAATACAGTGAAGAGAGGCACAAGACATAAACAATTTGAAAACAAGTTAGAACAAAGTAAATAATGATTAGTGAAAATAAATTGTCATCTGGTGGCAGTAATTCATCAAGTCCACAGGGGAGCTGGAGAAACCAAATTCTGGAGGAATAAGCTAGAAAGAAAAAGAGAAATCCTTCATTTTTGTTTACAAAGTCATAAGCACCTAAGATCAGGTAGAACAATTACATCTCAAAGAAACAGGGAAATAAATGCAAGTTACTCCAAAAGGGCTTCTATATCTGTAAGGTGAGAATTCTGAAAGAATATTTTATCATGCTGGCTTTTCCTAACTGTGTGCACAACTATCAGATTTGGAATATCATAAGAAGCCCATTTGGCTGTCTATTGTCATAATGCTGAATAAAATTTGTCTTCAACACTTAACTCCGTGTCTGTCTATGATTTTCTTTGGCACAACTGATGACAGCTCAGGCAGGAAAGGTCCTTCTGAATATCCCCCCTATTCCCGCAGACCTGAGAATGACCAACTTGGAATCTGGCCACTGTGGCAGAGCTCCATATCAGCCCATGAGCTTTCTTCAGAGACTCTTTTTCGGATTGATTGATTGTTTTTGTTTTGGCTCTGCTAGGTCTTCCTTGCTGCGGGCTTTCTCCTGCTGTGGTGCACATGGCTGCTCTTCATCGCAGTGCTCCGGCTTCTCCTTGTGGTGGCGGCTCTCGTTTATGGGCTCAGTGGTTGCCGCTCATGGGCTTAGTTGCCCTGTGGCATGAGAGATATTCCTGGGCCAGGGATTGAACTGGCATCCTCTGCATTGTAAAGTAGATTCTTAAACTCTGGACTGCCACAGAAGTTCCAGGTTTAAAAAAAAAAAAAAGTTTGTACTGAAGTATAGTTAAAACATTGTGTTTTTACTTAAACATACAATTAAAAATAAACACAATAGGTTAAAGCATCTGCTTGCAATGCAGAAGACCTGGGTTCGATCCCTGGGTCGGGAAGATCCCCTGGAGAAGGAAATGGCAACCCACTCCAGTATTCATGCCTGGAGAATCCCATGGATGGAGGAGCCTGGTGGGCTATAGTCCATGGGATGGCAAAGAGTTGGACACGACTGAGCGACTTCACTTTCACTTTCTAAACACACAATAGAAAATAATTTTAGTTAAATTATTGTGTCTCATCTTAACTGTAGGGCAAAGTGACTCAGTTACACACATATATATTCTTTTTCATCATGTTTATGTTTAAAATGTCACTTGATTACTTTACAATATTGTATTGGTTAATTAAAAAAATAAAATAAAATGTACTTGAGTAGAATCCATTTTAATGCTATTTTATGTAAAGGTCATGTATATACATGAGAGAAATATGGTGAAAGCGATCTTCTCCAAAGTGACTAAGACAGAGAACATCCTTCAGCGAGTCTTCACCTTGGTGGGCAGAGGTGTATAAGAATTGTTCAGGCATCAAATCACTGGGGTGGGTGAGAGGCATGGAAAATTCTTATAGATGGAGAAAGGGTCTCCCTTAGAGATGGAGAAAGGTGGGCAGAGGTGTATAAGAATTGTTCAGGCATCAAATAACTGGGGTGGGTGAGAGGCATGGAAAATTCTTACAGACAGAGAAAGGGTCTCCCTTTGACATTCAACTTCAAAGAAATCCTTGTATGATGTGTCCCAAAGTGGCAGTCATCCCTGAACATAGTAGCATGCTAACACCAATAAGAGCTTCGGTATTAAGTGCAGAAAAGATGTTGGTATTTATGAATAGAAATAGCAGAATTTTATTTCTGGGCCTAATGGTGTCACCTTGATCAGAATCTGTGTGGATTTAGCTAGGTCTGAGGAAACAGTAGTCATCTAAATACAGTAGAAAAGGGGCCAGTGAAATTATTATTTATTTGACTTCTAAGACTCCTGGAAAATGGCTGGGGAAATAGTCATCTGGAAAGTGTCCTCAGTGAGACAAAACAACAACAACAACAACTTAAAGAAAACCTCTGGATAACAGGGTTATTGGGGACTGAAGCAGGTTTATTTCTTCTCTGACTCCAAGTTCCCAAAGAGCCCACAGTGCCCACCCTCAGTGTGCTGTGCTGATCTCAACTCTCTGGGAAAGAACAGCCTCTAAGGTGACAGTGTCTCCTCTGAGCCTCTCTCTTTTCCTGTATTTTTTTCCTTGAAATTTATTGCATTTCTTTTTGTAGCCTTGGGTCTTCACTGTGGTTCCTGCTTTTCTCTAGCTGGGGCAAGGGGGCTGCTCTCTAGTCGTGGTGTGCAGGCTTCTCACAGAGGTGGCTTCTCTTGTTGCAGAGCAAACTCTAGAGTGCTTGACTTTCAGTTGTTTCGGCTCCCAGGATTTAGAGCACAGACTCAACAGTTGTGGCAAGTGGATTTATATGCCTCACGTCATGTGGGATCTTCCCAGACCAGGGATTACACCCATGCCTCCTGCATTGGCAGTCAGACTTTTTATGACTGAACCACAGGGAAATCCTCTTTTACTATCTTAATATCACCCAGAGTAATGTATTTAAATTTCTCTGTTTCTCAAAATATAAAAATGAAAAAGAAACCTTTATTTTCCATTGTTGGGATCATTCACAATGTCCCTTTAGGAATGCTCAGCTCCAAACTGTCCAGAGCCACTCTTATGCTCACTGAGATTTTAACCTGTCCACCTTCAGAGAAGGCTTGGCTTAAGCCTGGAAAACCAACCACATCCCCCAAAGCTCTTCCGTTGCTGCTGGAATAGGCTCAGAATTTCCCATGTTTCCTATGTAATACCTGAGTGAAAATCTTATACAGGAATGAGTGTATTTTGCTTTCTTTAATGACAACACCACTGTTTTCATGAAGCTGTTTTAATTCAAGGACATTTTGCTAATTTTGACTTGACCAAAATTCCCCCAACAATGATTCTGTCAACTTTTGTTCTTTCTTGTCCAAGGGCAGAAATCAATAATCCCTTTCATGCTTGACCCACAAGAATATAACTGTCCATATTAGTAGAATATAGTCAATATTTGTAAAGTGAATCAGTGAATAGGTCCTTGATTACCTGACCACCCCATCACTCTCTGTTTGGTGATGTGTATATGATTCAATCAACTAATCTAGAGAGGTATGATGATCCAATCAGGGTCAATCCAATGGATGTTCTGTAATCTAATCAGATATACAGTTCCGATTGGGTTAGCAGAGGGACAGAGGGATGATAGAAAAAGAAAGACTTAAAAAAGTCTCAAGCACTGGAGAAGAGGTGCAGAATTTCCTGGCTCTGGAGACATCAGAGGGGTTTCTCACAGGGTTTGAGGTATGAGCACCCCACCAAGCACATTAGAGCAGTAAGTTACCACCCTCATATAAGGACGCTCTTCTCTTACTAGTGGTTAGCTAATCTTGGACGGTGCCATGTATCTCTAGTGCAGCGAGAGTTATTAAAAAATCAGTTCTTTCCAATGAACACGTTTCAGGTTTAATTTTGCCTCTCAGTGTAGTTTTGCCTGAACTCAAACATTTTAATTAGTGCTTTAATTTCTATCATTTAAAAATATATTTTAAAGACATGTAACATATGTATTTAAAATATCTTTTTGGAGTTTTGTTTCATGAATTTAACCTACACAGTTCAGACACAAATGGCATTCATCTTAGGGGTAACTGAGGATGGAGGCTCTGTTGGTCCTCATGACCTTCCTCTTCTTATTGAAGTAATGTCTCTGAAACCACCTCAGACCTGAGCAATTTGAAAGAAATGGTCTGAGGAATTCCCTGGTGGTCCAGTTGTTAGGACTCTTCTCTTTCGGGGCTGAAAGTCCAGGTTTGATCCCTGGTGGGTGAAGTAATTTTCACAACCTCTGTGGTGTGGCCAGAAAAGAAAAGTGAAAACAGAAAGTTCGGGAGAGAGACAGAGAGAAAAGCTCTGTGCTTACTAGATTCTTGAACACAATGAACTTGTCTCAAATCACCAGTCCCTAAAAAAGTGCCTGTTGCTCCCGATAAGTTAGTTAATAATTAAGAAATGCATAATATTGAGAGGATTGTAGTGGAACAGGAGCCAGAGATCATACAAAGCTGCAGGGGGTTTGCAGGAGATGCAGAGAGGTACTACCAGGCCAAAATGAGATGAGTCATTCTCAGTATTGACCTTCAGGAGGCAGTTAGTAGGACCTTGTCTTTGGGCAAATCACCTATCTGACAACTTTAGCTCAGCTGCCACCCTGAATTCTCAGACCTAATTGCTTGCTTTCTCCCCAGATGCCCGAGGACTCCCTTGGCCCACCCAGAAGTAACTAACTGGCAGCTTAGAGTCAGACTTGCCCCATCTGTCCCAGAGCCCAAACATGCATCAGCTCAAAGGCCTGGGTCTGAGTGGGGTCACCATGATGAACTTTAGTCCTGAGATCCTCCACATTCTTCGGGAACAAGTTGCAGCCACTCCCCAGGAACTGAACTTTGGGTGGTGTGATCACAGAGTCCCAACTTGAGTCCATCCTGAATGAGTCCATGCATCAGGATTGGGAAACCAATCCATGGTTTCAGATATCAGCTCAACGTGAACGGAAAGGAAAGATGATACTGTGGGGGTGCAGGACTGCAAGGGGAAATGCAGACTCTGGTTGGTGAGGGGACCTTCAGAGACATGGGTTTATAGCATGAGAAACATGAATTAATTTCCTAGAAGGGAATCTTGTATGCATATGGGGCATTACTCTTGGGCAGTGATTGGAAATAAATGGTCACAAATAACGAAACCTGCATTGTATTTGTATCCGGTGCCCTTCATGATACATTATCGTGTTTGTCTCTTTTCACCTCAGGAATCTCCAGGTAGTGATGAAAGCAAACACATAGGATTCTCTATTCTCAGAAATCCCACTATTCCCACTAGTTCTGTATTCTGTCCCATGGTGTGCTCTCTCTAAAGGAGAGGACCAGCAAATCCGCTTATCTCAGGCCAATGCTTAGGGCTGAAAATGGGGGGAGCTTGTGATGGAATTCTAAGTGGGAGGCTAAAGGCCTGAGAACCAGGGCACTGCTCGGGTAAGTCCTGGAGTTTCATTTCAAGAGCCAGAAGTGGCTATGTTCGTGGGCAAGAAGAGAATGAGGGAAAGAAGACAGTACCTTGTTCCATTCAGGCCCCCAGGAATCGGACGAAACCCAACAGTGTAGGTGAGGGTGGATGTCTTCACTCATTTGATGGGTTTAAATGCTGCTCTCTTCCTGGAACTCCTGTCAGAATCACCCACTCTAAATATCACAGAAATTTAACCAACACAGAGACCGTGAACAAAGGGCACCCAAATGAAGGCTCCTGCTGAAGATTCAAGAGCTGCTATTGTTGGCTCTGGGGATGGAGTGGATGTTGGGCTGGAGGATCTTAGGCAAGAGGATCTGCTTCTCCATAAAATGGAGGTAACCATGCAAGCACAGTATCTGTGTGTGCTGTGTGCTAAGTCATTTCAGTCAGGTCCGACTCTGTGATCCCATGAACTACAGCCCTCCAGGCTCCTCGGTCCATAGGATTCTCCAGGAAAGAATACAGCAGTGGGTTGCTATTCCCTCCTCCAGGGGATCTTCCTCACCCAGGGATCGAACCTGGGTCTCCTACATCACAGGCAACTTCTTTACCGCCTGAGGTACCAGGGAAGCCTTATCCTGGAAATCAATAAGATGAAACATGTTAAGGCCTTGACACTGGACCTGGTATAGAGTATGAGCTCAATAAATGAGTCCTTGCCTTCTTTCCCATTGCTAGCAGACACCCCCAGGAGTCTTCGATCCTCAGGCTTACTCTATATTCCTATAACAGGAAGGAAAGAAGGAGGGCTCAGCACTTACATGAGGCCATGAATGAATCAGAATTCCCGCAAGCTGGTTTAGTAGCTGTCACAGGAAGGGGCAGGAGTTGGTCATAGGAAAGATTTCCCTCCTCTCTGGGGACAGACATTATGAGTCCAGGACTCCTAGGCAACCGGCTGGTACATCAGCGGACAGGACATGAATTAATGTTGCAAGCAGGGCTGTGGGGTTTAGCATCCCATAAACATCTGCTGTAATGTGAATGCATTTGTGTTGGGATTTATATCAACATAAGGACTTCCCTGTAACTCAAATGGTAAAGAATCCGCCTGCAGTGCAGAAGACCAGGGTTTGATCCCTGAGTCGGGAAGATCCTCTGGAGAAGGGAATGACAAGCCACTCCAGTATTCTTGTCTGGAGAATCCCGTGGACAGAGGAGCTTGTTGGGCTACAGTCCATGGGGTTGCAAAGAGTTGGACATGACTGAGTGACTAACACACATTATATAAACATAGAAGATATACACTGTCTTTTAAAATTATAAAGAAAATTTAGTGAAAGGATGCATATGGATTTGGAGTCTCCAAAGAAAAATATCTTTAAAATGGATTTCAAAGATCATTCAAAAAACAGTTTCTTTAAAAATATTTAGAATAAGATTTCAGAACTGGATTGCAATTATCCTTTTTAAAGTAGACTTTACATTGAAGAGCAGTTTTCTGTTCAAAGTAAAATAGAGGACACAGTGCAGAGAGTTTCCACTAAATCCTTCTCTGTCCACAGGCATTGCCTCTCTAACTGTCAACATTCCGCATTCTACCGGTATATTTCTTACAACGGATGGGCCCACATTGACATATCATCATCATCACGCAAAGAGGAAAGTATTTATGGTGCTTCCCTCTTAGTGTTGCATGTCCTGTGACTTCTAACAAGTATATAAGGACATTGTAAAATCACACAGAGTATCTTCTCTGTCTGTTTATCCCTCCTCCACCTCTACTCCTGGAGAAAGTTCTGATTATTTCATTGTTCTCTGAGTCTACCTTTTGTAAAATGTCATGTAGTTGGGCTCACTGTATGTAGGCTTCTCAGACTGGTTCTTTCACTTAGTAATAGACATTGTGGTTTCCTCCATGACTTTTCACAGTTTAATACCATTACATTGTCTGTATACATCACAGTTCATTGGTTCTTTCACCTACTGAAGGACAGCTTGGTTCCTTTCAAGCACTGGCAATGAGGAATAAAGCTTCTCTAAGCTTCCATGTGCAATGTTTGCATGGACAGAATGTTTCAATTCATCTGAAAGGAGCAAAATTGCTGGATTGTAAATACCAATATGTACTGATTTTTTTTTCTTAACAAACTACCAGGTTAGATATTGTCCAATAAACGGCAAGGAACAGTGTCCCTGTGGTCTCATAACTGACCGCAGAGACTGACAAATCAGTAAATGGTTATAAATGCATGGTCCATGGAAAACTTATCATCAGTCTTTGGTGAAATATTATTATTTATTAAAATCCCAACTTGGGGAAAATCAATTGTAGTCCAGTGTCAATACCACAAATATAAACATATAGAAGAAATAACTCTTCTGGTCAATATATATGTCCATGAATATTACTTATGAAAGAAAACTTCATTTTTTACCATACTTTTTTATTTTTTCCCAAATAAAAACACTTTCTAATGCTACAGATAGAAGAAGCATCTCTCCCGAACTTCTTTCTCATAAGTGTATATATATACGTACAAACATGTATATATGTATTATTATGGCATGAAAAGAAAGATATCCTACCATATTTCACAAAGCAGGATGAATTTTGAGGGCATTATGCTAAGTGAACTATGTCAGAGAAAGTAAATACTGTATATTCTTTTTTATCTATGAAGTCTAAATAACTGAGCTCCTCTTTCTCTTTCTTCATGCAAGCTGCTTAAACCCCGTCTCCATTTCTCCAATTCATTGTATGTTTGCTCTAGATTTTCTAAAAAGATTATGCCTTTATTTTCAACACTGGTCATGGAAAGAATCTGATAACAGAGAATATTCAATAAAATGCAGAAAGTTGAGTGGAAATACAATAAAAATTCCCAGAACTTTGCAATCACCAGTGCTTTCATCTTAGTGATAACCCTCTGGACATCTCGGCATGGTGATCATGATTCTCACAGATATGAATTTCCATCTCTGTGGTAATTACCATATCTTTTACTACATCTGTTTAATTTTCCTGAGAATGAGCAAGAAAAACAATAAAGTTCTGAGGTTTGAAGAATAGATGCTTGCTTCTTGGACAGAAAGCTATGGCAAACTGGGTCAGCCTATTAAAAAGCAGGGACACTGCTTTGCCTACATGACTTTGTATAGTCAAGCTATGATTTTTCCAGTAGCCATTACGTGGCTATGTGAGAGTTGGAACATAAGAAAAGCTGAGCACTGAAGAACCGACTCTTTCAAATTGTAGTACTGGGGAAGACTCTTGAGAGTTCCTTGGACAGCAAGGAGATCAAACCCATAAATCCTAAAGGAAACTGAATTGAAACTGAAGTCACTCAGTCATGTCCAACTCTTTGTGATCCCATAGACTGTAGCCTACCAGGCTCCTCAGTTCATGAAGTTTTCCAGGCAGGAATACTGGACTGGGTTGCCATTTCCTTCTCCAGGGGATCTTCCCAACCCAGGGATCGAACCCGGGTCTCCTGCACTGCAGGCAGATGCTTTATCCACTGAGCCACCAGGGAAGCAATCAGTCCTGAATATTCATTGGAAGTACTGATGCTGAGCTGAAGCTCCAGTATTTTGGTCATCTTATGTGAACAGCCGACTCATTGGAAAAGTCCCTGATGCTGGGAAATATTGAGGGAAGAGGGAAAAGAGGGCATCAGAGGATGAGATGGCTAGATGATATCACCAGTGGAATGGACAAGAAATTGGGCAAACTCTGGGAGACAGTGAGGAACAGGAAATCCAAAGAAATAAGCAAAGGATTAAGAGATGCTCTTAACAGAAGAAAGAATGTGCAGGATTGGTAAAGTTTTGGATCATAGACAATACAGTGCTTTTTCTTAAAAAAAAAATCAATAATTGGAGATTGCTGAGGTATACGCTGAAAAAGAGAGTGCTAAATCAGGGAAGGCAGCAGTTGGTTTTCAACGAGAGTTTTTTTTTTTTTTTTTTTTCCTGACAATTGCTTTAGAAGCGTCTACCCAGGGAAAATTCCAACATGTGGGTCTCATGCAGCTCCAAACCCACATGCAGCTCCAAAAATTAAGGTGCATATTTGATTGTATAAATACATATCTCAAAAGTTCCAACACTTCCCTGAATCTACATTTCCCCTTGCAATCCATCATCCCCATAGAACCATCTTTCCTTTCCGTTCACGTTGAGCTGATGTCTGAAACCAAGGATTGGTTTTCCATTCCTGATGCATCTACTGCCTAGATTTTAGTTTTCAGGTGACCAGAAGTAAACTTTGACAGACACATCCAGCTAGGAGGAGTGTAACAGTGGTACAGAAAGGGCTCCTCGGGATCGAATGTCTTATTGCCCCAGTGAGGCCACAGGCTGGAGCTAAGCCAGATGGACCTTGGATGTCTTAATCCCACATAATCTCAATGAGTTTATCTTGAAGCTGGACGAGTCAGCCTAGGTGGAGGGCTCCATGAAGGCTGCAGCTCTTCTGAGGGGCAGGATCAAACTCATCACTTAACTTGCTCATCCCAGTGGTGTGACTCAGAAGCTTCTCCAGGATGGCCATAGAGGATGTTCCCACACAGACTGAAGGTCCAAAGCTTGAACAGTGGCTCAGGGCAGACAGGATGGACTCACATTAGGACTCTGTAATCCCACACTGCTCTAAGTTCAGTTCCTGAAGGGTGGCTGCAACTTGTTCCGTAAGAATCTGGAGGATCTCAGGACTAAAGTCCATCAAAGTGATACCACTCAGATCCAGGCCTTTGAGCTGACGCATGTTTGGCCTCTGGGACAGATGGGGCAAGTCTGACTCTGCAGCTGACAGCTCGTTACTGCCAGATGGGCCAAGGGGGGTCCTTGGGCATCTGGGGAGAAAGTAAGCAATTAGGTCTGAGAAATCAGGGTGGCAGCTGAGCTAAAGTTGTGAGATAGGTGATTGGGCCCAAGGTCAGTACCCAGCATGACCCATCTCATTTTGGCCTAGCAGTACCTCTCTGCAACTCCTGCAAACCCCCTGCAGCTTTGTATGATCTCTGGCTCCTGTTCCACTACAGTCCTCTCAGAATTATGCATTTCTCAATTATTAACTAACTTATCGGGAGCAACAGGCCCTCTTTCAGGGACTGGTGATTTGAGACAAGTTCATTGTGTTCAAGAATCTGGTAAGCACAGAGCTTTTCTCTCTGTCTCTCTCCCAAACTTTCTGTTTTCATTTTTCTTTTCTGGCCACACCACACAGGTTGTGAAAATTACTTTCCCCACCAGGGATAAAACTTGGACTTTCAGTCCCAACCACTGGATCACCAGGGAATTCCTCAGACCTTTTCTTTTAAATTGCTCGCATCTGAGGTGGTTTCCCTTCTTTAATGCCCTCTTCACTTACCTATTTTCTTAGTCATCTGACATAGCTTTCCCTTCCTAAGGAAGAACCTATGCCTGCCCTCACTGGATCCAAACCGCCCCATCCAGAGATTTCCAGTGTGTTGTCTCTGCTCCTCCCCCTTGATTTCCGAGGTGAAGTGATACCACAGCTCAGGATAGAGCCACAAAGGACCCGGTGTGCTTGACATGCCAGTGCTGTGTTGACTGTTTCCCAGGCAGCGGTCCACCCTCACCTGAGCGTCTGGTCCAGGCAGGTTCAGACAAGGAGGGAGAGTCCAGACAGAGAGACTGGAGATGGTGCCGCTTAGAAACTGAGGGGGAAATTGGACAACTTCCTGCTGCTGCTCCTCACGGGCAGACCATGAATGTGGGAGAGATGGGGTCTCTGCACGTTGCTCGTCTGACCGAGGAGAGGAGCAAACGTGGCCAGGATGGACAGATGCCAGATCCAGGTGACTTGCACCTGCTGGATACAATCCAGCTGCACCATATTCAGGACCTTCGTGATACTGTCCAGGGTCATTGCAGAGACGTCAGCTTCTTACAGTACAGGTGTGAGCAGGCTTTTCTCTAATCAAAGCAGTGGTTTTTCTAGTAGTCATGTATGGATGTGAAAGTTGGATCATAAAGAAGGCTGAGCACTGAAGAACTGATGCTTTTGAACTGTGGTGCTTGAGAAGACTCTTGAGAGTCCCTTGAACTAGAAGGAGATCAAACCCGTCCATCATAAAGGAAATCAACCCTGAATATTCATTGCAAGCACTGATGCTGAAGCTGAAACTCCAGTACTTTGGATACCTGATTGGAAGAGCCGACTCATTGTAAAAGACCATGTTGCCTGTACACCCATGGCTGATTCATGTCAATGTATGGCAAACACCACTACAATATTGTAGTTAGCCCCCAATTAAAATAAATAAATTAATTAAAATTATAATAACTGATCATAAATACCATTAAATATATACCATTATGCCAAAAAAAAAGATGAAAAAAAACTGATCCTGGGAAAGATTGAGGGCAGGAGGAGAAGGGGTTGACAAAGGATGAGATGGTTGGATGGCATCACCAACTCAATGGACATGAATCTGAGCAAACTGTGGGAGATGGTGAAGGACAGGGAAGCCTGGCACGATGCATTCCTTGCGGTCACAAAGAAACGGACTCGACAGAGCAACTGAACAGCAACTCAGTTCTACTTCCAGTCTTCTCCTAGGCTTTTGCTTGGGTATAAATATTTCACTTTTCATTTCAGTAAACAAAGAATGTTTCAAGGAGAGGAAAACAGGACAGTGATTTGAGGGAGTTAAGATGCATATCATAACCATGACTTCAATAAGCCCAGACTCTTACCACTTTTCACAGAGAAAAGCATGAAAAGGAACTTCCCTGGCAGTCCTGTGGTTAAGAATACACTGGTCAGCGCCAGGGATACAGGCTGGATCCCTGTCCAGGAAGACCCCACAGACTGGAGCAACTAAGCCCAAGCACCACGACTACTGAGCACCCAACTAGAGCCTGGGGACCATGATCACTGACAACCACACCCCGGTCCCACTCTCTGTGATGAGAGATGCCTCCAAAGGGAGAAGTCAACGCATTTCCACTCGAGAGTACCCCTGCTCGCCACAACCGGAAAAGGCTGCGCTCAGCAAGGAAGACCCAGCACAGCCAAAAATGAGCAAACAAAGAAGATTATAAAAATAAATATATAACAATTGTTTAAAAGCATTAAAATCATTAATTTAAAATGTATCATGTTCATCATCCACAGAATCGTCTGATGCTTTCTGAATGTTTATTCAGCCCATGACCTTATGTACTCTGGCTCCCCTTATAAATTTGGAACAGTTCCTCAGAGCCACCTGAGAAGATACCTTTCTGCTATGATCTTCTGTAAAATCACTGAATGAAGCATATTTGCCATGGTTTAGTTTGTTCATTTTATTGTAATTTGCCCTGCTCTTCCATAGACCTTTTCCCAACCCACACAGTGTCTTGTCCCCTCTCACCTGAGTTCCAGGGATTGGATGGAAACTGTCGACTAAAACATGAGTCACCACCTGAAAGTAGAGTCATTTTATTTCATGGGAGTATTTAAGAGCCAAGCCTGGGCTTCCTCGGTGACTCAGAGGGTGAAGAATCTGCCTGGAATGCGGGAGATGTGGGTTTGATCCCTGGGATGGGAAATCTCCTGGAGGAAATGGCAGCCTGAGAATCCTGAGAGGTGAGTCCCTGACCCCTGCTTTCCTCCTGCTGCTGCCTGTCCTTCCACAGTGCAGGGGTCAGAAGTGCAGGCTGGGCAGGCTCTGGGAAGGAAGGTCTAATGACGTGGAGTAGCCGGGTCCCACAGCCAAAGAGGCAGCATTATGTCTGGGGTTGAGCTGCTAGATCCTGGCTTCATTCCCATTTCTAGAATAGAAGGGAGAAGCTGTCTGGCAGGCCGTGAGCAGCGCTTCCTGCTTTCCTCCCTGGGTCTTTTCAACCGAAAGATATGTTTAGATTTTCCTAGAAGAAAGAAATCCACTTAACATTTTGTGGGTGTGAATGAACCGTGAACAAGTCATTTTGGAAGCACTAAATCCAATCTTAAATTAGATCTTATAAGACTGGAGGTTTATTCCCAGTTCTTGTATAGGTGAAGCTACAGATAAATACATATTTTAGTATTTTAACCAATGTTGTCTTCTTCTATCAGAAAATCCAAAATTTTAGCCTATATTCATCTAGTATTTGTATTTTCCTGCCTGTTTCTTTAAACAGTTTTTATTTGTATTGTAATATAGCCCGTTATAATTCTGTGGTAGGTCTTCCCTGCTGGTCTAGTGGTTAAGAATCTGCCTTCCCATGCAAGGGACAGGGATTTGATTCCTGGCCCCAGAAGATCTCACAAGCCCTGGAGCACTGAAGCTCACGTGTCACAACTACAGAGCCACTGCTCTAGGGCCCTGCTGCAAACTCAGGGAAACCACCCCAGGGAGAAACCGAGCATTGAGTTGCCCCAGCTCCCCCTAGCTGGTAACATGCCCTGCACTGCAAGAAGATGGAGCTCAGTGAAAAATGAGTAAATAAATCTGTAAAAAAAAAAAAAAAAAAGAGAGAGAGAGAGAGGAGAGAGAAGTAATAATATTCTGGTAATTTCAGGTAAAGTGTAAAGGGGCTTGGCCATGAATATACCTGTGTCTATTCTTCCCCACACTTCCCTCCTATCCAGGCTGCCACACAAAATTGAGCAGAGTTCCATGTGCTCAAGAGTAAGTTCCACCAGTGTATTTTCATGAAGAATAAAATAATACACTAAGATATCATGGATGAAAAGGAAGTCTCCAAATTCAACACTTTCATATACTTGTGTGATACTAATTGTCCATGAGAATAAAAAATGAAAATAAGCAGGAAAGTTTAGAAAAAAAAAAGTTTAATGAGGTGGCACTAGCTTTAAATATACTTTCAAATACATCAATAAACCAAAATAATAAAAATGTATTATAGTGGTAGATGAATTCCCAAACAGTTTAGTAACTGTAAACTAAAATACTGACACACAGACTATATAAGTCCTAATATATACAATTTGAATCTATGGTAAAAACATGATTCACTTACAACCTAGAGCAGGGGGAAGGGGTTGGGGCAGAAACCTGCAGAAATTCAGACATGGCCTGAAAACTCAGGGCCACTGGGTCAGAGGAGGCTGGGTTTAAGGAAAAGCTAATTCAGGTGGAGAGGTTACACATTTTTAATTTAAAGGTTTTGATCACTGAGAAAATTTCATGGACAGTTAACGGGATGCACACACACATGGAAATGCTGCTGCCCACGTGCTGGCCCCACTTCCAAGGTAAGGAAGGGCCTGCTCCTCACCTGAGAGAGAAGGGCCAGAGACATCAGGGTCTGACACCTTTCTTTAAGGCAAGTCTCCTACTTCCAGTCAATTAGATCTCCCCTCCCAAGCTCACTGCCCGAGTCCTGAGGGAAAGATCACAGAGAAGGGGCTCACAGACCCCTGGAGCCCCTCACACATCTGGCAGGCAGAGGGTGAGGAGAGCAAGCCTTTCCAGTTCAGGGAGCTCAGTCTAGTCCAGGGTGCCCTGTAGCCCAGTCAGCTCAGGGTTTATTCCATGAGGAGTCATTGCACTGACTTTCTCTCGGGGTGAACGTGGGGTAGATGGAGAGGCTACAAATTACAGCACAAGATAACTTCTTTCCAAGAGGTCCCACTTTGTATGAAGAGGGAGGGAAAGAAGGAAGGCAATGAAAAGGCATAGAGAGACGAGCCCATCGACTTCTGTGGAAAGTTCTGTCCCTTCAGGTTGTGAACTAAACTCAGTTGTAATCCGAGTCAGAGGAGTCTCCTAGGGACAAAGAGCTGGAGCCGCGGTCCTCCGGCTCAGAATCGCCATCTTCGTCCTCACTGCTGGGGGCTGAGGAGTGGCTGCCTTCCTGCTCTTCCACATTTTCCTCTGATTTCCATGAGGCAAGAGAATGTTCTCCAGTTGTGTCTGATGATACTAACTCTGTAGCCTGAAGCCCCGGGTCCTCTCTAACTCTTCCTTGCAGATTATCTGATGATGGGGACTGCAGACTCATCCTTCTAATCTTGGGGTATGGGCCCCCCATCATGCTCATGTTCTTACGCTTAGCACAGGTCACCTCTCTGTAGGCAGCATATTCTTCAGGAGACAGAGTTCTGAGCCAGAGATCAAGGTCCACCTTGTACTGTGTCTGCAGTTCCTCCGCCTGCTTCTTATAAAGCTCCTTCTGGTCCTGGGGGACGCGCTGCCAGCGTCTACTGATCTCCACCATGCACTCCCTCGGGGGCACCACTTTCAGCTCCCTGCTCGACCAAAGATCCTGGTGGAACTTGTGATAGCCATTCATTGGGGGCTTCTTGGGCTCTCCATGGAATTTCCACTTCATGGGTAAATTGTTTTCTCGGGGACACTTCACCTTTTGAACATTCTCCTGAAACTTCTCTGACACTTTCATTTCACTTCTTTAGGGGACACCAGATTTCTTGGGGTTTCGGACTAGATCAGAGTGATGTGCTCTGAACAGGGTCATTTTCTCCTTAAAATCCTTTTTCTCTTTCTCAAGATCCTGACTGTGTTTCACCCTCAGCTGCTCAGGCACCTTCCTGTGTTCCTCAGACGGAACCCTGCTCAGCTGCTGGTTGCTTTTCTTGGGGTGTTTTTGGATGTACTGGGGTTGCATCACTTGGAAAATGGGCCGGTAAGCTGTCAGGGCCTTCTTGAACAAATAAGCATGTTTCTTATGTTTTCTGGTGTTTTGTTGTGTTTTCTTGTGTTCTTTGGAACGATTGTTAACATTTTCCTTAGCTTCCAAGACTAATTCTTTCAGCGTGCGAAACTTTCTCACCTTATGGGAAACCTCTAACCATTTGAGTTTGCACATTTCCCCAGAAAAATCTTTAAAAGCTACTTTTCCCCAGTCCATCACTGACTGGGCTGTTTTGAACGTGTGCCCATCACTGGATGGAATGCTTTTCTCCATACTTTCCAGTAACTGCACAATGTCTTTCTTGGACCAGTCCTCTTGGCGTTTAGGCATCGCCATCTCTAGGTCTTTGGGACACTTCTGTGATCCTCGCAGTTCAGACACCTCAGCAGAATCTTCAGCTTCTTCACTCTCAAGATTCAGCAGATGAGTTATTTCTGAAGTCCTGCACTGTGTGTGATCCTCCGTTTCTGTGGAGAAAGAAAAGGAAAGTTACTCTCCTGTGTGACACAGGAGAGAAGCACAGCCCCCTGGGATACGTCCCTTCTGTCATTTCATTTACCCTCAAGAATATAAATGAAAACCCACCCATCCTCTGAGTTGAGAGTCCTGTTGAGCGTTATGAAGCTTCTTTTCATAATTAAAAATCCTCAAGCCTGACCCCAACTTGCCTTCCAGTCTCACCACAGTAGGTCTTACACAGAAATGAACAAGAGCCTTGGGACTCACTCAAGGGACAAAGGATGAGAGAAAAGGAAGGGAAATTAAAAATTAAAATGCCTGAAAAGCAAGATGGCTTTAAAATAGCAATGAGATACCACAGCACATGGACAAGAATGGTCAAAATCCCAAAGAAGGACCAAGTACTGAGAGGATGGAATATCAGGAAATTTGTTTCATTTCCTAAGGTGATGAAAAACAGTACATACCTTCTGAAAGACAATAAGGCAATTTCTTACAAAACTAAATATCCTCCTACAATGTAAGTCAAGACTCATGCTCCTTTGTATTTGCCCAAATCATTTGAAAACCTATATCCATAAAATAATTTTTAAAAAATTACCTGCAATGGGATGTTTATAGCCACTTAGCTCACAATTAGAAAACTTGAAAACAACCAAGATGAATGGATAAGGAAACTCTGGTACATCAAGGCCAAGAAATATTACTCAGTTCTGAAAAAAAAAAAAAAAAAAGAGCAATCAAGCCATCAAGAGACAAGGAGTATTCTTTTATTCATATCTCTAAGTGAATGAAGCTAAGTTGAAAAGCATACATACTTCATGAGTCCAACTATAATACATTCCAGGAAAAGAGAAATATATGGGAAAAAAAGAAAAGAGAAATATGAGGACAGTGAAATAAACTTTGCTTCCCAGCAGTTAGGGTGATGGGACTGATGAATAGGTGATCACAAGTGACTTTCAGCAGTCTAACACTTCTAGATATTATAAAGGTGGACCTTGTTACTGTGTATCAGTGAAAACTAACAGAATGCGCAATACCAAAAGTGAACACTAATGTGAAACCATAGACTTCAGGTGATAATGAAGTGTTAGTGGAGGTTCCTAAATCATAGTAAACACACCACTCTGAGACATAATGTGACAACAGGGGGAAAACATGCACTTATTCTGGGAGGTAGGATGTAGACAGGAATTCTGTGCTTTCTGCTCAATGTTACTGTGAATACAATATTCTCTAGAACACTAACACTCTTTAGGATTCTGAGCATAGCTCCCTTCTAAGAAAACTCCAGATGGCCAAAGACTGAATGTACAGTTGAGACGATAATTGATATAATTCATCTAAGAAACACATAAAAGAAGTACAAAGTGAAGATGAAAAGGAGAGAAGGGTAAACACATGTATGTAAGGATTGAAAAAGAGTTAAGTGATCAATATTTCATTTCTGGTGAGGTCAATAGACATTATAATAAGGCATATTAAATACAACTGTATACAACAAGACCCTTTTCTTGTGACTCAGCTGGTAAAGAATCTGCCTGCAATGTGGAAGACCTGGGTTTGATCCCTGGGTTGGGAAGATCCCCTGGAGAAGGGAAAGGCTACCCACTCCAGTATTCTGGCTTGGAGAATTCCATGCACTGGATAGTCCATGGGGTTTCAAAGAGTCGGACACAACTGAGTGACTTTCACTTCACTACTTCACAATATGCTAGGGACTCTCTGTTTTGGCTGAGATATAAAGATGACAAAACGCGTCTCAAGGGAAGCTCATAGAAATGAACAAATAGGAATGCTGACCTGTGGAGGAGGCGCAGGTACTTCAGGCGCTGGCAGGGGAAGCCCTTCTCTGCACGTGTCTCCTGCACTCACACAAGAAGAGTCCTCTTACCGCCTCTGACAGAGCAACCTGAGAAACAATGACACATCACACACAGTGTTTCAAAAAGTGTATTACACAGAGTGTATCTACACTAAACACAGGTACTTACGTTCAATGTTCTATTTCATTCTATTAAACTCAGTTCCTTTTATCTCTAATAAAAATAACTCTTAAGCATAACACTATTATTTATTTAACTACAACTTTCAGTTCTGAGAACTCTAACAATTGAATTTTCTCTCTTCTTTGACAATGACAGTCTTCAATTTAAGTGACCTTCACGTAAGGGGGTTCTAAAGACAAGAATACTGAAGTGGTTTGCCATTCCCTTCTCCAGTTTCCATTCCAATCCCAAAGAAAGGCAATGCCAAAGAAGGCTCAAACTACTGCACAATTGCACTCAAAATTCTCCAAGCCAGCCTTCAGCAATATGTGAACCGTGAACTTCCAGATGTTCAAGCTCGTTTTAGAAAAGGGAGAGGAACCAGAGATCAAATTGCCAACATCCACTGGATCATCGAAAAAGCAAGAGAGTTCCAGAAAAACATCTATTTCTGCTTTATTGACTATGCCAAAGCCTTTGATTGTGTGATCACAATAAACTGTGGAAAATTCTGGAAGAGATGGGAATACCAGACCACCTGACCTGCCTCTTGAGAAACTTATATGCAGGTCAGGAAGCAACAGTTAGAACTGGACATGGAACAACAGACTGGTTCCAGATAGGAAAAGGAGTACATCAAGGCTGTATATTGTCACCCTGCTAATTTAACTTCTATGCAGAGTACATCATGAGAAATGCTGGGCTGGAAGAAGCACAAGCTGGAATCAAGATTGCTGGGAGAAATAGCAATAACCTCAGATATGCAGATAACACCACCCTTATGGCAGAAAGTGAAGAGGAACTAAAAAGCCTCTTGATGAAAGTGAAAGAGTAGAGTGAAAATGTTGGCTTAAAGCTCAACATTCAGAAAACGAAGATCATGGCATCTGGTCCCATCACTTTATGGGAAATAGATGGGGAAACAGTGGAAACAGTGTCAGACTTTATTTTTGAGGGCTCCAAAATCACTGCAGATGGTGATTGCAGCCATGAAATTAAATGGCACTTACTCCTGTGAAGAAAAGTTATGACCAACCTAGATAGCATATCCAAAATCAGAGACATTACTTTGCCAACAAAGGTCCATCTAATCAAGGCTATGGTTTTTCCAGTAGTCATGTATGGATGTGAGAGTTGGACTGTGAAGAAAGCTGAGCATCGAAGAAGTGATCCTTTTGAACCGTGGTGTTGGAGAAGACTCCTGAGAGTCCCTTGGACTACAAGGAGATCCAACCAGTGCATTCTAAAGGAGATCAGCCCTGGGTGTTTTTTGGAAAGAATGATGCTAAAGCTGAAACTCCAGTACTTTGGGCACCTCATGGGAAGGGTTGACTCATTGGAAAAGACTCTGATGCTGGGAGGGATTGGGGGCAGAAGGAAAAGGGGATGACAAAGGATAAGATGGCTGGATGGCATCACGGACACAATGGATGTGAGTGAACTCCAGGAGATGGTGATGAACAGGGAGGCCTGGCGTGCTGCGATTCATGGGATCGCAAAGAGTCGGACATGACTGAGCGACTGAACTCAACTGAACTGAATGTAAGGGGAATCCATTTCTTTGATTAGCACATCAACATATTCCCAAATGTATCAGATTTGCTCTACTATCAGAAAAGTTTTTTCGGTTGGAAATGTAGAAATTCCAAGTTACAATAAGACCAGTTCTGAGACTTCTCAGAGGTTAAGTGGCTAAGATCCATGCTCCCAGTGGACGGGACCAGCATTTGGTCCTTCATCAGGGAATTAGAGCCCTCATTCCACAGCTAAGTGTTCACCTGCCAAGATACTGAATTCCTGCATCCTGACTAAGAATTTGCATGCTGCATCTAAAGATCCCTTGAGGTGCAAGAAAGATCTGGTGCAGCCAAATTCATCAAATCCATCAATAAATAAACACACAGCTCCATTTAATACTGTTGTTGTTTAGTCCCTGTAGCCTGTGTGACTCTTCTGCAACCCCTTGGACTGTAGCCCCACCAGGCTCCTGTCCATGGAATTTTCCAGGCAAGAATACTGGAGTGGGTTGACATTTCCTTCTCCAAGGGCCCTTGAAACCCCCAGATTGAACCTGTGTCCCTTGTAGGCAGCTTCTTTTCCCCTGAGCTACTAGGGAAGCCAGCCATCTAATACATGTGCTTCAAAATAAATGACTGAAGTTAATAAAAGTTTTCACTTCTATATCAGAGTGAGTGCAGAATTTCTTTTTTTCAGGTATTTAGTGTATTACCAATGTTGTTTTGAGAGCCATCATCAGGTCTGGATTGCTACTGGACAATTTAAAGACTGAAATCCCAACTTTTCCTTACAAATATATCACTCTTCATGTTCTACAGCACAGTTTAGCAATCAAATTTTAGATATCATGCTAAATGGAAAAGCTGTCCAGGACTTCCCATCAGGAAATTCATATTTTCCTTTTATATCATGGAATCATAAGTTCATAGAATCACTCATGTTCATTCACAAATTCCGATGATTTGAAGGTAAGTCTACAGTTTCAGAGTGTAATGACAAAATTCTTATGAACCAGGTTTTTTCATTTGCTTAAGAAATTCTTAAGCCTGTTACTGCTGAATTAAAATTATTCTTTTTAAGTATGAGGGAAAGAAATATGAATCCATCTACTAGAACCATTTACTCACCAGAAAGTTGTAGATTTGATTTCATCAATGCCGGTTTGAAAATCAGTCCCATCCAGTCAGGAGTTCTATGTTCTCTGGATGGGTCAGCAGCTGTAACTTTCAGAGCTGTCCACAGTCCAGCCAACTCAGAACAACTCTGAACAGAAGAAACAGTGCATCTGAGATCCGACTATCAGGACTCTTGAGGCCCCTTCCTGATTAGATTACCACAGTTCCCTTGGATAAACCCAATCAACACTAACTGCACTAAATCTCTCACTAATCTCTATATGTTAGTAGAATGGACAACTGAAGTCCCAGTCCTCATCACTGAGTTTATATTGAATACCCATTCCTCTCTGATTTTAAGGATCTTATATTTTCCTAAAATTCCCTCCCTATTTAATTATACTTTACTAAGATATTTGAGTGTGTATTCTTCCATGATTTGATAATTTCTTCCCTTTATTCACAAGCTCTAGGGTCTAATAACATATCAAATTTACAATGGTCATTAAAACCTCTTCAGTTCTAATCCAAATTCTACCAGTGTATAGAATAAATATAAATATGAATAATTATTGTAGATTAGTTTGGGAATTTGAGAAAAAGAGGCTCCAAATTTTGGCATCCATGATTGATTTAATTCTGATTTTAGAGTAATTAAACAGGAACATTGAATTTTTAAAAATACAGTTGCTTTGTTGAGAACAATTTGATTCAACCCAACCTGATCAAAACTATATCTGGCTTGAAATGACTAGTTACTAGGCCAAATAATATTTTCAATAACAGATTTCATAACTGTCTTAAAATTGACTTCTTTTATTTCCAAAATTATATATAATTTTACTTTGCAACTGGTACTTGTGAAACATGTAACAGTAGGATATTATGTGGATAACCTAAATCAGTGAAATATTTTGATACTTAGCTTTAAAAAACTAAATAACTATGGCATCATTTTGGGTATATACTTTTACTTATGGATGTGCACAGGCAAAGCTGAAATCATATATCAAAATGTACATTGGATTGCTAAACTTTTTGGAGGATTCCATGGTAGTTAGTAGATGGGATTTGCAAAAATATAAATGTTTCATCTCTCTGTATAGAATTCATAGTTTTTGATGAACTGCTCTTGAAAAAGCACAGATATTTTTATTACATACATGACATTCACATAAATAGTTTGCAGAGGTCAGTAGTTCTAATCAGTTTTAATATAATATTTTATCATCCATAAAAATTAAGGGAATCAATAAATGTTGCATTATTTATAATACAAAATTAAGATTAAATATTAGTAGATTCACTATTAGAGAAAATAAAATACTTCCAAAATGGTCAGGTTCCAGTGTGGAGATTCCTGAAAAAATTGCAAATAGAACTCCCTTATGACCCAGCAATCCCACTGCTGGGCATACACACCGAGGAAACCAGAATTGAAAGAGACACATGTACCCCAATGTTCATCGCAGCACTGTTTATAATAGCCAGGACATGGAAACAACCTAGATGTCCATCAGCAGATGAGTGGATAAGAAAGCTGTGGTACATATACACAATGGAGTATTACTCAGCCATTAAAAAGAATTCATTTGAATCAGTTCTGATGAGATGGATGAAACTGGAGCCGATTATACAGAGTGAAGTCAGCCAGAAAGAAAAACACCAATACAGTATACTAACACATATATATGGAATTTAGAAAGATGGCAACGACGACCCTGTATGCAAGACAGAAAAAAAGACACAGCTGTGTATAACGGACTGTTGGACTCAGAGGGAGAGGGAGAGGGTGGGATGATTTGGGAGAAAGGCATTCTATCATGTACACTATCATGTAAGAATTGAATCGCCAGTCTATGTCTGACGCAGGATACAGCATGCTTGGGGCTGGTGCATGGGGATGACCAACAGAGATGTTATGGGGAGGGAGGTGGGAGGGGGGTTCATGTTTGGGAACACATGTAAGAATTAAAGATTTTAAAATTAAAAAAATGAAAAACTATTTAAAAAAAAAAAAAAGGTCAGGTTCCAAATAGGGAAAGGAGTACATCAATGCTATATAATGTTATCCTGCTTATTTAACTTATATGCAGAGTGCATCATGAGGAACGCTGTACTAGATGAAGCACAAACTGGAATGAAGTTTGCCGGGAGAAATATCAATAACCTCAGATACTCAGATGACACCACACTTTATGGCAGAAAGCGAAGAACTAAACCGTCTCTTAGATGAAAGTGAAAGAGGAGAGTGAAAAAGATGGCTTAAACTCAACATTCAAAAAAAGAAGAACATGGCATCTGATCCCATCAGTTCATGGGAAATAGATGGGGAAACAGTGACAGACTTTATTTTTCTGGGCTCCAAATCACTGCTGATGGTGACTGCAGCCATGAAATTAAAAGACGCTTACTCCTTGGAAGAAAAGTTACGACCAACCTAGACAGCATATTAAAAAGTAGAGACACTACTCTGTCAACAAAGGTCCATCTAGTCAGAGCAATGGTTTTTCCAGTCGTCATGCATGAATGTAAGAGTTGGACTATAAAGTAAGCTGAGCATTGAAGAACTGATGCTTTTGAACTCTGGTGTTGGAGAAGACTCTTGAGAGTCCCTTGGACTGCAAGGAGATCCAATTAGCCAGTGGACTTTTGTATGTTTTGTATATATGAATTAAAATCCTTAAAAAGTATATTTGCCTTTGACCCAGTAATTCTAACCTTGAAAAAACTTCAAAGGAACTCACTGGACAAAATCTTGCAATCCAAAACCTTCCTTTAACTATTTCTCTCTCTACTGCATATAATCGACGTACAAAGCAAAGAAAAAATATTGAACTTTTTACGTCCCCAGCAAAATCTGAGACCTCTTGAATTTAGGACAATATTCTTTCATTCTGTTCATAAAGTAGTGAGTTAATGCACCCATTTTGTTAGTTTCTCAGTCGTGTCCAACCCTCTGTGACCTCATGGACTGTAGCCGCCAGTCTCCTCTGTCTATGGGATCCTCCAGGCAAGAATACTGGAGTGGGCTGCCATTCCCTTCTCCAAAATGTGCCCCTTAACCTCTCCCAAATTATGTCCAGGTCCCAATAGCCAGTATCTCTGTGACTTTGTTTTTAGAATAGAGTCTGTACAGACATAATTGAGGTGAAGGTATCATGATGAGCCCACCCAGGATAGAGAATGAACCCTAAATCTGCTGACAGGTGTCTTGATGAGAGAAAGAAGAGGGATGTTTTAGATGCAGAGAAAAGGTCCTGCAAGGAGGCAGAGATTCAAGCTAAATGTCATAGTTTGAGGATTGCCAGGAGCCACCTGGCACTGAAAGAGACAAAAACAAATTCTTTCAGAGCCTTTGAAAGGAGTACAGCCCTGCCAACACTTTGATTCCCAGCCTCCAGGTCTGTCAGACAATACAAAGATTTTAAGCCACCCAATGTGGGGTTGGGTGTTGTGGAAGCTCTAGGAAACTGATAAAAATAGTGACCTCCAGGGACAATGACCAGTGCCAAGAAAATGCACTAGTCATAGCAAACACCCTCTTCCAACAACACAAGAGAAGACTTTACACATGGACATCACCCGATGGTCAACACTGAAATCAGATTGATTATATTCTATGCAGCAAAAGATGGAGAAGCTCTATACAGTCAACAAAAACAAGACCAGGAGCTGATTGTGGCTCAGATCATGAAACCCTTATTACCAAATTCAGACTCAAATTGAAGAAAGTAGGGAAAACAGCTAGACCATTCAGGTATGACCTAAATCAAATCCCTTATGATTATACAGTGGAAGTGAGAAATAGATTTAAGGGCCTAGATCTGATAGATAGAGTGCCTGATGAACTATGGAATGAGGTTCGTGACATTGTACAGGAGACAGGGATCAAGACCATCCCCATGGAAAAGAAATGCGAAAAAGCAAAATGGCTGTCTGGGGAGGCCTTACAAATAGCTGTGAAAAGAAGAGAGGCAAAAAGCAAAGGAGAAAAGGAAAGATACAAGCATCTGAATGCAGAATTCCAAAGAATAGCAAGAAGAGATAAGAAAGCCTTCTTCAGCGATCAACACAAAGAAATAGAGGAAAAGAACAGAATGGGAAAGACTAGAGATCTCTTCAAGAAAATTAGAGATACCAAGGGAACATTTCATGCAAAGATGGGCTCGATAAAGGACAGAAATGGTATGGACCTAACAGAAGCAGAAGATATTAAGAAGGTATGGCAAGAATACACGGAAGAACTGTATAAAAATGATCTTCACGACCCAGATAATCATGATGATGTGATCACTAATCTAGAGCCAGGCATCTTGGAATGTGAACTCAAGTGGGCCTTAGAAAGCATCACTATGAACAAAGCTAGTGGAGGTGATGAAATTCCAGTTGAGCTGTTTCAAATCCTGAAAGATGATGCTGTGAAAGTGCTGCACTCAATATGCCAGCAGATTTGGAAAACTCAGCAGTGGCCACAGGACGGGAAAAGATCAGTTTTAATTCCAATCCCAAAGAAAGGCAATGCCAAAGAATGCTCAAACTACCGCACAATTGCACTCATCTCACATGCTAGTAAACTAATGCTCAAAATTCTCCAAGCCAGGCCTCAGCAATACGTGAACCGTGAACTTCCTGATGTTCAAGCTGGTTTTAGAAAAGGCAGAGAAGCCAGAGATCAAATTGGCAACATACACTGGATCATGGAAAAAGCAAGAGAGTTCCAGAAAAACATCTCTTTCTGCTTTATTGACTATGCCAAAGCCTTTGACTGTGTGAATCACAATAAACTGTGGAAAATTCTGAGAGACATGGGAATACCAGACCACCTGACTTGCCTCTTGAGAAATCTGTATGCAGGTCAGGAAGCAACAGTTAGAACTGGACATGGAACAACAGACTGTTTCCAAATAGGAGAATGAGTATGTCAAGGCTGTATATTGTCACCCTGCTTATTTAACTTATATGCAGAGTACATCATGAGAAGCGCTGGACTGGAAGAAGCACAAGCTGGAATCAAGATTGCCGGGAGAAATATCAATCACCTCAGATATGCAGATGACACCACCCTTATGGCAGAAAGCGAAGAGGAGCTAAAAAGCCTCTTGATGAAAGTGAAAGAGGAGAGCGAAAAAGTTGGCTTAAAGCTCAACATTCAGAAAACGAAGATCATGGCATCTGGTCCCATCACTTCATGGGAAATAGATGGGGCAACAGTAGAAACAGTGTCAGACTTTATTTTTTTGGACTCCAAAATCACTGCAGATGGTGACTGCAGCCATGAAATTAAAAGACGCTTACTCCTGTGAAGAAAAGTTATGACCACCTAGATAGTATATTCAAAAGCAGAGACGGAGGCCTGGCGTGCTGCGATTCGTGGGGTGGCAAAGAGTCGGACACGACTGAGCGACTGGACTGAACTGAACCAAGGACAATGGCTAGGCCTTCATTTTCTCAGCTTTGAGGTCCTTCACCACTTCTTCAGTTTAGTTCTGTCTCTCAATAGTTTCTGACTCTTTGTGACCCCAAGGACTGCAGGAAGCCAGGCTTCTCTGTCCTTCACCAACTTTTGGAGCTTGCTCAAACTCATGTCCATTGAGTCTGAGATGCAATCCAACCATCTCATCCTCTGTCATCCCCTTTTCATCCTGCCTTCAATCTTTCCTGGAGTCAGAGTCTTAACTAATGAGAGACTTCTTCGCATCAGTTACCCAGTTTCTCGGTGCAAGGGACTCTCAAGAATCTTCTCCAATACCACAGTTCAGAAGCATCAATTCTTCCACACTCAGCTTTGTTTATGGCCCAACTTTCACATCCGTACATGACTAGTGGGAATACCATAGCTTTGACTAGATGAACCTTTGTCGGCAAAGTAATGTCTCTGCTTTTTTAATATGCTGTCTAGGTTAGTCATAACTTTTCTTCCAAGAAGCAACAGTCTTTTAATATCTTGGCTGTAGTCACCATCTACAGTGATTTTGGAGCACAAGAAAATAAAATCTGCTGCTGTTTCCATTGTTTCCTTATCTCTATGCCATGAATGATGGGACCAGAGGCCATGATATTCATTTTCTGAATGTTGAGTTGTAAGCCAGCTTTTTCACTCTCCTCTTTCACTTTCATCAAGAGGCTTTTTAGTCCTTCTTTACTTTCTGGCATAAGGGTGGTGTCATCTGCATATCTGAGGTTAGTGATATTTCTCCAGGCAATCTTGACTTGGGCTTGTGCTTCATCCAGCCTGGCATTTCACATGGTGTACTCTGCCTATAAGTTAAATAAGCAGGGTGACAATATACGGCCTTGACATACTCTTTTCCAAATTTGGAACCAGTCCATTCCATGTCTGGTTCTAATTGTTGCCTCTTGATCTGCATACAGGTTTCTCAGGAGGCAGGTCAGGTGGTCTGGTATTCCCATCTCCTTAAGAATTTTCCACCATTTGCCATGATCCACACAGTCAAAGGCTTTAGTGTAGTCAATGAAGCAGAAGTAGATAATTTTCAGGAATTATCTTACCTTTTCTATGATCCAATGGATGTTGGCAATTAGATCTCTTGTTTCTCTGCCTTTTACAAATTCAGCTTGAACCTCTGGATGTTCTGGGTTCATGAAGCTTGGCTTGGAGAATTTTGAGCATTATTTTGCTAGCCTGTGAGGTGAGTGCAATTTGTGTGGTAGTTTGAACATTTCTGGCATTGCCTTTCTTTGGAATTTGAATGAGAACTGACTTTTCCAGTCTTGTGGCCACTGCTGAGTTTTCCAAATTTGCTGGCATATTGAGACCAGGACTTTAACAGTATCATCTTTTAGGATTTGAAATAGCTCAGTTGGAATTCCACCACCTCCACTAGCTTTATTTGCAGTGATGCTTCCTAAGGCCCACTTGACTATGCACTCCAAGAAGTCTGGCTCTAGGTGAGTGATCATACCATCATGGCTATTAGAGTCACTAAGATCTTTTTTGTATTGTTCTTCTGTGTATTCTTGCCAACTCCTCTAAATATCTTCTGCTTCTGTTTGGTCCATACCATTTCTGTCCTTTATTGTGCCCATCTTTGCATGAAATATTCCCTTGATAGCTCCTTAGGATTTATATTTTTCCCCATTATGATTTTCCTCTATTTCTTTGCACTGATCATTTAGGAAGCCTTTCTTATCTCTCCTTGCTATACTTTGGAGCTCTGCATTCAGATGGATATATCTTTCCTTTTTTTCCTTGCCTTTTGCTTCTCTTTTCTCAGCTGTTTGTAAGAAGTGACCATATTCCTGTAGAACTATGGATGGAAGTTCATAACATTTTACAGGAGGTGGTAGTCAAAACCATCCCCAAGAAAACTATTTTTAGGCATTGGGTTAACTCCTGTTATATGGATTAACCATTTTAGTATTCTCAGCAATATTCACTAATTTTTACCCCTAGTTTATAAAGAAGATACTTGACATACTGTGGGTAAAATGCTACTGTCTAAAAATCACATATGGAACAAATTTTTGATGCAGGGCTTAAAAATAGATATTACGGGAAGACCAAAAAAATTAGCTTTTCTATCCATGATTACCATTGAACTTTCATTTTTAACTGAACATGGTTCAAATTCATCATACCTGGATCAGAACTCACCTCAGTACTGTTACAGAAGTCTTCTCTCTTGTTCAGTAAGTAACTCTCAAATTCAGTTCAGAGTTTAGGTGCTCACTTCCTGGTGGCAAACACATTCAAGTCTCCACAGTCTAGTCAATTATGAAGGCAGTAGCTCTGTACTCTGGAGATGAATGAGTTTGGATCTTTGCTGGATGCTTTAGATATCATCTGAAGACCAGGTCCACTTCCTCAAAGTGACTGGGTTATCAACCCTTCACAAAGGTATAGGAGCATGTGATTAGATTTCTGAAGAGTTGTAAACACATCTAGACGCCAAGGATTGAAGTCTGCTGCTGCTGCTGCTAAGTCGCTTCAGTGTCCGACTCTTTGCGACCCCACAGACGCAGCCCACCAGGCTCCACTGTCCTTGGGATTCTCCAGGCAAGAACGCTGGAGTGTGTTGCCATTTCCTTCTCCAATGCACAGAAGTGAAAAGTGAAAGTGAAGTCGCTCAGTTATGTCCAACTCTTAGCCACCACATAGACTGCAGCCTACCAGGCTCTTCCATCCATGGGATTTTCCAGGCTAACCTACTGAAATTTACTTAATCCAATTACCATAAACCAATCTCAGGTAAAGAGTCACAGACTGAGTTCACACTTCCAATCCATGAAGTTTAGTTAATGAATGAACTCCCCAAGTATAACTTTCATATCTCCATTTATAGAAGTTTATTATAGTCTTAATTGAAGCGACCTACTAGGTTACCTGTCTGAATTTGCTTACATTACTTCCTGGATATTTCTCCAGAAAGAGTTTTTCCCATTTCATTTTTCAGCCCAGAACAGTCAAGCTCCCCAATAATATGGCTTACTACTCTTGCCTTCTGCTGTTTGATGGATGTCCTCAACCCCTTCAGAACTAAAGTCTCTTAAATTTTATTCATTCAGTTTTCCATGAAATTCTTCCTGCTGAGGCTCATTTTGGTTACACACTATTGTTCTGCTCTGGCTGTAACTGCACACAGAACAGCGGATGGTGGTTATCCTCTAAGACTCTGTTCCTTTTAGTGATCCTCTGCATATCATCTCATACCTTTTCATTCTATTATTCAATATGTATGTACATTTGAAATATTGATGCTAAGTTAAGGATTATTGGATAATTGTACACTGCAAGATAGATTTAAAAAATCATAGATAATCTGTGAAGGAAATGTAGTACTGTATGAAGTTTGGACAACTATCTTGTAAGATTTTCTTTATTTTGACTCTGTTTGCATTCTATTCCTCAAAACATTTTCATATTTAATCAGAGATGGGTCATAGTGCTCCACTCAGGGAAAGATAGTAGATGGGAAAATTTCTTTACTTATTTGTAATTTTTTTGAAATATAAAGTTGATGTACAATATTGTTTGAGTTTCAGGTGTATAGCAAAGTGAATCAGATATATATACATATATGTGATATATATATTTTAGATATATATAAATAAAATCTCACCTCTGTTTTCCATACCGTTCATGAGGTTCTTGAGGCAAGAACACTGAAGTGGTTTGCCATTCCCTTCTCCAGTGCAACACATTTTGTCAGAACTCTCCGCCATGACTCATCCATCTTTGCTGGCCCTACAAGGTATGACTCATAGCTTCCTTGAGTTACACAAGGCTGTGATCCATGTGCAAGAAGGCATAGTGCTTGTCTTACTAATAGCCAGGAAAACAAGAGAAACAAACACAATAGAGAAAGGGAACGAGATACCAATATGAATGCAGAGTTCCAGAGAATAGCAAGGAAAGGTAAGAAATGCAAAGAAATAGAGGAAAATGGGAAAGACTAGAGATCTCTTCAAGAAAACTGGGGATACCAATGGAACACTTCTTGCAAAGATGGACAGAAATATCAAGAACATAACAGAAGCAGAGAGATTAAGGAGCAGTGGCAAGAATACACAGAACTATACTAAAAAAGTCTTAATGACCTGGATCACCACAATGGTGTGGTCACTCACCTAGAGTCAGACATCCTGGAGTGTGAACAAAGCTAGTGGAGGTGATGGAATTCAGGCTGAGCTATTTCAAATAATTAAAGATGATGCTGTGAAAGTGCTGCACTCAATATACCAGCAAATTTGGAAAATTTGTAGTGGCCACGGGACTGTAATGGTCAGTTTTTCTTCCAATCTGAAAGAAACAAATGGCAAAGAATGTTCAGACTACTGAGCAACTGCAATCATTTCAAATGTTATCAAGATTATGCTCAAAATCCTTCAAGCTAGGCTTCGGCACTTTGTGAACAGAGAAATTCCAGATGCACAAGCTGCATTTAGAAAAGGCTGAGGAGTCAGAGATCCAATGGCCAACATCTGTTGGATCATAGGAAAAGTAAGGAAATTCCAAAAGAGGAATCACATCTGCTTTATTGACTACTCTAAAGCCTTTGACTATGTGAATCAAATAAAACTGTGAAAAATTCTTAAAGAGATGGGAATACCAGACTACCTTTCCTGTTTTCTAAGAAGTCTGTATGCAAGAAAGGAAGCAACAGTTGGAACCAGACTTGAAAAAGAGAGTGGTTCAAGATTGGAAAAGGAGGATGTCAAGACTGTATATTATCACCCTGCTTCTTTAACTTATATACAGAGTACATCATGACAAATGCCAGGCTGAATGACTCACAAGTAGAGTCAAGGTTGCTAGGAGAAATATCAACAACCTCGGGTATACAGATGATACCACTTTTACAGCAGAAAACAAGGAGGAACTTAAAAGCTTCTTGATGAGGATGAAATAGGAAAGTGAAAAAGCTGGCTTCAAACTCATCATTCAAAAAACTAAGTCCTGGCATCTGGTTCCATCACTTCATGGCAAATAGATGGGGAAAAAGTGGACCCTGTGACAGAATTTATTTTCCTGGGCCCCAAAATCTCTGCAGCCAATAACTACAGCCATGAAATTGGAAGCCCCTTGCTCCTTGGAAGAAAAGCTATGACCAACCTAGACAGCATATTAAAAAGCAGAGAAATCACTTTCGCAACAAAGGCCCCTATAGTAAAAGCTATGATTTTTCCAGTAGTCATGTGAGAGTTGGATCATAAAAAAGGTTGCGTGCCAAACAATTGGTGCTTTCAAGCTGTGGTGCTAGAGAAGCGTCTTGAGAGTTGCTTGGACTGCAAGGAGATCAAATCAGTCAAATCCTAAAGAAAATCCACCCTGAATGTTCACTGGAAGGACAGAAGCTGAAGCCTAAGCTCCATTACTTTGGCCACCTGATACAAAGAGCTAGCTCATTTGAAAAGACCTTATGCAGGGAAAGATTGAAGACAGGAGAAGGGGGTGATAGAGGATGACACCGTTGAATCATTGACTCAATGGACATGAGTTTGAGCAAACTTCTGGAGATCATGAAGGACAAGGAATCCCGGCGTGCTGCAGTTCGTGGGGTTGCAGAGTTGGACATGACTTATTTCCTGAATAACAACAATAACTCTTTTTTAAGATTATTTTTTATATACATCATTCCCAAGTATTCACTTGAGTTCCCTTTGCTATAAGTAGGTTCTTCTTAATTATTTACTTTATACATAGTAACATGTATGTGTCAATCCCAGTCTCCTAATTAATCCCTCACCCCTTCTTAGCCCCAAGTTACATGTTATTTTTTCTACACCTGTGATTCTGTTTTATAAATAACTATTTGTATCATTTTCTTAGATTCCAATATCATATGATACTGCTTTTTCTTTTTCTGACTTACTTCACTCAGTATGACAGTCTCCAGTTCCTTGCATGTCGCTGCACATGGTATTTTTGGTTCTTTTTATGGCTGAGTGATATTCCATTGTATATATGTAACACATTTTCTGCATCCATTCATCTGTCCTTGGACATTTAGGTTCCTTCCATGTCTTGACAGCTGCAAACAACTTGTCAATGAACATGGAGGTGCATGTATCCTTTTGAACCACATTTTCCCCTGGATATATGCCCAGGAGTGGGATTGTTGAATCATATGGTAGCTTTATTCTTGTTATTTGAGGAAACCTTAACTGTCTCCACAGTGGTTTACCAATGTATATCCCCATGAATAAAGCAGGAAGATTCCCTTTTCTCCAGACTCTTGAGAGAGTTAAAGCTTAGGCAGTCCAGGTTACCTTTAAGGAGGAGGTGAACATTCTCACTCATGCTTTCCTTATGCCTTGTGCAACAAGGTGTCTTGCCTGAGAACTGGCCTCTCTAGGAACTAGTATTCACATTGCACAGTGTCTTACTGGTGGAAATGCTTTTCTTAAGCTCTATGTTAATGATTATAATTGTAACAAATCTTGCCTGAGAACCTATTTCTCAAGACTCGTACCCCTGAGCTGTTGCCCAGTACCGTTCTCCCCGGCTAATCTTGTGCCAAATTATCTCAAGATGTGTGACTTGGGAAAGGGTCTGGTGGAACTCTTACAATCTTTTTATCTATTCGTAGCAGCCAGCTGAGAAGTACATAAAGCTCCACATAAACTAGCGAGGCAGGCACTCTCTTGCCTCTCCCAGTGACTTTGCTGGAAGATTTCTCCAGCAAGCTTTCACTGTTACTGTGATAAATTTCATTGCACAAAGTGGTGAGTGGCTAGGTCTGCTTCTTTTGGTCCCGGGCTGAATCCATGTCTCTGGAGGGCATGTTCATGCACATGTTAGCAGTCTCAATTATAAGCTACCACTCTCCCCAGCATTTACTGTTTGCAGTAGCTTTGATGATGGTCACTCTGACTCATGTAAGGTTAGATTTCATTGTAGCTTTGATTTGCATTTCTCCAGTCAATATTGATGTCAAGAATCTTTTCATGTGTTGTTTGGCCATTCATATGTTTTCTTTGAAGAAATGTCTATTTGGGCCATCTGTTCATTTTTTACTTTTTTTTTTATACTGAGCCACATGAGCTCTTTATAAATTTTTGGAGACAAATCTCCTGTTGGTCTCATTTTTTTCAAATGTTTTCTTCCATGCTGTGGGTTTTCTTTCTGTTTTGTTTACAGTTTCCTTTGCTGTGGAGAAGCTTTTGAGTTTAACTAGATTCCATTTGCTTATTTTTTAAAATTTCCTTTAGGAGAAGGCTCAAAAAAATCTTGCTATGATTTATGGTTAAGAGTGTTCTGTCCATGTTTTCATCTAAGAGTTTTATAGTATATAGTCTCACATTTAGGTTTTTAACCCATTTTGAGTTTATTTATGTGTATCAAAGCAGTCAATCCTAAAGGAAATTAGCCCTGAATATTTATTGAAAGGACTGTTGCTGAAGATAAAGCTCCAATACTTTGGCCACCTGATGCAAAGAGCCAGCTCTCTAGAAAAGAGCTTGATGCTGGGAAAGATTGAAGGCAAAACGAGAAGGGGGCAGCAGAAGAGATGGTTAGATAGTACCACCGACTCAATGGACATGAATTTGAGCAAACTCTGGGAGACAGTGGGGGACAGTGGAGCCTCGTGAGCTACAGATTTGGGGGGTTGCAAGGCATTGGATACGAATGATTTAGTGACTGAACAGTTAAAGAATGTTCTATTTCATATTTTCACTTGGAGCTATGTATTCTCCCAGAACTCCTTGTTTAAAAAACTATATTTCCTCCATCTAAAGAAATAAAGATATTTTAAAGTGGTAATTTAGGCTAATATATGTTTTTTTGTGTGTATAAGCTGTTATTTAATAACATCTGGAGACTAAAACATATATTGAAAAAAGTGATCACCGGCGGGGTGGGGGGGGGGATGACTTTACACCCTAAAGATGATAAAATTAAAGATTAAAAGGCTGATGTCAGTCAAGTTCACAGATGGTGATTTAAGATACTGACATTTCAGTTATTATCACTGCTAGCATTTCCATATCATTAACATTAAAATTAGAAATGTTTACTAAAATGATGCATTTATTGAGAAACAGAGTGCATATTCCAGTCATTTTCAGAATAGGCAATCACGTGTAGTAAGCAAAAAATAAGAGAATATTTATAATTTTATGCCAAATGGCATGTGACCTTGTGATACATTTTAGTTACATCTGAAATAAGGACAGCAAGAAGAGATTAGTTAGTTAGTTGGTTCTAAACAGAAGCTTTACTTGTCAGTGTAGCAGTCCATCATGTAAGTTTATTCAGTTTATTTTATTTCTGAGAGTTTAAATATGGCTTTGCTAGGTTTTAATTTGTTCTCTATTACTGTTGCATTTGTTATGCACTGTACACAAATATTTGTTATTTTTATAATTACTACCTTTTGATAAAATAGATGAAAATTGTCTTAGGCAGAATAAATGTAATCCTGTTAGATAGTATCAAAACAACAGAAAGGCAAGGGGTATGTGAACATGGTTTGTCAGAACATCCATTCAAAAGCATTCAAACAAGACATGGATGAGTTTCTCTCAAATATTTTTACTTTTATAACTTAAGAAGTAGAGACTATAGTCTCCAAAATACCCATGTAATAGTAAAGTGCCATTTATATATTAAATAATATTAAAGACAAATGACACAAATACATTTTCTAGAGTAGTGAAAAGATTAAATTTCACGTGTTTTTGAAGTAAGCTGTCAGGATTTTGACATTGTCAGATTTCACAGAGTTTGTGATATATCTGTATTTTTCTTTACTTTTTCTACATGATTTGAGGACCTCCATATCCTATAGATATAATAATAGCTGTTGTTCTTCATAGAAGCCCCTGTTTGAACTCTCTTTTGTATTCATTTTCTGTATTTTTGGAGGAAAGAAAATGAAAAGACTCATTGTGTAGAGAGCCTCTACCTCTCATGATGCAGAAATCCCACATGCTGATCTGATTTTTGCTCTTTCTCCAGTGGATAACGTTCTGACTCAGACAATAACCACTCACAATATAAGCCTTTCTGAGATGACTGCCATGGCTTGTTCAGACAGCCCAGGGTGGAGAGACTCTTGTGGTGTGGGGAGCCCAGGCCTTCCACTTCTGGAAGGCTGTACTGAAAGGTGGATGTGACCCACTCCTCCGACTGGATTGTAAGAGTCTGTACAAACAGCTTGACAAGTGATACCACTATCAGTATTGATTCTGAAGAAGCATTTTTTCTATTTTCTGTGAAGGTGAACAGTTGTTAATTTCTGCCCCCCAGCTTCCTACCCATAGTTCAGTATGTGAAAAGGCCTCTGGGTAGGACTGGAGTGTTTCTGGATTATGACAATGGAGCTATGAGCTTCTGGTATTTCCAGAGGATCTCTCATATATAGTTTCCTTCCTTCCTCCTTCTCCTCCCATCTGGGGCTTTTGGTTGCCTTTGGTCTCCATGTATTGTCAAGTTCTGTGATGGTTTCTTTGATGACCTTCTTGTCTGAGGAACATACAGCCCTGAAACATCACGTGAGGCTACAGGATAATACCTGACTGTCTCTGATCTCACTGTGATTTAATGGAACAGTCTAATTGTGTGTTTATAAAGTAGCATAACCAGGTTGAAAATATAACTTTGTTAATTAAATTTTCTATTAAAACAACTCTTGTGAAACATTTCTTGGATATAATCAGTGGATATTCATTTTACTTATAATAGTTTTATTAGAATAAAAGTTGCATGCCATAAGTATCATGTACACTTAAAGAAATATGTCTCCCTTGCATAGTTGAATCATATTTGAGAAGAAGAATGAAGTGGTATATAGCTCAGCCTAGTAAACTAAAGAAATAACTCAGTTTTTCTTCAAGTGTGACCTACTTGTGTGGATTCATGCATTTGACAGACAGGACTGTGAAGGACTGTGAAGCCCTTCCTCTTTGTCAAACATTCAGACTTTCTTTAAACCCTAGTCATCCACCATATCATAGCTTATCAACAGCTTTTACAGGAAGCTTTTCCTGATTGTCCAGACCAGTTTGTTTTCTATTAAAAATACTCTCTGGTCAGATACCATTTCATCATGATATTCAACAAAATTTCTTTAACCAACTAGGTGCATTGTACTCAGTTCAGTTCATTTGCTCAGTCGTGTCCAACTCTTTGTGACCCCCTGAATCGCCTCATGCCAGGACTCCCTGTCCATCACCAACTCCTGGAGTTCACTCAGACTCATGTCCATTGAGTCAGTGATGCCATCCAGCCATCTCATCCTCTGTCATTCCCTTCTCCTCCTGCCCCCAATCCCTCCCAGCATCAGAGTCTTTTCCAATAAGTCAACTCTTCGCATGAGGTGGCCAAAGTACTGGAGTTTCAGCTTTAGCATCATTCCTTCCAAAGAAATCCCAGGGCTGATCTCCTTCAGAATGGACTGGTTGGATCTCCTTGTAGTCCAAGGGATGCTCAAGAGTCTTCTCCAACACCACAGTTGAAAAGCAACAATTCTTCAGCTCTCAGCTTTCTTCACAGTCCAACTCTCACATCCATACATGACCCCTGGAAAAACCATAGCCTTGACTAGACGGATCTTTGTTGGCAAAGTAATATCTTTGCTTTTTAATGTGTTATCTAGGTTGGTCATAATTTTTCTTCCAAGGAGTAAGCGTCTTTTAATTTCATGGCTGCATTCACCATCTGCAGTGATTTTGGAGCCCTCAAAAATAAAGTCTGACACTGTTTGCACTGTTTCCCCGTCTATTTCCCATGAAGTGATGGGACCAGATGCCATGATCTTCATTTTCTGAATGCTGAGCCTTAAGCCAACTTTTTCAGTCTCCACTTTCACTTTCATCAAGAGGCTTTTGAATTCCTCTTCACTTTCTGCCATAAGGGTGGTGTCATCTGCATATCTGAGGTTATTGCTATTTCTCCCAGCAATCTTGATTCCAGCTTGTGTTTCTTCCAGCCCAGCGTTTCTCCTGATGTACCCTGCATATAAGTTAAATAAGCAGGGTGACAATATACAGCCTTGACGTATTCCTTTTCCTATTTGGAACCAGTCTGTTGTTCCATGTCTAAGGGATTGCAAATTTTGAGAGAGCAAGCACAGTCTTTGCCTTACTTACTTCTCTGTTCCCACTATCCAGTTCAGCACTTAGAACGTGGCACACAATAAATATAAGGTGGATGAATAAGCAAATATATGAATGAAAGAGTTAAAACTCTGAAATATTACTCTATGGTTATTAAAGTTTTTCAAAATCTACCTAACATATTATGCATACTGCTGCTGCTGCTAAGTCACTTCAATCCTGTCTGACTCTGTGCAACCCCACAGACTGCAGCCCACAAGGCTCCCCCGTCCCTGGGATTTTCCAGGCAAGAGTACTGGAGTGGGATGCCATTGCCTTCTCTGAACATATTACACATAAAATACTAATGGATAATGTCAACAAGAGACAGGAAATTGATTTTCAGAGTCATAACCAATAAAAATTTAATTAGCTTGAGATTTGAAGTATGTATCATGTAATGTTATTATATGGGGCTTCCCAGGTGGCACAGAGGTAAAAAATCCACCTGTCAATGCAAGAAGCACAAAAGATGAGAGTTCGATCCTTGATCAGGAAGATCCCCCTGAGAAGGAAACAGCAGCCAACTCCAGTATTCTTGCCTGGAAAATTCCATGTACAGCACTGCCTGGCAGGCTAGAGTCACTGGGGTCTCAAAGAGTCAGACGTGACTGAACCTGTGTGTGCACACGCACGTGCACACACACACACACACACACACACACACACACACAGAGTGTACATTGCCTCAGATGATGAAAGAGTCACTTGTGATGTCCCTTTGCTTAAAGATCTGAGATGTCTCCTGGCTTGGTCTTGATCATTTTGCTGTCGACAACACTCCACCAAGATCTAACTATTTTCTTGCCTGGGGAGCTGAGTCATTTACTTCAGGTCAATATTATTGGGAAGTGAATGTGACAGGCTGTTGCAACCGGGCTATGGGATTCTGTAATGGTTCTTGATTCTGGGAGAATGACATGGTCCTTGACTCGGAGGGAATTTTTCTGCTTCTTTGGATCAAAGAGAACAGTCTGTGCAGGCTCTTACCCCCTCCCCACATTCACCTCAATCTGTCAGAAGGCCTTTGGGCCCGGTGGGGCTGTTCCTGGTTTATGATGGTGGTGTTGTGAGTTTGCCTGTGTGTCCAAGAGTTCCATCATTTGCAGTTTCCCCTACTGTTCCTTCTCTTTTGCTCTCAAACATTTTATCTGCTCTGGACACCACTGGTGAGGGAGAGGTCAAAACTCTGACCCCAGGGGTCAGGAATTTCAATAATGGAGATTGTTGATTTAGTGCCCTCTTGACTCTCTGTAATTTCACCTTCTTTTATGAAATCTATTTTTAATGTAATATAAGTATATAAATTTGTTTTGTTTTCTTGAAATAAATATAACCTCTCTGGAAATATTGTGCAATTGTTATCCTGTCTTGTCTGTTCGTTTGATTTCTAAGAGCTGGAGGTCAAGGCATATCATTTATGTTTCCCCAGCTTAATGGGTTAAAGTAGCAATACAGATTTTTCTCACTGGCAGATCTGGAATTCTCTTCTCCCTGCTATGCATCTCCAACATCATCTTCCTTTAGCATGTCTAAGTTTAAAACTCATTATTTCACAGATTTATTTTTAAAGTTACTGACCGAATGAGATCTTTTTTTTTCAGAGAGACTTGGCACATCTCAAATTTTTTTCTGTATAAAGTTCACAGCCTAATATTGGCCATCCCATTTAGTTTACCTGTTAGTAGAATGTGTGTATCTACCGTCTGTACAGATAAATTCTACACAAGTAGCACAAATCTATCTGTCTAAAATATATGTGTTTGAGTAAGTTAATAGAGGTAGCAGGTCATATATAAAAACATAATCTACCAACATATTTTTTAAGTAACTAAGTTTTATTTTCTGCTGTAACCAGCACTGAAGCACCCCACTCATCAAGAAGCCTGGAAACAAAGCAAGTGAACCAAGAGATAGGGAAGGCCAGTGCAGGCAACAAATGAGACTCAAACAATGAGGTGGCGATTCCTCTTCAGTGTGAGCTTCCTGGGTCCCCCGAGTAGTTGACAGTATCAGGCCTCAGCCTCTTTCCTCAGCCTCAGTTGCCGGGAGTGGGGAGCCCCATGCTCCGAAAGTTCCAGATCACCAGGGAAAGCTGATGGAAGGACAGCTGATGGAAATGCATAAGAAAGCAAGGCCTTCAGGGTCCACTGACCCTCAGGTCACTGTCATTCTCTGTTAATTCCTCCCAAAGCCTTTGTGTGGATCACAATAAACTGTGGAGAATTCTGAAAGAGATGGCAATACCAGACCACCTAACCTGCCTCTTGAGAAATATGTACGCAGGTCATGAAGCAACAATTAGAACTGGACATGGAACAACAGACTGGTTCCAAATAGGAAAAGGAGTACATCAAGGCTGTATATTGTCACCCTGCTTATTTAACTTATATGCAGAGTACATCATGAGAAACGCTGGACTGGAAGAAACACAAGCTGGAATCAAGATTGCCAGGAGAAATATCAATAACCTCAGATATGCAGATGACACCACCCTTATGGCAGAAAGTGAAGAGCTAAAAAGCCTCTTGATGAAAGTGAAAGAGGAGAGCGAAAAAGTTGGCCTAAAGCTCAACATTCAGAAAACGAAGATCACGGCATCCAGTCCCATCACTTCATGGGAAATAGATGGGGAAACACTGGAAACAGTGTCAGACTTTATTTTTTTTGTGTTCCAGAATCACTGCAGATGGTGACTGCAGCCATGAAATTAAAAGACGCTTACTCCTTGGAAGAAAAGTTATGACCAACCTAGACAGTGTATTCAAAAGCAGAGACATTACTTTGCCGACTAAGGTCTGTCTAGTCAAGGCTATGGTTTTTCCAGTGGTCATGTATGGATGTGAGAGTTGGACTGTGAAGAAGGCTAATGGACGGGGAGGCCTGGCGTGCTGTGATTCATGGGGTCACAAAGAGTTGGACACGACTGAGTGACTGAACTGAACTACTAGGGTAATGAAAATAAAAACAAAAATCTTAAAAGTTTTAATGCCTAGTACCTTCCTACCACATGGTCTTGAATCAGCATATTTTTCTTCAATTTCAATTCTGGATCTTTATTAGAAAAATATCAAACAAACTACATGGAAAACATATATGCTCTCCTATATTCATCGTAGTGAATATGATCTGTGTCTCTGAATCTGAAGTTTTATTCTGGGCTCCTTTTTCCCATCACCCTCTTTTACTGTTTTGAAGGCTTCAAGACATAAACTGCTAAGCATTTGCTACCTATGCTTTTAAGATTCAAATTCATAAAGTTCTTCAAGCTTGTAGGCTAATTTTCCCCAGGTTGTAGGTAACAGAGGCAAGCGCCTCTGAGAGTCAGGACAGTGGAAGCAGACAAGCCAAAAGAAAAATGAGAAAGATTTTTTAAGAATGATACAAATTGATGTTTCTGCCTGATTAATATAATATGAGAAAAATTCTGATGAACTTTTTCAGGTTAGTGTGTATTAGTAAACACTGATGAAGCCTGTGGCACCAAAAGAGGAACTCTTGCGGGAATCCTCACCACAGTAATGAGTCTGTCTTGCTGTCCATGTGCAGGCCTGTGACCCCGGAGCTCATTTCAGGAGCCATCACTGGGTGATGGTCAGGCTCAGCCCCTTGCTGTGAACTTGAGGCAATACACAGGTCACTACTTTCCTGTGCCGTGAAAAGTAATGAGAGAAATGTAGCTATGATTATCCTACTCTTTATAGCCTCAGAATTTTTGCAATATTTCCCAGTTTCTTCTGTAGATTTGCTGATTGTGCTTGAGACTGATATTTTTCCAGTCAGAACTCCCAGAAAATCAGAGACTGTTATTTTTTTCCAGAAAGAATCTAAGTGGAGACTCCTCTACGAGAGACAATCTTGTTGTTAATAAGGATTTTACTGGACTCCCCTTTGGTTTCCAAGGTGTAAAGTTCCTAACTGTACAGGATAGCGCCCTCTCCTGGTCTCCGGCCTCTATGTCATCTAAAAGTGAAAGTCACTCAGTCCTGTGCAACTCTTTGCCACCCATGGACTATACAGTCCATGGAATTCTCCAGGCCAGAATACTGGAGTGGGTAGCCATTCCCTTCTCCAGGGGATCTTCCCAACCAAGGAATAGAAGCCAGATCTCTCACACTGTAGGCAAATTCTTTATCAGCTGAGCCACAAGGGAAGCCCAAGAATACTGGAGTGGATAGCCTATCCCTTCTCCACCACATCTTCCAGAGTTAGGAATTGAACTGGGATCTCCTGCATTGCAGCCAGATTCTTTACCAACTGAGCTATCAGGGAAGCCCCTATGTCATCTAGGTTTTTGGTATGTTTTTTTTCTCCTGATGGCTTAGTGGGTAAAGAATTCACATAAAATGTAATGCAGGGGACACATGAGACACAGATTGGATCCCTGGTTGGGAATGTCCCCTGAAGGAGGAAATGACAACCTACTCCAGTATTCTTGACTGAAAAATTCAGCGGACAGAGAACCTTGGTGGGCTACAGTCCAAAGAGTCCCAAAGAGTCAGACATGACTAAGAACACATGCACTGTGCACACAAACAAGTATTTGAGAAATTTTCTCAAAAATCCTAAACCCTTCCAGGGCAATAAGTTTTTAACTCCAATATATAATTAATTCAAACTGCTCTTACTCTAAAGAATCTATGGTCAACATGGGAAGCTATTAAGTGAAATGAAACTTGAAAATTAAGACAAAAATCTCTTAAATCTTCCCATTAAAGAGCTGTAACTTCCTAGACAACCTAGTCATGTTAGGGGTTTAGATTCCACGTATGTTCCTTACAATTATTTGGCTTAAGACAATTTTAATCTTTTTTGTCAATTCTTCCTGATTTTACAAATAATTAATATTCTTTATGCAATGAATAATAGATTCATTTATAATGCAAAGAAAATGAAAAACCAGCAATGGCATCTTTGGGAATATAAAATATTACCATATTATGTTTTCAAAATATAAGTTATATCCAATTTAAACTTTCCCCTTTTTCTCAGACATTATTTCAATTTTCAACTCATTGAACTTCATTCCCTTACCCTATTCCATGTCAGGTAAGGCAAAGATCGCTACATTGTAGAGAACAAGTGGGCTTGCTATGATGGAACAAGCTGAGTCACTGCTACTCAGAAAGTCACTGCTACTAGAAGGAAAATCATAGTCTCTTTTCTCACTTGTGGGCTTCCCAGGTGGCGCTAGTGGTAAAGAACCTGCCTATACAGGACACATAATAGCTGAGGGTTCTATCCCTTGGTTGGGAAGATCCCCTGGAGGAGGGCATGGCAATCCACTCCAGTATTCTTGCCTAGGTCATCAAAGTTACTACAAACAGTAAATTCTGGAGAGGATATAGAGGAAAGGGAATCTGCCTACATGGTTGATGGGGATATACATTGGTAAGGCCACTGTGAAGGATACTTAAAATTCCTTAAGAAACTAAAGGTAGAGCTTCCATATGATCCAACAATCCCATTCCAGTGTATATATTCAGAAAAATGTGGTTCAAAAGGAAAAATGAGCCCAAACATTCATAGGCAAACTGTTTACAACTGTCAAGACCTGGAAGGAACCTAAATGTCCATGGACAGATGAATGGATAAAAAAGATGTGTTGCATATATATAACGGATATTACTCAACCATTAAGAAGAACCAAAAACGCCGCTTGCAGCAACATGCATGGACCTGGAGACGGTCATACTGAGTGAAGTAAGTCAGAAAAAGAAAGATCAATATCATATGATATTGGAATCTAAGAAAATGGTACAAATAAAATTATTTGCAAAATAGAGTCACAGATGTAAAAAGGATAACTTACTAAAAATATCTTAGGAGCTAGGAAGGGTGGAGAGATTAATTAGGAGATAGGGATTGACATAAACACATTACTGTGTACAAAATACACAATGCTATATATATATATATCACTATGGGGTACAACTGAAACTAACGCAATATTATAAATCAATGATACTTCAAGATTTTTTTAAAATAAGTGAATAAATTTTCCTGTCTAGTGTCTTTCCCTGAGTAGAGCATCATGGCTCTCTTTGATAACTTGGAAAATGCTTTGAGGAATAGAATGTGAATATAGTCAAAATAAAGAAAATCTTAAGAGATAATTGCCCACACTTCACAGACAATATCACATTTATTTAACAGATTGTCTGTGATTCTTTTAGTCTACCGTGTAGTGTATGACTATGCCATAATCATTAATTTCACCACCTAGTATTAATATTTCAAATGTGCATACATATTGAATAACAGAATGATAAAGTATGAGATGACGTGCAGGGAATGACTAAAAGGCCAGAGTCTAAGAGAATAACCACCAACAGCTATTGTGTGTGCAGTGTGTGCAGTTATAGAGAGAGAGAAAGCAATGGTGTGTAATCAAAACCAAAACAGAGCAACAAAAAAGCAGAAGCAAATCCTCAGGGGGAAGACTTTCATGGAAAACTGAATGAAAAGCATGAAATTTAAGAGAATTTTAGTTCTTAAGAGGTTGAGAACATCCATGAAACAGGAGAGGCAAGAGTAGTAAGTGATATTATTGGGGAGCTTGACTGCTCTAGGTTGAAAAATGGAATATGAAGAACTCTTTCTGATAAAATATCAAGAAAATTATGCAGGCAAAACAGAAAGATTACCAAAAACATTGGGTAGTCATAGGTCCCTATAATTGGGACTACGATAAAATTTTATAAAGGCAGATGTGAGTCCATAATTGGGGAGTTCAATTATATTTCCAAACAGAACTTCAAGAATTAGGAATGTGCAGTCAACCTCTGACTTTTTACCTGAGATTGGATTATGACAATTGGATTAAGTAGGTTTCAAAAGGTTTGCATGCAATTGTTGTCCCCTGGCTGCATTTACAACCTTTGAAAAATTGAATCGTGGGCACATATACCTTTTCGCCAGAGAAGGCAATGGCACCCCACTTCAGTACTCTTGCCTGGAAAATCCTGTGGATGGAGGAGCCTGGTAGGCTGCAGTCCATGGGGTTGGTAAGAATCGGATGCGATTTCACTTTCACTTTCACTTTTCACTTTCATGCAATGGAGAAGGAAATGGCAACCCACTCCAGTGTTCCTGCCTGGAGAATCCCAGGGACAGGGTAGCCTGGTGGGCTGCCATCTATGGGGTCACACAGAGGCGAGCATGACTGAAGTGACTTAGCAGCAGCAGCGGCATACTTTTTTACAGGGTTGATAACCCTATCACTTGGAGGAGTTGGGCATGACCTTTGGAGAACATATAAAGCATCCAGCAAGGAGCCAAGCTTATCTCCAGAGCTCAGAGCTGTTGAGTTTAAAATTGACTGGACTGTGGAGACCTTTGAAAGTTTTTGCCACCAGGAGGTTTCCACCTACACCCTGAACTGAATTTAACAGAGTTACTTACTGAACAAGAGAGAGATTTCTGTAACAGTACTGAGGTGAGTTCCAATCCAGGTAAGATGAATTTGTGCTATGTTCATTTGAAAATGAAACTTTAATGGTAATCATGGACACAAATGTTAAGTTTTTCTTTTATTGATTTCTGATATTAAGTAATTTAATCATTCTTATTTCATTACCTTATATATTCCTAGATGTTTTTAGGTCTTAAAACAATGGAAATCTGTGTTTGTGGAAAGAGCAGAGGGGACTTTGGGAGAGAGCCAAGACTCTGGAAAAGCTATAAAGGGACAAGACAAAAATTGTAATAGCCAATACTTTTAATTTTATGTGCTTGGAAGACATTTTTGTTCTTTTAAAATTGCTGAAATTAAAGAAAGAGATTTCTTTTTATCTGAACTTAGATAAGCGCAAAATAGTTGCAGCTAACTTAGGTCGAGAATATGTTCCAGAACCTGAATTGATTCTGTGAAGTTGGGAGATTTTTCTCGTCCAAGAAAAATGAGTCCCACAGATTTAGCAGATATGGCAGGGAGATCACTGGACTTGGAACGTTGTCTGCCCAGAGCATTCTGAGGCAATTATTTCTATTTCTTAAAGAGCTGCTGCTGCTGCTAAGTCACTTCAGTCCTGTCCGACTCTGTGCGACCCCACAGACGGCAGCCCACCAGGCTCCCCTGTCCCTGGGATTCTCCGGGCAAGAATACTGGAGTGGGTTGCCATTTCCTTCTCCAATGCATGAAAGTGAAAAGTGAAAGTGAAGTCGCTCAGTCGTGTCCAACTCTTTGTGACCCCATGGACTGCAGCCCACCAGGCTCCTCCACCCATGGGATTTTCCAGGCAAGAGTAAAGAGCAGTGACTTCACTTTAATATCTGGGTAACTGAAGGAACAATCGCGTGTCTGCCCTGGCCCTGTCCTGTGGGAACTGCTGTGGCATAAAGTGAAACAGACAGCAAAGGAGCAGCAGAGCCTGGAGAGCCCTCCTGAGAAGCGGCAGTTCCGATGTCCAGTGTCTCCTGTGTCCAGTGCACGAAGGCCGGTCCTTACAAATTAAATATTAAAAATACTAACAATGGGTCTTTAATCTGTAACAGACTGACAGACAGCCAACATTTTCTCCCAAGAATTATAGGTACTGACAGAAAGAAATAAATTACTAGCTAGGAAGAGTAAGAGACACACCATAAAAATTATCCCATCGGTGAACATAACACTCAACTAATGACTTTTCTTTGTTTTGAAAAATCTCATTTTCTTAGTATTAGCACCTAGGAAAGCAGAAGTATTTGGATGAGACTGAATGAAAAGATTTTCTCTACCATATTTTATTGGCATGACTATGTCAAAACATACATGAGTGTGTATGTAGACTCATACATGAGACTGAATGAAAAGATTTTCTCAGTAACATTTTATTGGCATACATGAGTGTGTATGTGTATGACTCTGAGGGGTGTGTGTGTAGAAGAAAATATGAAACAGTTTAGCTACTGTGCATAATAGTTGATTGAATCAATAATATTTTGTGACATGCATCTCAAAAAAATGATGCCCTTTAAATATTTCCTTCTGCAAGAAAAAGGCTAAAGATGAATGATTCTCCTTTATGGTTACTATAATCCATTTACAGTACATGTAATTGAATTCTGCTGATGAAATGATGGATATATAAATTTACACTAAAACTTCTTCTGTATTTCAGAAGGGGATAGACAGAAGTTTATTTCCCCTTACCATCGAATGAAAAAACATAGGGAAAAGTAGCCATATAAGTAGTACTCATAATTTCCATAGTCACCTGAGAAGGGAGAAGAGATAGAATTCAGTGATGTAGTGTCTATATTTTCCTCATAGGAGTAACATGTACATCCTTGCTAGAGTCAAGATCTTATCATTTTAGATATATTGATTAATATTCTTTCTGTGTGCATGCCTGCATGCTGATTTGCTTCATTCCTCTCTGACTCTTTGTAACCCCATGGACCCTAGCCCGCTAGGCTCCTCTCTCCATTGGATTCTCCAGGCAAGAACACTGGAGTAGGTTGCCATGTCCTCCTGCAGGGGATCTTCCTGACCCGGGAATGGAACCTGAGTCTCTGATGTCACCTGCATTGGCAGATGGGTTCTTTAGCATCACTAGCAAAACCTGGGAAGGCCAATATTTTCTATACTAGGTTAAAAACTTCATAGTACAGGTATCAGTGCATGAAAGAAGTTAGGATAGCACTAAATGATTGAATTGGCAGTTGGGCTTCCCTAGTAGTTCAGACAGTAAAGCATCTGCCTGCAATGGAAGAGACCTGGGTTTGATCCCTGGGTCTGGACAATCCCCTGGAGAAGGAGATGGCAACCTATTCCAGTATTCTTGCCTGGAGAAACCCATGCACAGAAAAGCCTGGTGGGCTACAGTCCATGGGGCTGCAAAGAGTCAGACACGACTGAGCGACTAACACGCACGCACACATACACACAAGCTTCGTATTGTTGTTAGAGACCAGAGTCTCATAGCCCTGCTGCCTCATGTTTGGGTGCTAAGTGCTTTACTTGAAGGCACAGAAGAGAGGATGGCAAAAATGAAGGGCTAGCCAGTGTCCATGGACATCATCATGTTTATGAGTTTCCTAGGGCTCCACAGCACATGAACCCACATGGGGTGGCTTAAAACCAGTGTATTCTCTGACAGTCCTGGAGGCTGGAAATCACGGTGTTGGCAGGGCCATAATTCCTCCAAAGGCTCTGAAGGGATTTGTCTGTCTCTTTCAGTGTCTGGTGATTCCTGGAATTCTTAAATTATGACAGATAAATTTAAATTCAGCCTCTTCATATGACATTTCTTGCTGCATCTAAAACACCCCTCTTTTCTCTCTTATCAGGACTCCAGTCAGCAGATTTCAGGTCCACTCTCTACCCTGAATGGTCTCATCCTGACATCCTCCAGGTGATTACATCAGCAAAGACTTTATTTCTAAACTAGTTCATATTTAGAAGTACTGGCTGTTAGGATTCGGACATGATTTGGGAGGGCATAAGGGGGACATTGATCTCACTACCTCATCCAAGAGAAAGAAAGTTATTGCCCTCAAATCTGAGGTCTCATGTTTTGCTGGAGGAAGTAAAAATCTCATTTATTTACTTATTTTTTTTCTTGCTTTGCTTTGTAGGTAGTTATATGCAGTAGGGAGAGAAACTGTTATGGTAAGATTTCAGATTTGCCATGTTTGGCCAATGAATTTCTTAGAATATTCTTCTAGGACTACAATTACTGGGTGGGAGGCCAACATATTTTTTAAGAATTTTAATGCATATAATGAAAACATCTGTGTTAATCTCACACAAACATATCAAAGTATGTGAAGGCATACAATTTTACTGTCAATAAAACTGGATATTATCCTTCTTAAAGATTTACCAAATTAATAGTTCAATAATGTTTAATACTTTATAATAAAAATTAATTATTAATTTACTTGCTTTCAACTTAATATATTAGAAGTTATTTTCAATAATACATAATCTGCTAAAACTTAGTCTGAATTTGATATTATAAGCATAAAATGCAACATTTAATGGTTCCCTTAATTAATTTTTATAATAGCATATTAAAAATAATTAGAACTATAGACCTCTGAACAATATTTATATGAAGGTTATGAATGTGATGGGTTATTCTAATAAAAATAGTGTTTTCAGGAGCAGTTCATTCTTATTATCAGAATATTATAAAATATATTTAGAGAGATCAAACTTTTTTTAAAAAGCAAAAAAGTTTACTGCCATGAACATTTCTGAGAAATTTAACACTTCCCACATATATTTCTGTACATGATTTCAGTTTTGGCTGTGTACATCAATAAGTAAAAATATATATAGAAAACTGAGCCATATCTTTTCACTGTTTTTTTTTAAGTAAATATTTCATTTATTTCATTTTTCAATCATTTTCTATTGTTTGTCACTTAATCACTAGATAGAAAATACATTTATAATTAAATTTGAAAATAGATGAAGCCAGTTTCAAAAAATCATGAAGTCTGATATTGTCAAGCATTCTTTGATCTAATAAGTAATCATATCATTCTAGACATACTTTAGACTACCTCAGGTTTAATCCAATCGATTTCAACAATGCCCATGGATTTTTAAAAATTAATTGCTCATATTTAATAATCATATAATCAGAATTAAATTAGCCAAGGATGACAGAATTTGGAGTCTCTGTTTCTTTAGTTCCAAAATTATCCTCAATAATTATTCATATTTTCATGTATGCTATATGGTGATAGAAACTGATTAGAACTGAAGGGATTAAAAAGTCCATTCTAAACATGACCTGTTAGTAGATCCTCAGCTCAGTTCAGTTCAGTTGCTCAGTTGTGTCTGACTCTTTGAAACCCATGAATCGCAGCACACCAGGCCTCTTTGTCCATCACCAACTCCTGGAATTCACTCAAACTCACGTCCGTTGAGTTGGTGATGCCATCCAGCCATCTCATCCTCTGTCGTCCCTTTCTCCTCTTGCCCTCAATCCCTCCCAGCATCAGGGTCTTTTCCAATGAGTCAACTTTTTGCACCAGGTGGCCAAAGTATTGGAGTTTCAGCTTTAGCATCACTCCTTCCAATGAACACCCAGGACTGATCTCCTTTAGAATGGACTGGTTGGATCTCCTTGCAGTCCAAGGGACTCTCAAGAGTCTTCTCCAACACCACAGTTCAAAAGCATCAATTCTTCGGTGCTCAGCTTTTTTCACAGTCCCACTCTCACATCCATACATGACCACAGGAAAAACCATAGCCTTGACTAGACAGACCTTTGTTGGCACAGTAAGGTCTCTGCTTTTTAATATGCTATCTAGGTTGCTCATAATTTTCCTTCCAAGGAGTAAGCGTCTTTTAATTTCATGGCTGCAGTCACCATCTGCAGTGATTTTGGAGCCCAGAAAAATAAAGCCTGACACTGTTTCCACTCTTTCCCCACCTATTTCCCATGAAGTGATGGGACCAGAGGCCATGATCTTAGTTTTCTGAAAGTTGAGCTTTAAGCCAACTTTTTCACTCTCCTCTTTCACTTTCATCAAGAGACTTTTGAGTTCCTCTTCACTTTCTGCCATAAGGGTGGTGTCATCTACATATCTGAGGTTATTGATATATCTCCCAGCAATCTTGATTCCAACTTGTGCTCCTTCCAGCCCAACATTTCTCATGATGTACTCTGCATATAAGTTAAATAAGCACAGTGACAATATACAGCCTTGATGTACTCCTTTTCCTATTTGGAACCAGTCTGTTGTTCCATGTCTAGTTCTAATTGTTGCTTCCTAACCTGTTAGATCATGTGAAAAAAAAGGTCAGAAACTATCACAACATGGAAAGATGCATATTCAACTACTTTATTAAAGTATAATAAAATATGGAGGGAATTGGAATAGAATGTGAGACCCTCAATATGAGAACAGAACGGATATTTATTATAAAAATCAATGGCAAGAATAAACCAGCCCTGGAGGACTTTGGCAGTGGATGTTAATGGAGAAGAGAAAGGGCATGAATCTAATCAGTGTTGATTGGGTTTATCCCAGAGAACTGTAGTAACCTAATCAAAGGAGGGACTTCAAGGATCCTGATAGTCAAGCATCTCAAAAGCAATGTTTCTGTTTCCCTTTTTTTCCTGTTCAGAGATGTTTTAAGTTGTCTGAACCCTGGGAAACTCTGAAAGTTACAGGTGCTGACCCAGCCAGAGAGCATAGAACTCCTGACCTGATTGGGTGGATTCTCCTACTGGAATTGATGAGACCAATTCTGCAATTTTATGGTGAGTAAAGACTTCTGAGTAGTGGATTTCTTCCTTATATATATATATATATATATATATATATACATTTTAACACTCAGCAGACTTCAGAATTTCTGGAACAAATGAAGTACTCCCAGCTAATAAAATATTTGTAATTGCTTTCAGTTCACTCTTGGAGCTAGACAATTATAATATCTTCCAATGTTTAAAATTTGTAAATGAAGATGAATGATTCTGCTAACTTATGGTTTCCATGGTGTAAAACTAAAATGTGAATTTGGGGATGGGGAATCCTATACAGATAGTTTTTACATTTGGCATGATGCCTAAAACTTGATTGAGAAACTGTTGTAGAATGCGAAGAGTAATATTTCTTCAGGAAATGGTGGGGCTTGTTCTTTGAAATATCCAATGATAACCTAGATACTGGTGATGACTCTCAAAACATAACATCAGTGACACCAAATACAAAAAAGCAGAGAAAATTCTTCACTCAGTCTGATATAGAAATGGAAATCTTGATTAATTTCAGTCCTTTATTTTTATGCCCACTATATTAGGTAGCACTATTATTTTAAAGTATTTAATTAAAATTTCATTTATTTATTTGTATGTTCTGCTTCTTAGTTGGAGATATGTGGGATACTTAGTTGAGGCATGCAAACACTTAGTCACCATCCATGAACTACTAGTCCTGGCATGTGAGCACTTTGGTGTGGCCTGTGGGATCTAGTTCCCTGAGGGGGATAGAACCCTGACGCCCTGCACCTGGGAGCATGGAGTCTTAGCCACTGGACCAACAGGGAAGGGCCAGCACTTCTGCATTTTAACTTGGAATTTACATATTTCCAAATGTGAAAAATCTTTAGGAGTATCAGTTCAGTTGAATTGGTCAGTCACGTCTGACTCTCTGCGACCTCATGGACTGCAGCACACCAGGCTTCCCTGAGGATCACCAACTCCTGGAACCTACTCAAATTCCTGTTCTTCGCATCAGTGATGCCATCCAACCATCTCATCCTCCATCGACAACTTTTCCTCCCACCCTCAATCTTTCCCAGCATCAAGGTCTTTTCCAATGAGTCAGTTATTCACATCAGGTAGTCAAAGTATTGGAGTTTCAGCTTCAGTATCAGTCCTTCCAATGAATATTCAGGACTGATTTCCTTTAGGATTGACTGGTTGGATCTCCTTGCAGTCCAAAGGACTCTCAAAAGCCTTCTCCAGCACCACAGTTTCAAAGCATCAATTTTTCAACACTCAGCCTTCTTTAGGGTCCAACTCTCACATCCATATATGACCACTGGAAAACTATATGGAGTTTTATCAGCAAAATGATGTCTCTGCTTTTTTAGTATTCTGTCTAGATTTGTCATAGCTTTTCTTCTGAGGAGCAAGCTTCTTTTAAATTTGTGGCTACTGCCACCATCCACAGTGATTTTGGAGCCCAAGAATACCATCTGAGCCACCAGGGAAGCCCTAAATTGTATTTAATAGGCCTTAATACAATGTCTATTGATGTTATCTGAAAAGAAATATTTAACCCTTCAAGTCTTTGACTCTTACATAAACGCATTTATACTTGTCTTCATCTTCGATGGTACTTCTATTGTGTGATGAATCAGATCAATTATTATCTCAGTTGCCCATTCAGTCCATGGCCACCTGGATGCTTCTTTCTGTACTTACAGCTGACTCACATTGTTGTACTGCAGAAACCAATACAATCTCTAATGCAATCATCCTCCAATTAAAAATAAATTAATAAAAAGGAAAAAGGTAGCCATTCCCTGGGATCCAATGGAGTGCTACTAATTGAGAGATTATATTCACAGTAAATCTGAGCAGAGTACAGAGAGTTCCCATATATATCCCACCTCCTCAAAACAAAGACACACATACAGGCTCCCCATTATCACATAATGTATCAGAGTGGTGTATTTATTACAACTGAGGAACCTACACTGATTCTTCATTGTCACCCAAAGTTCCTGATTTTACATTAGTGTTCATTCTTGGTGTTTATTCTACTAGTTTTACACTGATGTATAGTGACAGGCACCCCCCGGTATAATGCACCAAAGTGTTATATGCCCTAAAAATCTTTTGTGATTGCATGTTCATCAGTCCTCCAACTGTAACTGCTGGAAACCAAGGATTATTTCACTCTATATTTTTCTTTTTCTGGAAGGTCTTATAGTTGGACTCATGAAGTATGTATCCTTTTCAGATTAACTTCTTTCTCTTAGTGATATGCTTTCAACTATACTCCATGTCTCTTGCTAGCTTTCTCACTCATTTCTTTTTAGCAGTGAATACTATTCCATGGACTGGATGTACCAGAGTTTCTTTGTCCATTCATCTACCTAAAGACATCTTGGTTGCTTTCAAGTTTTGTAGTTATGAGCAAAGCTGCTAGATGTATCCATCTGCAGTTTTTTCTAAATGAATTCACCTGATTTTGGCAAATGTAGAAGAACATGATTATGGAATTTCATGGTAGGAGGATATTTAGTTTTGTAACAAACCACCATGTTGTCTTTCAGAAAGTGTTAGTCATTCAATCATGTCCAACCCTTTGTGACCCCATGGACAGTAACTCACCAGGCTCCTCTGTCCATGAAATTCTCCAGGCAAGAATATTGGAGTGGGTTGCCATTCCCTTGCCCTGTCTTTCTGAAGGCCTGTACTGTTTTGAATTCCCATCATCAGTGAATCAATTGATGATGAATCCTGATTCTCCCCATCCTCTCAGTATGTGGTGATGGCCATCTTTGGGATTTTGACCATTCTTATCCATGTGCTGTGGTTTGCCATTGCTGTTTTAAAGTCCTTTACTTTTCAGGCACTTACTTTTCTTAACTCCCTTCATTTTCTCTTATTCTTTGTCCCTTGAGTGAATAGCCAGTCTTTTAGTTTCCTCATTTATATGCAAAACACTCTCTGGTGAAATTGTTTGGGAGGCAGAGTGAATGGGGTCTGAAGATACTTAACTCTGAAAATGAAGCTTCATAATGTTCAACATGAATATCGATTCAGACTAGGCCAGTTTTCATTTGCATTCTTAAGGGTAAATAAAATGATAGAAGAGGCATATCTCAAGTGGTATGTGCTTCTCTCATGTGTCACATAGGAGAGTAACTTTCTTTTTCTTTCTTCACAGAATCATCACCCTCACCTGCTGAATCTTGGGAGTGCGGATGCTGGAGATTCTGATGAGATGGCTGAACCTTTAGGACCATGTAATTGTCCCAAAGACCTAGAAATGGTGATGCCTAAAAGTCAAGATGACTGGTCCAAAGAAGACATTGTGCAGTTACTGGAATATATGGAGAAAAGCACTCCATCCAATGACAGGCACACATTCAAAACGACCCAGTCAGTGATGGACTGGGAAAAAGTAGCTTTTAAAGATTTTTCTGGGGAAAAATGCAAACTCAAATGGTTAGAAATTTCTTATAACTTGAGAAAGTTTCGCACTTTGAAAGAATTAATCCTGGACGCTAAGGAAAATATTAACAATCCTTCCAAAAGTAGAAACCACAAGAAACATCCTGATTTACCCAAGAAGCCCCTGACAGCTTACCTTCGCTTTTTTAAAGAGATGAGACCTCAGTACCTCCAAAAATACCCCAAGATGAGCAACCAGGAGCTGACCAAGGTTCTCTCTGAGGAATACAGGAAGCTGCCTGAACAGCTCAAGCTGAAATACAGTCAAGATTTCCAGAAAGAGAAACAGGAGTTTCAGGAGAAAATGGCTCTGTTCAGAACACAGCACCCTGAACTAGTCCAGAACTCCAAGAAACCTGATGTCCCCAAAGGAAGTCAAAGCAAAGTGCCAAAGAAGTTTCAGGAAAATGTGCAAAGAGTGAAACCTCCCCCAGAAAACAATCTAGCCATGAAGTGGAAATTCCACGGAGAGCCCAAGAAGCCTCCGATGAATGGCTATCACAAGTTCCACCAGGATCTCTGGTCAAGCAGGGAGCTGAAAGTGGTGCCCCCGAGGGAGCGCATGGTGGAGATCAGTAGACGCTGGCAGTGGGTCCCCCAGGACCAGAAGGAGCTTTATAAGAAGCAGGCGGAGGAACTGCAGGCACAGTACAAGGTGGACCTTGATCTCTGGCTCAGGACTCTGTCTCCTGAAGAATATGCTGCTTACAGAGAGGCGACCTGTGCTAAGCGTAAGAACATCAAGGTGACAGGGGGCCCGAACCCCAAGATTAGAAGGATGAGCCTGCAGTCCCCATCATCAAGGAATCTGCAAGGAAAGCTTAGAGAGAACCCGGGGCTTCAGGCTGCAGAGTCAGAATCATCAGACATGATTGGAGAACATTCTCCTGCCTCAGGGAGATCAGAAGAAAATGAGGAAGAGGAGGAAGGCTCCTCAGCCCCCAGCACTGAGGATGAAGATGGAGATTCTGAGCCAGAGGACCATGGCTCCAGCTCATCATCCTCAGGGGACTCCTCTGACTCGGATTCCAACTGAGTTTAGTTCACAACCCGAAGAGACAGATAGCTTTCCAGCAAACGTCAATGGGCTCTTCTCTCTATTGCCTCTTCATTGCCTTCCTTCTTTCCTTCCCTCTTCATACAAAGCGGTACCTCTTGGAAAGAAGGCATCTTGTGCTGTAATTTCTGGCCTCTCCATCTACCCAACGTTCACCTTGAGAGAAACTCAATCCAATGATGCCTCGTGGAATACACCCTGAGCTGACTGGGCTGCAGGACACCCTGGACTAGACTGAGCTCCCTGAACGGGAAAGGCTTGCTCTCCTCACCCTCTGCCTTCCAGACATGTGAGGGGCTCCAGGGGTCTATGACCCCCCTTTTTTTGTGTGACTTTGTCCCTCAGGACTCAGGGACTGAGCTGGGGAGGGAAGATCTGATTGACTGGAAGTAGGAGACTTGCCTTTAAGAAAATTGTCTCTGTCCCTTCTCTCTGAAGTGAGGAGCTGGCCCTTCCTTATCTTGGAAGCCAGGATGGGCATTTGGGCAGCAGCATTTCTCTCTCTATATTTATCCTTTGAGCTATTAGAGAGATTTTTCTTACTGATTTCAAAAATTAGAAATTAAAATTTAATACTGCTCCATTTGAGTTAGCTTTTCCTGAAAACCAGCACCCTTTGACTCAATGGCACTAATCTTCCAGGCCACATCTAAATTTCTTCTGATTTCTGCCCCAACCCATTCCTCATGCTGAAGATTATCAGGAATCATGTTTTTGCCATAGACTTGGTTTTTTTGCATTATGTTATGTGATTGTATTAAACAGGTGTTTTGTATAAGCATTTTAGTCCATAGGTTACTAAACTGTTTGGGAATTTTTATGTATTAGAATGACATTACTTTTAATATTTTGCTTTATTTATATATTTAAAAATGAGTGTAAGCCATCATCATCTCATTGTACTGTTCTAAGTATTCTTGGCTGAAAATGAAAAATATTCATTTTTGGCTCTAATGCACTGAATAGTTGTGTTCTTATATATGAAATGGGATGAGTTTTGAGAGTTCATCTTACTCCTTGATGTCTTAGGGAAATATTTTATTCTTTATAAATGTACAGGCAGGGAACCTACTGTACAGCACATGGAACTCTGCCCAATGTCATGTGGTCGCATGGATGGAAATGAGGTTTGAGGAGAATGGACACACGTATCTGCAGGGCTGAGTCCCTTTGCTGCTCACCTGAAACTATCACAATATTTCTATGATTATTTATATATATAATTTTTTTTTTTACTTTTGGCTGCACTAGGTCTTCATTGCTGACCATGGGCTTTCTCTAGCCGAGGAAGTGGGGCTCCTCTTCATTGCAGTGTGCAGGCTTCTCATTGGTGTGGCTTCTCTTGTTGCAGACATGGGCAACCCTGATTTATTTATGACTCTTATTAGATCACATGGTAGTAATATATTATTATTTTGAAACTGAAGATTGGATTAACTAAAAACATTTTAAATACAATTTTCCTTTTCTTGTTGGCTTAAAGCTCAACATTCAGAAAACTAAGATCATGTTATCCGGTCCATCACTTCATGGAAGATAGTTGGAGAAACAGTGGAAACAGTTGTTACCTTTATTTTTCTGGGCTCCAAAATCACAGCAGATGGCGATTGCAGCCACGAAATTAAATGACACTTACTCCTTGGAAGGAAAGTTATGACCAACCTAGATAGCTTATTCAAAAGCAGAGACATTACTTTGCCAACAAAGATCCACCTAGACAAGGCTATGTTTTTTCCAGTGGTTATGTATGGATGTGAGAGTTGGACTATAAAGAAAGCTGAGCATCGAAGAACTGATGCTTTTGAACTGTGGTGTTGGAGAAGACTCTTGAGAGTCCCTTAGATTGCAGGGAAATCCGACCAGTCCATCCTAATGGAGATCAGTCCTGGGTGTTCACTGGAAGGACTGATGTTGAGGCTGAAACTCCAATACTTTGGCCACCTGATGGGAAGAGCTGACTTATTGGAAAAGACCCTGATGCTGGGAGGGATTGGGGGCAGGAGGAGAAGGGGACGACCGAGGATTAGATGGTTGGATGGCCTCATTGACTCTATGGACATGGGTTTGGGTGGAAACCAGGAGTTGGTTATGGACAGGGAGGACTTGCATGCTGCTGTTCATGGGGTTCCAAAGACCTGGACACAGATGAGCGACTGAACTGAACTGAAGTATTCTTTATTACACTCACCAAAAAGTTTTGCTGTTAATTCTGGTAAATGAAATTTCAGTGTTTCTGTGATTTGAGGTCTCTCCTCAATTTAAATTTCTTATTTTCTCTATGTCATCCTGTCAAGAAATATATACATTTATATTTACTGTGTTTGTGATAGAGAATTTCTTGAGCTTATGAATTTTATAGGTAGCCCATTCAACATTTTTGTTAAATAATATTATTATTTTTCCTTCTGATGTTGGTTATACATTATAAGCTTTTTAACAGTGATGGAGCATATTTTTAGTTATGACTTTGTATAGCTATTTATTGAAACATATTTCAAGCAGGATGGTTTTGGTTACTTGGGATTTATCTGTACATATGGCAGACATAAACCTCCTAAGCTAGATGGGTCAGCCAATATTAGGTAGTTAGTTTTACAGAAAAAAAAAAAAAAAAAAGTACAAGATATGCTGAGTCTACCAAAGAGGATGTCCTTATTTAGTCTGATAGCTTTACAAATTACATCATGAGAAAAGAGGTTTAAACTGAGACTTGGTGAGGTATATGCACAGAAGAGATAAGGGAATTCTAAACCTTGGCTTAACCCACTAACTGGGTGAACAGAGCCAGGAGTTCTTCAGCATCCTACTACCTTAGAAATTAACAGACAAGACATAGAATAAAAATTGCACAGTATTCAGAGATAGTTTTATTTAACATTTTATACCACTTTATACAGTTGACATGTGCTTAGTCATTCAGTCATGTCCAACTCTTTGTGACCCCATGGGCTGTAGCTGTCAGACTCCTCTGTCCATGGGATTTTTTCCCAGGCAAGAATACTGGAGTGGGTTGCCATCTCCTACTCCGGGGGATTTTCCCAACCAGGGAGTAAACCCAAATCTGCTGCTTGGCAAGAGGATTCTTTACAGCTGAGCCATCCAGGACGCCCATGCATTTAACATGTCAACCCTTAAACAAATCAATCAATATGCTTCATAAAGGAAGGTAAAGCTATAGAAAATCAAGCAGACATTAAGTTAGTGATGTCAATTGTTTACATTTCTGATACCTGTTTTCAGATTTCTACATTGTCCTTGATCAACAGTGTCCAGAGCACAGAAAAGGTTTGAGAGGAGAGGAAAAGGAGCAGGAGAGGAAACTGCAAATGAGAGAACTATTGGCCACATTCACAAAGCTCAGGACACCACCGTCAAAATCCAGCAACACCCCCACCCGGCCCAGAGGCCTTTTGACATACTGAGGTGACAAAGGAGAGGAGGTAAATAAACTGCACTGATTGTTCTCTCTGATACAAAGAAGTGGAAAACGCTCTCTGAATCAAGGACCATGTCACTGTCTCTTGTCCAAGAATCATTACAAAATCCAATAGCCCAGTTGCAACAGCCCGCTACATCCACCTCCCAGCAGCATTGACCAGAAGTGAATGACTCAGCTCCCCAGGCAAGAAAATATTTAGATCTTGGTGAAGTGTTGTGGACAGAACCATCAGGAACAGCCAGCAGACATCTCAGATCTTCAAACACAGGGACACAATGAGTGACGCTTTCATTATCCAGGGCAACGTACACTGCAGGAAGAAGGAAAAATATTATATTAGCAACTAGTGTTATAAACTCTTGATGGACATTGGTTTTGCAGAGTGTCTAGGTTTCCTAACTTGTGGCTAGAATTGGAATCAGGACAGCAAGGCTAGCTTGAGAAGTCTTTTCCAGTCGAAGATCTGCAGGTCTGTCTCCATAAGGTTTGAGCCAGACCAAACGGGAGAAATGATTTGTATCTATGAGCCCTACTGCTACCTCTTGGCCACCACTTCTATAATTTCTACATTTGAAATTGTCAATTAATTAAAAACTTCACTATCAGAAACCAATATAGCTTGCCCTTCTCAGAAAATGAACTGTAATGCCAATAATAATAATAACTCCCAAACTGTTTTCACTTTGCCTGAAAAGATTTTTTACTAAAGCATGCAAAGTTGAAATGAAAGTAAAATGTCTTATTTTTGAAGTCGTTTCTTTGTGAGAAGTTTCTGCCAGCATACTTTGAAGTGAAAAGGGATAAATCTAATGAAAGAAGTTCTCAGCTTACTTTGCCAATGTTTTGTATAAACTGTGTATAAAATTTCCTTTTAGGTTTGTAATAAATTTGACCATAAAGAGGATTTATATTTTTTATTTATTACAAAGTATTTTCTAAACCAAGTTAAAATTATCTAAGCATCTCAAAACCAATGATAACATTCATTCCGTGAAACCTGGTATGTACTGAATGTACATGCAAAACTACAAGTTACCTTTAAACAGTCAATAATATACCTCAGCCTGCTACAGACCATCCACTATGTTTTCCTATTGTTTACTCTCTAGATAGCTTACTCATTATAAATGTCTTTTTTTTTCCCCCAGATACCATTTAGTTTTACTCCATACATTATTCTCCTATGAGGGTAAGTGTGGATATTAAAATTTCCAGCATAGTCCACAGACTGGACAGTGGGGAAAGGTAACCCATAGGAAAGTAACAGAGGTCAATGTATCCAACCCTAACCAGAGGGCTGTCTGTTACCTTGGAATTGGTTGAGCCAGTCTATGAGTCCAAGGATGGGTCACCCACTGAGCTGTGGGACTACAAGCTGGGGCAGGTGCAGCTGCACTGACTCACCCCCTGTAAGAAAGGACACTTCATTACTCTTCTGGAGCTCAAATTTTCACCATAGTAATTATGGCTGCAAGACTCTGAAGAGGCTTCACTTCAATCCTCAAATTTAGGTTCAGGTCCCATGGAAGTAATCACCCAAACTAGAGGATTTATGTTATCAAAATCAAATAATATTCTATCTCATCTATCCCAGGGCTAACACTGCAATCATAGCATCAAGTTCAAATCAGTCATGACAGTATCTGGTTTCCTGCAGCCAATCTCAGGGCTATGGAAAATGACTTGAAATGAAGAGCATTCAAGAGGAGCACTCTGACTTTTAATCCACTCGAGTCTCCACAGAAATGCTCAGTGTCTGTACAACCACAGCTAGCAGTTGAGGAGCTTATCTTGGGTAGCAATCCCAATTCCTGGGACCCAGTTTTCCTGAGGGCATGATAGAGTCTTTCTTTTTCACCTCCCCATGTGCTGCACATGGAAACCCTGCACCCGGATGATACTCTCTTGGCCCATTCTCTCTCTGATTCCACATTGGGTTTCTATCAACCCTTATTTCCTGCACATAATCCTTCCATGACTTTGGGTACATTCCCTCTGTTTTTTTCTTTTTCTAAAACTTAAAATCAGCAATGGTAGTTGTCCTTATGTGATCTTTGCACAAAATCCTGCAAGTAATTCCCTTGCCCAGCTCCACCTCTATCTTTGGAGAAAGAGAAATTGAAATACATCCTGAAAGAGGTTATAGTGTCCTGATAACTCATGCTCCCATTTCAGTGCCAAATGACTAATCACAGTTACAACTATCAAAACTTGAAAACTTGGGCAAGCTTACCTTTTCCACATGTTTTAATAATGCTGTAAAGATAGAAACAGAAAAAAAGTCTTAGTGTATTTCAGAGCAGAGACATAGTTTCTTGTTTCCAAGGGTGAGTGAATCCACATTTCAGCATAGTATCACACACACAGAAACAGAAAGGGAAATGAGTTGTAGGGATTCCCAAATTTCTCATTATTGCCAGGTCCACATGCCAACTGGTACATCTTCAAGCATCCTTCTCTGTGGCAGTTTTTCAGTAATTGAATATTAGGTCTATTTAAGAAGGATTTAAGATGGATTCTGTAGGATTTCTTTTACCTACTTTTCCGTGAAGCTTTGCAATTCTTGTGTGTGGCAAGAATGGTCCTTGGTCATTAGCATTTCCTGGACAGATAAAACTCTGATCACAGCAATAGAAAGCATGATTTCAAACACATGATGAAAGACAAAGGAGAGGTGGGTATTATCCAGGGAACACCATGACTCTCCAGGCCTCCGTCCTTACCTGGATTAGCTCCATGTCTGGCTTATAGCACAATTCCTTGAGCTCCTCATATACCTGCCTTAAAAGTTTCTGCTTTAGGTCCATATTTTATTGACTTTCTTTGAGTTGTTGAAAAATCTCCTTGCTTTCCTCTTCTATTTTGTCTAAATGGTGTTTCTCTCCATAGTAGACTAAGTGAAACACCTCCCAATACTGAGTTTGGTTCATCTTCTTCCACATGGTCACATAACTCTAGAGTGACAATGAATTAATCAGGTCTCATATTCTTACTGATTTCATCCATAACTGTTATCTACTTTTTTCTTCCACATTTAGAAATTTGGTACATTCATTAAACACAAAAATTTCAGAACGCTTTTGTGTTGTTGTACTCAGTGCTTTTTATTTCACTCAATCTGAAGTCAATGTTTTGACTCTGATCACTGCCTCAAAGAGCCGCTTCTTAAAAACAGGTACTGTGATTTAATAATAAGTGTATAATGTGTTGCAATTAATAATTATGCCAGCAAATTTGGAAAACTCAGCAGTAGCCACAGGACTGGAAAAGGTTAGTTTTCATTCTAATCCCAAAGACAGGCAATGCCAGAGAATGTTCAAATTACCACACAAAAGCACTCATCTCACATGCTAGCAAAGTAATGCTCGAAACTCTGAAAGTTAGGCTTCAACAGTATGTGAACTGAGAACGTTCAGGTATTCAAACTGGATTTAGAAAAGGCAGAGGAATCAGAGATCAAATTGTCAACATCCATTGGATTGTAGAAAAAGCAAGAAAATTCCATTATCTTCTTTTGCTTCATTGACTATGCTAAAGCCTTTGACTATGGGAATCACATCAAACTGTGGAACATTCTTAAAGAGATGGGAATATCAGACCACTTTACCTGCCTCCTGAGAAACCTGTATTCAGGTCAAGAAGCAACAGAACTGGACATGGAACAACGGACTGGTTCCAAATTGGGGAAGGAGTGCATCAAGGCTGTATACTATCACCCTGCTCTTTTAAGTTGTATGCAGAGTACATCATGCTAAATGCCAAGCTGGAAGAAGCACAAACTGGAATTAAGATTTCAGGGAGAAATATCATTAACCTCAGATATCCAGATGACATCACTCTTATGGAAGAAAGCAAGGAGGAACTAGAAACCTCTTGATGAAGTTGAAAGAGGAGAGTAAAAAAGCTGGCTTCAAACCCAACATCCAAAAAACTAATATTGCTAAGATGGCAGAGGAATAGGATGGGGAGACCACTTTCTCCTTCACAAATTCATCAAAAGAACATTTCAACGCTGAGTAAATTCTACAAAACAACTTCTGAATGCTGGCAGAGGACATCAGGCATCCAGAAAAGCAGATCATTGTCTTCAAAAACAGGTAGGAAAAATATAAAAGATGGAAAAAGAGACAAAGGAGGTAGGGAGGGAGCTCCAGAGTCTTAAAAAGAGAGAGGTTTCCAAACACCAGGAAACATTCTCACTGCCGAGTCTGTGGTGAGCCTTGGAAGCACAGAGGGCAACATAACAGGGAAGAAGAATAAATAATTAATTAAAACCAACAGATTACGAGCCCAACGGTAACTCCCCCAGCGGAGAAGCAGCGCAGATGCCTGCATCCGCCACTAGCAAGTGGGGGCTGGGCAGGGAGGTGCAGGCTGCAGTGCTTTTTAAGAATCGGGCTGGAATGCCCCGAATGTAAACAAAGCGAACAAACTTGGGCTAGCATACCAGACTGTGGGATAGCTACCACACGTAAAGTTCTAACATAAGACACCGCCAGGACCATGCACAGAACAAAGGATGGAACAGAAATAGCCAGCTGCAGACCATCCCCTGCCGGTGACAGGCAGCCAGAGCTGTAAGGGGTGGAAGGGGGGCAATTGCAGCCCTGGAGAGACTTTACCTACTAAACTGCAAGCAGGCTTCTTTGCTAACTAAGACTTCTTGGGGTTCTGGACAGTCACCATCTGCCTGACAAGGGGCGCCAGCAGTACACTCAGAAAACTGAGCAGCAGGGAAAGGTGATAAGACCGCACTTGCCAAACACCTAAGCTACTCGGACCTGGGAAGAACACAAAACACAGGCCCAATCGAATCTGCGCCTCTGAGGGCTACCTGAGAGCCGAGCCTGAGCGGCTTAGACTTGGGAGGTGAGTGCAGCCTAGGGCCGGCCTCAGACGGTTCCCAGCGGAGCAAGGTAGAGCCCAAGTGGTGTGCGCCGTGTGCAGGGGCAGCCCCAGCGTGGCTGAGACACTGGGAGAACATGCCAGTGTTATTTGTTTGCAGCATCCTTCCCTCCCCACAGCGTGACTGAACAATGAGACTAAAAAAAAAAAAGTGTCCACCGCCGCCCCCCTTGTGTCAGGGCAGAAATCAGACACTGAAGAGACCAGCAAATAGAAGAAGCTAAACATAGGGAACCGCCCTGGAAGTGACCCCACACCGCCCACAACACCAGAGAGTCCCAGAAATATCTTTACTATTTTTACGACCATTCTCTTTTTGTTGTTGTTGTTGTTGATGTTGTTTGATTGTTTGTTCTTTTTTTCTTTTTCGTCCCCCTTTGTTCAACTTTTTAAAAATTTTAAGTCCTCTATTTCTCCATTAATTTTTATTTCATAATCTACTATCACTTTTCAAATAAAAAAGACCCTATTTTCAAAGCAAACGCTGTATGTATTTTTGTGTGTGTGGTTGTTGTTTTTTTAATAATTCTCGTGACTTTTTTTTTTTCTTGTTCTTCATTTCTTTAATATTGTATTTTTGAAAATCCAACCTCTACTGTAAACTTTTAATCTTTGCTTTTTGGTATTTGTTGTCAATTTTGTACATTTAAAAACCCAATCTTCAGGACCAATTTTACCTGAGAATGAGATTACTGGCTTGACCACTCTCTCCTCCTTTGGACTCTCCTTTTTCTCCACCAGGTTGCCTCTGTCTCCTCCCTCCCCCTTCTCTTCTCTACCCAACTCTGTGAATCTCTGTGTGTTCCAGACGATGGAGAACACTTAGGGAACTGATTACTGGCTGGATCTGTCTCTCCCCTTTTCATTTCCCTTTTTTATCCTCCTGGCCACCTCTGTCTACTTCCTCCCTCTCCTCTTCCCTGTATAACTCCGTGAACATCTCTAAGCGGTCTAGACTGAGGAGTGCACATAAGGAAGTGATTAATGGCTAGCTTGCTTTCTCCTCTTTTGATTCCACCTCATCTCATCCGGGTCACCTCTAACTCCCTTCTCCCTCTTCTCTTTTCCATGTAACTCAGTGAACCTCTCTGGGTGTCCCTCATTGTGGAGAAACTTTTCATCTTTAACCTAGATGTTTTATCATCACTTCTGTACAGATGGAGAAGTCTTGAGGCTACTGTAAAAATAAAACTGAAAACCAGAAGCAGGAGGCTTAAGTCCAAATCCTGAGAACATCAAGAACTCCTGAATCCAGGGAACATTAATCAATAGAAGCTCATCAAACGCCTCTATACCTACACTGAAACCAAGCACCAACCAAGGGCCAACAAGTTCCAGAGCAAGACATTCCACCCAAATTCTCCAGCAACACAGGAACACAGCCCTGAGCTTCAATATACGGGCAACTCAAGTTATTCCAAAACCACAGAATTCTCAAAACTCATTACTGGACACTTCATTCCACTCCAGAGAGAAGAAATCCAGCTCTACCCACCAGAACTCCAACACAAGCTTCCCTAACCAAGAAACCTTGACAAGCCACTGATACAACCCCACCCACAGTGAGGAAACTCCACAATAAAGAGAATTCCACAAACTGCCAGAATACAGAAAGGCCACCCCAAATGCAGAAATATAACCAAGATGAAGAAACAGAGGAATACCCAACAGGTAAAGGAACAGGAGAAATGCCCACCAAACCAAACGAAAGAGGAAGAGGTAGGGAATCTACCTGAGAAAGAATTCCAAATAATGATAGCGAAAATGATCCAAAATCTTGAAATAAAAATGGAATCACAGATTAATAGCCTGGAGACAAGGATTGAGAAGATGCAAGAAAGGCTTAACAAGGACCTAGAGGAAATAAAAAAAAGTCAATATATAATGAATAACACAATAAATGAAATCAGAAACACTCTGGAGGCAACAAATAGTAGAATATCGGAGGCAGAAGATAGAACGAGTGAAATAGAAGATGGAATGCTAGAAATAAATGAATCAGAGGGTAAAAAAGAAAAACAATTTAAAAGAAATGAGTACAATCTCAGAGACCTCCAGGACAATATGAAACGCTCCAACATTCAAATTATAGGAGTCCCAGAAGAAGAAGACAAAAAGAAAGACCATGAGAAAATACTTGAGGAGATAATAGTTGAAAACTTCCCTAAAATGGGGAAGGAAATAATCATCCAAGTCCAAGAAACCCAGAGAGTCCCAAACAGGATAAACCCAAGGCGAAACACCCCAAGACACATATTAATCAAATTAACAAAGATCAAACACAAAGAACAAATATTAAAAACAGCAAGGGAGAAACAACAAATAACACACAAGGGGATTCCCATAAGGATAACAGCTGATCTTTCAATAGAAACTCTTCAGACCAGGAGGGACTGGCAAGACATACTAAAAGTGATGAAAGAAAATAAACTACAGCCCAGATTACTGTACCCAGCAAGGATCTCATTCAAATACGAAGGGGAAATCAAAAGCTTTCCAGATAAGCAACAGCCGAGAGAATTCAGCACCACCAAACCAGCTCTCCAACAAATGCTAAAGGATATTCTCTAGATAGGAAACACAAAAAGGGTGTATAAACCCAAACCCGAAACAATAAAGTAAATGGCAGTGGGATCATACTTATCAAAAATTACCTTAAACATACATGGGTTGAATGCTCCAACCAAAAGACAAAGCCTGGCTGAATGGATACAAAAACAAGACCCCTATATATGCTGCCTACAAGAGACCCACCTCAAAACAAGGGACACATACAGACTGAAAGTGAAGGGCTGGAAAAAGATATTCCATGCAAATAGAGACCAAAAGAAAACAGGAGTAGCAATACTCATATCAGATAAAATAAACTTTAAAACAAAGGCTGTGAGAAGAGACAAAGAAGGCCACTACATAATGATTAAAGAATCAATCCAAGAAGAAGATATAACAATTATAAATATATATGCATCCAACATAGGAGCACTGCAATATGTAAGAAAAAACGCTAACAAGTATCAAAGAGGAAATGAACAATAACACAATAATAGTGGGAGACTTTAATACCCCACTCACACCTATGGACAGATCAACTAAACAGAAAATTAACAAATAAATGTAAACTTTAAATGATACAATAGACCAGTTAGACCTAATTGATATCTATTGGACATTTCACCCCCAAAACAATGAATTTCACCTTTTTCTCAAGTGCTCACCAAACCTTCTCCAGAATAGATCACATCCTGGGCCATAAATCTAACCTTGATAAATTAAAAAACATTAAAATCATTCCAAGCATCTTTTCTGACCATAATGCATTAAGATTAGATCTCAATTACAGGAGAAAAACTATTAAAAATTCCAACATATGGAGGCTGAACAACACACTTCTGAATAACCAACAAATCACAGAAGAAATCAAAAAAGAAATCAAAATATGCATAGAAATGAATGAAAATGAAAACACAACAACCCAAAACCTGCGGGACACTAAAAAGCAGTGCTAAGAGGAAAGTTCATAGCAATACAGACGTACCTTAAGAAACAAGAAAAAAGTAAAATAAATAAACTAACTCTACACCTAAAGCAACTAGAAAAGGAAGAAATGGAGAACCCCAGAGTTAGTAGAAGGAAAGAAATCTTAAAAACTAGCGCAGAAAAAAATGCAAAAGAAACAAAAGAGACCATAGCAAAAAGTAACAAAGCCAAAAGCTGGTTCTTTGAGAGGATATATAAAATTGACAAACCATTAGCCAGACTCATTAAGAAACAAAGGGATAAAAATCAAATCAATAAAATTAGAAATGAAAATGGAGAGATCAAACAGACAACACAGAAATACAAAGGATCATAAGAAACTACTATCAGCAATTATATGCCAATAAAATGGACAACATGGAAGAAATGGACAAATTCTTAGAAAAGTACAACTTACCAAAACTGAACCAGGAAGAAATAGAAAATCTTAACAGACCCCTCAAGAGCAAGGAAATTGAAACTGTAATCAGAAATCTTCCCGCAAACAAAAGCCCAGGTCCAGACGGCTTCACAGCTGAATTCTACCAAAAATTTCGAGAAGAGCTAACACCTATCCTACTCAAACTCTTCCAGAAAATTGCAGAGGAAGGTCAACTTCCAAACTCATTCTATGAGGCCACCATCACCCTAATACCAAAACCTGACAAAGATGACACACAAAAAAACCAAAAAACAAAAAAACTTCAGGCTAATATCACTGATGAACATAGATGCAAAAATCCTTAATAAAATTCTAGCAATCAGAATCCAACAACACATTCAAAAGATAATACACCATGACGAAGTGGGCTTTATCCCAGGGATGCAAGTATTCTTCAATATCTGCAGATCAATTAATGTAATTCATCACATTAACAAATTGGAAAATAAAAGCCATGTGATTATCTCAATAGATGCAGAGAAGGCCTTTGACAAAATTCAACATCCACTTATGATAAAAAAACTCTCCAGAAAGCAAGAATAGAAGGAACATACCTCAACATAATAAAAGCTATATATGACAACCACATAGCAAACATTAACCTCAATGGTCAAAAATTGAAAGCATTTCCCCTAAAGTCAGGAACAAGACAAGGGTGCCTACTTTCACCACTACTATTCAAAATAGTTCTGGAAGTTTTGGCCACAGCAATCAGAGCAGAAAAAGAAATAAAAGGAATCCAAATTGGAAAAGAAGAAGTAAAACTCTCACTGTTTGCAGATGACATGATCCGCTACATAGAAAACCCTAAAGACTCCACCAGAAAATTACTAGAGCTCATCAATGAATATAGTAAAGTTGCAGGATATAAAATCAACACACAGAAATCCCTTTCATTCCTATACACTAATGATGAGAAAGTAGAAAAAAGAAATTAAGGAAACAATCCCATTCACCATTGCAACGAAAAGAATAAAATACTTAGGAATATACCTACCTAAATATACTAAAGATCTATATATAGAAAATTACAAAACACTGATGAAAGAAATCAAAGAGGACACTAATAGATGGAGAAATGTACCATGTTCATGGATCGGAAGAATCAATATAGTGAAAATGAGTATACTACCCAAAACAATCAACAGATTCAATGCAATCCCTATCAAGCTACCAGTGATATTTTTCACAGAGTTAGAACAAATAATTTCACAATTTGTATGGAAATACAAAAAAACCTCGATAGCCAAAACAATCTTGAGAAAGAAGAATGGAAGTGGAGGAATCAAGCTGCCTGACTTCAGGCTCTACTACAAAGCCACAATCATCAAGACAGTATGGTACTGGCACAAAGACAGAAATATAGATCAATGGAACAAAATAGAAAGCCCGGAGATAAAGCGACACACATATGGACACCTTATTTTCGACAAAGGAGGCAAGAATATATAATGGAGTAAAGACAATCTCTTCAACAAGTGGTGCTGGGAAAACTGGTCAACCACTTGAAAAAGAATGCAACTAGATCACTTTCTAACACCACACAAAAAAATAAACTCAAAATGGATTAAAGATCTAAACTTAAGACCAGAAACTATAAAACTCCTAGAGGAGAACATAGGCAAAACACTCTCCGACATAAATCACAGAAGGATCCTCTATGATCCAACTCCCAGAATACTGGAAATAAAAGCAAAAATAAACAAATGGGATCTAATTAAAATTAAAAGCTTCTGCACAACAAAGGAAACTATAAGCAAGGTGAAAAGACAGCCTTCTGAATGGGAGAAAATAACAGCAAATGAAGCAACTAACAAACCATTAATCTCAAAAATACACAAACAACTCATGCAGCTCAATTCCAGAAAAATAAATGACCCAATAAAAAAAATGGGCCAAAGAACTAAATAGACATTTCTCCAAAGAAGACATACAGATGGCTAACAAACACATGAAGAGATGCTCAACATCACTCATTATCAGAGAAATGCAAATCAAAACCACAATGAGGTACCATTTCACACCAGTCAGAATGGCAGCGATCCAAAAGTCTACAATCAATAAGTACTGGAGAGGGTGTGGAGAAAAGGGAACCCTCTTCCACTGTTCTTGGGAATGCAAACTAGTACAGCCACTATGGAGAACAGTGTGGAGATTCCTTAAAAAATTGCAAATAGAACTGCCTTATGACCCAGCAATCCCACTACTGGGCATACACACCAAGGAAACCAGAATTGAAAGAGACACGTGTACCCCAATGTTCATTGCAGCACTGTTTATAATACCCAGGACATGAAAACAACCTAGATGTCCATCAGCAGATGAATGGATAAGAAAGCTGTGGTACATATACACAGTGGAGTATTACTCAGCCATTAAAAAGAATACATTTGAGTCAGTTCTAATGAGGTGGATGAAACTGGAGCCTATTATATAGAGTGAAGTAAGCCAGAAAGAAAAACACCAATACAGTATACTAACACATATATATGGAGTTTAGAAAGATGATAATGATAAGCCTGTATGCGAGACAGCAAAAGAGACACAGAGGTATTGAACGGACTTCTAGACTCTGAGGAGACGGAGAGGGTGGGATGATTTGGGAGAATGGCATTGAAACATGTATACTATCAGGTAAGAAACGAATCACCGGTCTATGTTCGATACAGGTTACAGGATGCTTGGGGCTGGTGCACAGGGATGATCCAGAGAGATGATGTGGGGTGGGAGGTGGGAGAGGGGTTCAGGATTGGGAACTCATGTACACACGTGGCTGATTCATGTCAATGTATGGCAAAACCAAAACAGTATTGTAAAGCAAAATAAAGTAAAAAATGAAACAAATTAAAAAAAAAAAACTAAGATTATGGCATCTGGGCCCATCACTTCATGGGAAATAGATGGGGGAAGAATGGAAACAGTGACAGACTTTACTTTTTTGCACCCCAAAATCATTGCAGATGGTGACATTAAAAAATGTTTGCTCCTTGGAAGAAAAGCTATAAAAACCTAGACAGCATATAAAAAATAGAGACATTATTTTGCCAACAAAGGTCCACATAGTCAAAGCAATGATTTTTCCAGTAGTCGTATATGGATATGATAGTTAGACCATAAAGAAAGCTGAGCATCAAAGAATTGATGCTTTGAACTGTGGTGTTGGAGAAGGCTATTGAGAGGCCCTTGGACTGCAAGGATATTCAACCAGTCCATCCTAAAGGGAATCAGTCCTGGATAATCACTGAAAGGATTGATATTGAAGCTGAAGCGCCAGTACTTTGGCCACCTGATGGGAACAGCTGACTCATTAGAAATGATCCTGATGCTGGGAAAGATTGAAGGCAAGAGGAGAAGGGGATGACAAAGGATGAGATGGTTGGATGGCATTACTGATTTAATGGACATGAGTTTGAGCAAGCTAGGGGAGATGGTGAAGGATAGGGAAGCCTGGTGTGTTGCAGTCCATGGGGTTACAAAGAGTCAGACTTCACTGAGTGACTGAACAACTAAATCATGTTCTATAACTTACAGAGTACTCTAATGACTAAATCTATTGAGTCTGTCTCAGGTTTTCCCTAGTAGCTCATCTGCTAAAGAATCTGCCTGCAATGCAGGAGACCCAGTTCAATTTCTAAGTCAGGAAAACCCGCTGGAGAAGGGATAAGCTACTCACTCCAGGATTCTTGGGCTTCCCTTGATGGCTCGGCTGGTAAAGAATCTACCTGCAATGTGGGAGATTTGGCAGATCAAACAGGTTTGATCCCTGTTTTGGGAAGATCCCCTGGAGAAGGGAAAGGCTACCCACTCCAGTATTCTGGCCTGGAGAATTCCATGGACTGTACAGTCTACAGGGCTGCAAAGAGTCAGACATGACTGAGCAGGTTTCACTTTCATCCTCAGATATTTTATCTACAGATTGACTCTTTCTACTAGGAAATAATAGCAAACATTAATTCACAGAATTAGATAAGACCTTTCTGAAATATTTATTTTCCGGTCCACACACTGCATGCGAACCGGAACCTGTGTGCATGAGTACAGACTAACTCCCCCTGCCTGCTGCTCTACAGTCCACTTCTTAAGTGACTTTTCCTCTATCCTCAGAGGCAGCACTGGTCAGCAAACAACCACCTTCTGGTCTTGATTCCCATCTTCTTCCTTTTTATCACTCTCTCTTTTCCTTCTTTCCTGTTAACATTTTAAAATACTTGACTCACAATGTTTTAAGGAAAAGAAAACATCAATTATTGACCAAAATCTTCATTTGGTCCTTGTGTCATCTTTACTTCCAATTAGCAGAGTTTTAAGTCACAAGTGTACCGGCATAGCATGTATGTGTGTACTCCATCAGGTTTGCCACCCCATGGACCATAGCCCACCAGGACCTTCTGTCCTTGTGATTTTCTAGCAGGAATACAGGAGTGGGTTGCCATTTCCTTTTCCAGGAGATCTTCCCGACCCAGGGATCAATCCCATGACTCTTGCCTCTCCTGCATCAGCAGGCAGATTCTTTACCACTGCTCTGCCTGTGAATCTTACATTCACTTGATTCATTTCTTAGTAACATGCATTGTAAGAATTATGTGGATTCAGCAAAGGAAGTTCTTGATAAGATGAATGTGGTTTCATTATAATTCTGGAAATTGAAGAGAGTCCATTACTTTGATGAAAGATTGAGTAACAACTGAATATGGAATCTGTCAATGCAGCATAAACTCTTCAATTTCCAGAATTTTAAAACCAGATTCATCTTATCATCAAGAACCTCCTTTGCTGAATCCACATAGCTCTTACTATGCATACTATGCATACTAAAAATATCTTCCTGTTACACCAATCCTCCTTTATAGAATCTATACACCTTAGGGTTCAAACAAGCCACTTTCTCTCTGCTTCCCTTAATTAGTTTATTTTAATAGCTCCTCTTTCCTTGATGGACCCATTAATACAAAGATTCCTCCAGTTATCTTCTCATGTAAAAATGTTTTTCTTTTCATCTTTAGAACCCTACTGTGGTAACCATCTCATGCCTAGACTATACAGAAAATTGTGAACTGTTTCTCTCCAGAGAAAAATCATTCACTAAGTTTCATCCTCATTCACCCAGGTGCCTGCTACCTATTTGTCAGAGTATTTACCAGAACCTCAAAGTGCAACATTTATCAAACTAATCCGCCGGAGAAGGGAAAGGCAAGCCACTTCAGTATTGCTGCCTTGAGAACCCCATGAACAGTATGAAAAGGCAATATGATAGGATACCAAAAGAAGAACTCCCCAGGTCATTAGGTGCCCAATATGCTACTGGAGATCAGAGGAGAAATAAATACAGAAAGAACGAAGGGATGGAGCCAAAGCAAAAACAATACCCAGTTGTGGTTGTGACTGGTGATAGAAGCAAGGTCCGATGCTGTAAAGAGCAATATTGCATAGGAACCTGGAATGTCAGGTCCATGAATCGAGGCAAATTGGAAGTGGTCAACAAGAGATGGTCAGGGTGAACGTCGACATTCTAGGAATCAGCGAACTAAAATGGACTGGAATGGGTGAATATAACTCAGATGACCATTATATCTACTGCTGTGGGCAGGAATCCCTCAGAAGAATGGAGTAGCCATCATGGTCAACAAAAGAGTCTGAAACGCAGTACTTGGATGCAAACTCAAAAATGACAGAATGATCTCTGTCTGTCTCCAAGGCAAACCATTCAGTATCACAGATATCCAAGTCAATGTCCCAACCAGTAATGCTGAAGAAGCTGAAGTTGAAAGGTTTTATGAAGACCTACAAGATCTTTTAGAACTAATACCCAAAAAAGATGTCCTTATCATTATAGGGGACTGGAATGCAAAAGTAGGAAGTCAAGAAACACCTGGAGTAACAGGCAAATTTGGCCTTGGAATGCGGAATGAAGCAGGGCAAAGACTAATACAGTTTTGCCAAGAAAATGCACTGGTCATAGCAAATGCCCTCTTCCAACAACACAAGAGAAGACTCTACACATGGACATCACCAGATGGTCAACACTGAAATCAGGTTGATTATATTCTCTGCAGCAAAAGATGGAGAAGCTCTATACAGTCAACAAAAACAAGACCAGGTGTTGACTGTGGCTCAGATCATGAACCCCTTATTACCAAATTCAGACTTAAATTGAAGAAAGTAGGGAAAACCACTAGACCATTCAGGTATGACCTAAATCAAATCCCTTATGATTATACAGAGGAAGTGAGAAATAGATTTAAGGGCCTAGATCTGATAGATAGAGTGCCTAATGAACTATGCAATGAAGTTCATGACATTGTACAGGAGACAGGGATCAAGACCATCCTCATGGAAAAGAAATGCAACAAAGCAAAATGGCTGTCTGAGAAGACCTTACAAATAGCTGTGAGGAGAAGGGAGGTGAAAAGCAAAGGAGGAAAGGAAAGATATAGGCATCTAAATGCAGAGTTCCAAAGAATACCAAGAAGAGATAAGAAAGCCTTCTTCAGCAATCAATGCAAATAAATACAGGAAAACAGCAAAATGGGAAAGACTAGAGGTCTCTTCAAGAAAATTAGAGATACCAAGGGAACATTTCATGCAAAGATAGGCTCGATAAAGAACAAAAATGGTATGGACCTAACAGAAGCAGGAGATATTAAGAAGAGGTGGGAAGAATACACGGAAGAATACACAGAAGAACTGTACAAAAAAGATCTTCATGACCCAGATAATCATGATGATGTGATCACTAATCTAGAGCCAGACATCCTGGAATGTGAAGTCAAGTGGGCCTTAGAAAGCATCACTATGAACAAAGCTAGTGGAGGTGATGGAATTCCAGTTGAGCTGTTTTAAATCCTGAAAGATGATGCTGTGAAAGTGCTGCACTCAATATGCCAGCAAATTTGGAAAACTCAGCAGTGGCCACAGGACTGGAAAAGGTCAGTTTTCATTCCAGTCCCAAAGAAAGGCAATGCCAAAGAATGCTCAAACTACTGCACAATCGCACTCATCTCACATGCTAGTAAAGGAATGCTCAAAATTCTCCAAGCCAGGCTTCAGCAATACATGAACTGTGAACTCCCTGATGTTCAAGCTGGTTTTAGAAAAGGCAGAAAACCAGAGATCAAATTGCCAATATCCACTGGATCATGGAAACAGCAAGAGAGGTACAGAAAAACATCTCTTTCTGCTTTATTGACTATGCCAAAGCCTTTGACTGTGTGAATCACAATAAACTGTGGAAAATTCTCAAAGAGATGGGAATACCAGACCACCTGACCTGCCTCTTGAGAAATCTGTATGCAGGTCAGGAAGCAACAGTTAGAACTGGACATGGAACAACAGACTGGTTTGAAATATGAAAAGGTGTACATCAAGGGCGGATATTGTCACCCTGCTTGTTTAACTTATATGCAGAGTACATCAGGAGAAACGCTGGACTGGGAGAAACACAAGCTGGAATCAAGATTGCCGGGAGAAATATCAATAACCTCAGATATGCAGACGACACCACCCTTATGGTAGAAAGTGAAGAGGAACTAAAAAGCCTCTTGATGAAAGTGAAAGAGGAGAGCGAAAAAGTTGGCTTAAAGCTCAACATTCAGAAAACGAAGATCATGGCATCCAGTCCCATCACTTTATGGGAAATAGATGGGGAAACAGTGGAAACAGTGCCAGACTTTATTTTTTGGGGCTCCAAAATCACTGCAGATGGTGATTGCAGCCATGAAAGTAAAAGACACTTACTCCTTGGAAGGAAAGTTATGACCAACCTAGACAGCATATTCAAAAGCAGAGACATTACTTTGCTGACTAAGATCCGTCTATAGTTTTTCCTCTGGTCATGTATGCATGTGAGAGTTGGACTGAGAAGAAGGCTGAGTGCCGAAAAATTGATGCTTTTCAACTGTGGTGTTGGAGAAGACTCTTGAGAGTCCTTTGGACTGCAAGGAGATCCAACCAGTCCATTCTGAAGGAGATCAGCCCTGGGATTTCCTTGGAAGGAATGAAGCTAAAGCTGAAACTCCAGTACTTTGGTCACCTCATGCGAAGAGTTGACTCATTGGATACGACTGTGATGCTTGGAGGGATTGTGGGCAGGAGGAGAAGGGGACAACCGAGGATGAGATGGCTGGATGGCATCACGGACTCGATGGACGTGAGTCTGAGTGAACTCCGGGAGATGGTGATGAACAGGGAGGCCTGGCGTGCTGCGATTCATGGGGTCTCAAAGAGTCAGACGTGACTGAGCAACTGAACTGAACTGAACACAAATGTATGCCCATTAAATCAGAGATGCTAGCTAACCAACTCATCCTCTGGCATAGCCTACTCCTTTGGACTTCTCTCTGTCCCAGCATCAGTCTTTTTCAAGGAGTCAACTCTTCAGATCAGGTGGCCAAAGTACTGGAACTTCAGCTTCAGCATCAGTCCTTCTAGTGAATATTCAGGGTTGATTTCCTTTAGGAGGGACTGGTTTGATCTCTTTGAAGTCCAACGGACTCTAAGAGACTTTTCCAGCACTGCAGTTTGATGGCAGCAATTCTTCGGCGCTCAGCCTTCTTTGTGGTTAAACTCTCACATCTGCACATGACTACTGGAAAAACCATAGCTTTGACTACACAGATATTTATCAGCAACATGATGTCTCTGCTTTTTAATACAGTGTCTAGGTTCTTATAGCTTTTCTTCCAAGGAGCAAGCGTCTTTTAATTTCATGGCTGCAGTCACACTCTGCACTGATTTTGGAGCCCAAGAAAATACTCCATCACTGTTTCCATATTTTCCCCAACTATCTGCCATGAATTAATGGGACACTATGACCTTTGTTTTCTGAATGTTGAGTTTCAAGCCAGCTCTTTCACTTGTATCAAGAGGCTCTTTAGTTCTTCTTCACTTTCTGCTGTAACGGTGCTGTCATCCCCATGTCTGATATGTAGTTATATATATTTCTCCCAGCAATCTTGATTCCAGCTTGTGCTTCATCCAACCCAGCATTTCACATGAGGTACCCTGCATATAAGCTAAATAAATAGAGTGACAACATACAGCCTTTACATAATCCTTTGGAATCAGTCCATTGTTGTATGTCCAGTTCTAACTGTTGCTTCTTGACCTGCATACACATTTCTCAGGAGGCAGGTAAAGTGGTCTGGTATTCTCATCTCTTTAAGAATTTTCCACATTTTTTTTTTGTGATCTGCACAGTCAAATGTTTTAACATAGTCAATGAAGCAGAACTAATATTATTCTTTAAAAATAATAGATTTTATTAATATTCTCAAACAACTGATTCCACATTAAAACAAAACAAAAACACTGCAAGACAATTCACAATACTGACTGATGTAAAATTAAATATAGAAATTCCTTGACATCTCTCAAGCTCACAGAGAGTAAGCTTAGAAGCCAAAATTTTGCCTTCTTAACTTTTCAATCAGGAAACTTTTCAATCAGTAACATGATCATTTTATTGAGTTTCAGAATGTATATCTAGAACATTTACTTTGTGAGTGGTCTTGCATAATAAACTTACAATGAAGCAAGTAGATTTACTTTTGTATTTGATAAGTTTTGTGGCACAGAACCTCACAATGGCTCTGTGACATGCCGGTGGGCAGGGCTAAACAACAAAGGGGGAAGTGAGAGTAGCAGCCATATTGCACCATGCACACACCTTCTGTGATTATTCACTCAGGCACTGCACTAAGCTAGGGCTATCATGAAGGAAGTTTGCATGCAAGAATCTTACCCTGAGTTTAAACTAGAGAGCTTATGCTAATTCATCTTCTTACTGTTGCTTGAAGGGCAGACTTTTAATAAACACACACTGACAGGCTCAGTGTCATCCTCTACAGTGAGCTCTGGGCTAGTCCCATCTTCAAGCTCTTCCTCTGAGGTGATCCAGTGCACCAGTGTCTCCATAAGAGGAAACATTATACTTGGGTCTGGTGATCTCATTTTTGTTATTATTTTGTAAAATACAGAAACATAGAGAAATAAAATCACTATCATGCCAGCATTCCTAAAAAGACTTAATGACTATGACAAGTCATACTATTGTAGTAATTATCATATATTGACATATTTCACCTAGGAAAGGAGAATGGTAAGGAAATTGGTTAACACTTGGAATATAAACCCTTGGGGCTGATGTTAACAAGAACCTGCTGCAGCAAAGAATGGTTGTGCTTTGCAACTTACTGTCATTTTGAAAAAGCTTGTTCATAGGCACTTAGGAGCAGCAGCCACTTGAAATGTACACAAACGGTACATATGTCTTAAAAGACTTAAAGATAGAATCAAGATTCCCACTCCTTTCAAAAACTGCATTCTCAAACTGATTGTTCAGTGGAAAATATGTCAGGGAAGAAAAGTAAGGATATGTGTAACTTCTTCAAAATATTTTTTGGCTTAATTTTTTCAAAGTGGTCACTGTTGTTTCTGTTTTGCTTGAGAGTAACCGATTCATGAAACTGACACAAAGGGGTGTCTGAGCTGGGGCCTTTCTCTACTGTCTCCCATGAGCTGGGTGGTGAGCACCAGGCAGAGAACTTCCTGGCCTGTTGTTGCTGGGGGGCATTGAGGGGCTTGATCTCTGTGAGGATATGGGGCAGAGAAATTTTCATTCTAGACTGGTGACCACAAGTGTTCTTACATTGAAGTGCTTTTTTTACAATTCAAAATTCAATGAATCAATACAATAAAGCTCGTCTTGCCTGACAGAACATATTTAATAAAACCTCAGAAAATATTTTTCCAAGTTTTTCAAGACATTTGCTAAATTCTATAGAGGTGAAAGAATCTTTCCAACTTGTTTGGTAAATTAAAAATAAAAATTAATGACATTCAGAGAGTCACAGGTTGGGTTTGTGGTATAATCAGTGACTCTTGAGGAGAGAATGTTGGCAGATATGTTTATGAAGATAAGCCAATTTGTTAAAGCAGTCTTGTCTTGTTTCAGGAAATCTAATCATCCATATTAACCCCATTGGAAGACTGGTGAAACGTAATCACTTGAACAAATGGGTGGGGTTCAGAGACACAATATAAGGAGACTCCAGGAGGCAAAGTCAGTCTTCTCCAGAACCGAGAGGGAGTGTTTGGAGTTCACCTGCACTTTGAGACTTCTGAAAGCCATACTTGGAACTCTTGACCCCTGAGCCAACTTCAGATTATTCTCCAGGGTAGACTGTTTCTACAGCTCCTTAGGTGAGTACACAATTCACCACAGAGTAGCTTCTGGGACTCTTCTGAGGGAAACCAAACTAAATTTCCTAATTTTAATTTATCGGTAAAATGAGATTCTTTTCAACGTAACAGCCCTTTTTACCAACTTAGTGAAATGATCCTGTTCCGGCTTTGTTAGCTTGTCTTGACATGCACTGTGGAATGATTAGGGGGATTCATTTTACTTCTGTGATTGTGTTTCTTTCTTACTTATCCCTATGCATTTTAAGGACTCAGAAAGTGGCTGACTGATGTGTTGTGTGTTTGATGTAGCTTCTAAAAATATTTCTTAAGACTATTTGATTCAATATGTAGTACCTATCATCACTTACCCAAAAAGTGGAATGTGTCTGTAAATACCAGAGAGATAATACTCTACACTAGAGCTAGATAATACCATGAGTTGCTGAAAACATTGCTAAAGTGAGGGAACTATAAAAGAAAGTGAAAGTGAAGGGAGGTAACCATCATACCTCCCAAAATATACATTTTTGACTGAAATATTAAAGAAGCTAGGGAATGATTGAGAAGTCAGAAAGGTGACACTACTGAGCATACAAAGATATGAGAAACTTAAGATGCTTCTATGCTTAACAAGTACAGGCAAAAGGACCTAATTTTTTTACAATGTAAAATTTAAATCACATGATTTTTTTTTTGATGATGACTATTACTATAACATATAAAATGCGTCGGATGAGTATGGATAGAAAAAAAATTCAACCACTCAGTATATTCATAAACTCTGGTTGGAATAAGTTACAATTTGTCAACATTTATTTTCCTCTTTATTGACTCTGAATGTACTCAAAGTGCTTTAAAAAGAAAAGAAATATTTTTGGAAAAAAAATGCAGATTGAGATAAAAGAAGGACATCTAAAGAAAATGCATGATAATTACATGAAATAATAAAGATACAAGCGTAATCAACTATCTCACACCAAATCAATGACTGGCATAGAGAATCGTGACTATTTGCAGAAATTAGGACCCACCATGTAGAACTGTCAATTAGGTCAAGCTCCTGAAGTCATGCTATCTACAGGAAAACAAGACCTCATCAAAACTGAGCTTCTCCAGTAGGTAGAAGGGAAAGAGGTCAGAAGATAGCACTGGTTAGGCCACTGAGAAAATTTTCTGCAGCTCTTGAAAGCTCTCTTTATGTTTCTGTTTTCCATTTGTATCCAATGAAAAATCCAGATTCTTCTGCTCCTAAAGCAGTGTATTATTTGGTCACAATCCAAGTCTAATTTTGTTTGTTCCTTTTGTGGCTTGGGGAAAGAGGAATAAACTCCTGATGTTCTTCCCTTCGGAAAATGGACTCAGAAATCCAAGAAGCTTTCCAGAAGGAGCTCACCTGCCTCGTCTGCCTGAATTTCCTTCTAGACCCAGTCACCATAGGCTGTGGGCACAGCTTCTGTAGGTCCTGTCTTTGTCTTTTCTGGGAACAAGCCAAAGCCCCTGCCAGTTGTCCAGTGTGCAGACAACGATCAGAACAGACAAACCTCAAAACCAATTTTCTTCTGAAGACTCTGGTATCCACTGTCAGAAAAGCCAATCTCAGGCAATTCCTGAAGTGTGAGGAACACCTGTGTGGGGCCCACAAGCAGACAAAGATCATCTTCTGTGAAGCCGACAAGAGCTTGCTCTGTTTGGTCTGCTCTCAAGGTCAGGAGCACAAGACTCACAGACATTGTCCTGCCGAAGAGGCTGCTGAGGAATCCTGGGTGAGTGATGCCTCTGAGAGCACTTAGGGAGCTTGGGGATGGTACACCTAAGAGACTAAAAAGATGATGCTTAAACCCTCTCTTTACTGAGTTGGTAAATAATTCACCTGCAATGCAGGAGACCCCAGTTTGATTCTGGGTTGGGAAGATCCCATGGAGAAATAATAGGCTACCCACTCCAGTATTCTTGGGCTTCCCTTGTGGCTCAGCTGGTAAAGAATCCACCTGCAATGCTGGAGACCTGGGTTTAATCCCTGGGTTGGGAAGATCCCCTGGAGAAAGGAAACGCTACCCATTCCAGTATTCTGGCCTGGAGAATTCCACGGACTATACAGTTCATGGAGTCACAAAGAGTTGGACACGACTGAGCAACTTTCACTTTTACTGAGTGCCACATACAGATCTAGTTAACAATAATAAAGTGGTGAAGAATATAGAGCAGTATACCTGCTTTATGGAACTTGTATCCAATGGCTGGCTGATGAAACTAACTGAAATTATTTGGGTGATATATTATTATGCTAATGACACTGTTGGTCCTTCATTTTAAGAAAGAAACTGTAAAATCTACAAGTGCAAAAATACTTTTCATTGAATACAGGTTTTCTAATCCTGGACAAGAAGGAAGATACAGTACATTGGATTTTACAGAAGATAAACGTACCTATATCCAAATTTTGATATAAGTTGCCACAGCAGATGAAAATTAGTCATACCTTAGGCAGATAATTACCTAATGGTGTGTGGATTTTTAGTGTAGAATTTCATACAATAGATCATGAGTGAGGAAAAACAGGGACACCTGATGACCTGTCGTAGTCTGTTAGCGTCTCCCTCGAGGAATTTTATCTAATAACTGTCAGTACACCCCTATCTTTGGGCTCTGAAACTCCAATGTATTTTATTTTCTTGTACTAAAATTCATAATTCTTTTACAGGAAAAGTTGGCAAACCAAATGAGATTTTTATGGGAAAAGATTCAAGAAACTGAAAGAAATCTCAAGAAAAATGGCAGAGGAACTGACCCTTGGATGGTAAGTAGAAGAACATATTTCTCTGAAAAAACAGATTGATGCAGACAGAGAGAAACTTACCATTAATAAAGTGAGCTGAAATCAACATGTATAGTGAAATTCAGAGAGTGAGTTGAACACCGTCAGAAAAAATCTTCTAAGCACCATTCAACCAACATTTTCATGCCTCTTGAGCTCTTTAGAATCCGATGGATCAATAACTAAAACAAAAGACCCATTAGAAGAAAGTTCTAAGGTGGAGGTTTATGGTGTGATATGGATGATTACATAGATGTGATTCAGGATCTCATGGAAAGTTTCTCAAGTTTAAGATCAGTTCCAGTTTTTAAGTTCAAGTAAATGTTTAAAAACCCAGGGGTTACTTCAGGCACAGATTTCTGTCAGTCATACATTTCAGAAAGTAAAATGTATGTCATTGGGAACCACAAAGTACTTCAATCTGATTAGTACATGAGCCCAAGTGATACAAAGCAAACACGAACAGCACTTTAAGGAGTGTGCCCATCATGGTGAAGAGTGATTGCTCTCTGGCTAGAGAGTGATATTGGTTCAAGTTGGAGAAAATGTGACATGTTAAACAACTTAGGGAGAAAGGAACAAGGAGAAAGAGTTGGCGCATGAGAGAGTGAATAGTTCAATACCAGGAGGAATATGAAATGAAATGAAGAGAAATGACCTTCCAAACAATATGGGAAGAAGCTTGTGAACTTATGGGGAGGAAGAAAACAGATTCATAGAGAAAAGAACACTAGAAAGAAATGATTGAGGCTGGACAACTATTCGAGGACAGGCAATCATTTTTAGAAAGATGTTTCATGGCACTAAGAGAAAGCCAGGAGATATTAGGTGAAGCACAAGCTTATGTATTAGCATTGAAATGAGGAAATTGCATATGACATATGAATCACCCATAAATTTCAATTGCTTATATGGGCTCTTTCACATTTAACAGGAGGCATATGCAAGAAATAATTAATGAAAAGATTTTCTCCAAGTGTTTCAGGAACTCCTGAATTAAGGGTAGGTTTGGTTTCTGATCAATTAAAAACAATAAAAATAAAGTGAAGGAAAGAGGAATGAACTTGGCTTCTGAGATGAGGGAGGGCATGCATTTAGGATGGATGTAGCTTCTTGGGAGAGAACATGAATCAGAGCAAACTAAATGATGTTGAAATTCATCTCTCCACAGTTTCATGTGCATCGACATGGAGACATGATTAGGAGAACTTATCAGATGGCACCCCCATTTCTCCCAGAGGAAGAAGGTTACTATGTAGAGAGTGTTATAAAAGAAGGCCAAAACATATACAATCAACTCATAAGAAGGCAAAGGGAAATAATCGGAAAGAAGAGAGAGCTCCGAGAAATACACAAGGAGCTCATTCAAATGTGCGCTAAACCAGACGTGGAGCTGCTCCAGGTAAGAACTGAGGATGTGTTTGAAAATACATTACCTGACGTTCACACCTTTGACTTCCGTGACATGGTATATTTCTTCATTCTCTGTGACTAAGGTGGGATTCTCTCCTACTTGGAAATATTATAGATAAAAGTTGATTAGAGGTGTCCTTATAACCATGGGGGGAAAAAATCCTTAACATTTTTGTATAAATTATGTACATATAATTAATAAAGTTGATATATTAAGTTCTGTTTTAATAATATTTAAAATACATACTCTAAATGTAAATAGTACTTTTAAGTCATTATAAAGTGTTGTACATTGTAGTTATTTTCTATTTATTGTTTACTCAGGAATAATTTCAGAGAAGGCAATGGCACCCCACTCCGGAGAAGCCTGGTAGGCTGCAGTCCATGGGGTCGCTATCGCTAAGAGTCGGACATGACTGAGCAACTTCACTTTCACTTTTCTCTTTCATGCATGGAGAAGGAAATGGCAACCCACTCCAGTGTTCTTGCCTGAAGAATCCCAGGGACGGTGGAGCCTGATGGGCCACCGTCTATGGGGTCGCACAGAGTCGGACACGACTGAAGTGACTTAGCAGCATGCGAATTATGCCTGAGCAAGCTTTACAGTATTTTGATCCTAGATGTTCCCCAGGGAATATTCCCTTTTCAAAGTCTCCTTGTGTAACTTGCTTCTATTAAAACCAGAAAGGAACAGCTTATGTACTGATTCCATTTTTTGGTCTCCAAATGTGTAATAATGGGAGACATTTGGACAAAGCTCATATGTGTATATATATATACATACATACAAACACAAATACATGTATATGTGTATAGATATACATATATATGTGTATATGTATATTTCCAATTCCTGTTGAGATATACCAGGTTTCATTTGACATTACTTTGGAGCTTATTACACTTTGGGTAAAAGCCCCAGGAAAAATCATTATGCAGAGAGCAGAGGGTGAGTCATCAGTACTCTTGTCCTTTCTGTTTCATCTTTCATTTTATTAACTAATCAAGAATACATTCTATCCATATAAAATATGTTGTCTCAGAGGGTTTTGTTTTTTTTTTCAGAAAGAAAAGGAAAACAGATTTCTCAGACTGTTTTCTGATGGTGGTGATTAGAACTCTACTGAAGTTTTGCCAAGCCAAATCCTGGTTGCCTATATATAAGGTCTAACTTGTCTTTTTTTTTTTTTTTTCCTTGCCAGGAATTGGAAGACAAGCTGAAATGGTAAGCTTTTCGATACTGATGAGGGCACCTGGGGGCTCTGAAAGAGATATAGCAGCACTTAAACAAAGCGATGACTTAACTTACCTAGGTAATGCTAGATTGCTTGTGTACGTGTGTCTGCACCTGTTTTGCTGAGTATGATTTCTTGCTCAAAAGGAAGTTAGCCTTTTTGTTGCTGTGGCAGAGGGAGGTATTATCCAGCTCAGTGCAAAAATTTCTTAAAGGTCAATAATTTCTGATTTAGATATTAAAGTCACAAGCACGTAGAGGTGCAAAGACTACTTTTTTCCAAGTTTGAGGTTAGAGAGGCAATTTCCCCTGAGATATGGGCTGGAATCAGGGCAAGAAGAAGAGTGAGAATTAATTTCCAAAAACAGCTCAATTCTATGAGGGTGGAGAAGGGATTTAGATGAAGAATGTTCAGCTGAAGCATGCTGTCTTATCGTAAAGGCTGTGTTTAAGAAGCCCTGGGCAGCAGAAGGATGAACCGCATCTTTCTCTTACAGGAGTGAGTCAGCACAGCTGCACGTGCCTCAGCCTCTGCTCCCAGAACTCCCTGCACGCCCCATGTCCGGGCTGATGGACTGGCTCAACCTCTTCCGAGGTGAGTGTCACCCCATTGGTGTGTCTGCCCTGCACGGTCCTTCAGTGATGGTGTCCACAGAGAGCCTTTTCCTGCTTAGCTTTCACCTTGTGCAGGGGAACAGCCTGCAAATAGACAGGTGAAGACATATATGGTTACGGTCACTGAAGTCCTTACAGAATACATGCAGGCTGGTGCAGATGCTGATTTGATTCAGGCCTCATCAAATATTTTTAAATTTCATAAAACTTGGTATAATGAAAAAAGTAACATGCTCCCAAAATGGCTTCTTGAGCCCTAGAAATATCATGACATACAATGTCAGCTGTTCACTGACTTCTAGAAAACTGGTAATTAAAACAGGATATTAAAGTAATTAACCACAATTAAAATAAATAAATAAATTTCAGAGTTTAAGTGCAGTTAGAGTTTTGAAACATTTTTTAAGAATACATTTTCTTTTCTTTTTTATTTGTATTATTTTTAAAATATTTCTTTCTTTATTTAGTTTTAGCCACACTGGGTCTTTGTTGCTTTGCCCAGGTTTCTCTTGCTGGGGTGAGCCAGGTTACTCTTCACTACATTGGTTGCTTCTCATTGCAGTGGCTTCTATTGCTGCAGAGCACAGGAGACTCTTGATGAGTGAGCTTCAATAATTGTAGCATGTGGGCTCAGCAGTGGTGGGTCCTGGGCTCAAGAGCACAGGCTCGGTAGTCATAATCCACAAGTTCAGTTGCTCCACAACATGTGGAATCTTCCCAGGTTAGGAATGTCCCCTAAATTTGCAGGAAGCATCTTATCCACTGTGCCACCAGGAAAGTCCTGAAAAAACATTTTTGCTTAAAAAGTTCTTAAGAATTGAAGGCATAAAGTGCTTTTTCCATTCACATAATTTGACAAAATACATAAGTCTCAAAAATCAAATGCAGAAATCACAAGTAAGCAAATTGTTGGATGATGAGCCCACAATGAGCTCCATGATAAACCTCACCCTCGAGGGTGACTTAGCAGGAAGTGGAACACTAGGCCTCAGTTTGGAACCACAGATCAAAGACAGAAAAGCCCTACAAATAAACTACTTTGAAGACGCCATCCTTAGGTTGTATTTCTTCAGTGTCCATTTGCTAACTTTTCTGTAATTGTAGAGTGATCACCAATTTTCCGTTCTACAATGCAGCTTTTTTCCTTGCACTGTGGTGGTGAAGGTGAGGATAAGATATGCTGTCATGGTCTTGGAGGTGATCGATGCCCAGGAGTCCAATCTTTTAGATGTAACAAATATACAATATTATACCCAGCCAGAAGTCACCTTGACCTCCCTCTAACTTACAATTGCTGAACTTGTAGGAAGTTATCTCCATTTTAATTAGTTCTTTCTTCAGCAGATATGTTAGCAATATTTAAACCCAATACTTTCCAATCAGAACTGCCCTTCCAATCTTACAATATATTTCCAGTGAGACTCCAGGTGGACTACCTTCTCTGGTAGATAATTTGAATTTTAACATTGGTTTTGACTGGCATTTTCTCTCATCTCTCCACAGTCAACTTTTCATTCAGTAATGAAGTAAGCAGTCATCACATCAGGCTGTTTGATGATGCAAGACGTCTGACATATGAACATGACAGCCTCCATTCATCTTTGGATGGTGGAACAGCAAAGTATTTTGCCTCATGGGGAGACCAGAGCTTCACCTCTGGCAAACAGTACTGGGAGATGTTTGTGGACAGCTCTTGGGATTGGGCTGTAGGTGTCTGTAAGGATTCCTGGATAAGGAAGGACAATGGCATACTGGACGAGTCCAACAGTGACAACTTTCTCCTTGTGTGTGTGAAGCAGGATGACCATTACCAACTCTGGACCACAGCCCCCACCACACCTCTGTACATAGAGAGACCTCTGGAAAGGGTTGGGGTGTTCCTTGATTGTGACAGTGGGAGTATTACTTTTGTGGATGCTGCCAAGCGCACCCTTCTTTGGCGGTATGATGATGGCGTGTGCACTTTCCCTGTCAGGCCCTTCATCTGCACTGGCCACAGGTGAGGCTCTGAGTCACAGCCCAGATGGGATGCTCAGAACTCCTTCTCTTGAGGGAGCCCTTGCCCACTGCAGCATATCCAGGAGACTTCCTGATCCTTAGGCTCTTTCTACTGTAATGGAGCTTCCTTTATTGTTATTTGACGTGAAGATAGCGTCAAATGCAAACTTCACTTGGTTGTCCTCCATATTGCTGACAATAAATTCTTCTCTTGTTACCATGTGTCCAGAATATATGTTGTGGTTTTTCACTTCCTTCATGAGCTTCCTAAATTCACCACAATATGATCATGTGCTTCCCACTTCCTGGACCTCAATACAGGAACCCAGAACCTGTACAGCATAGGCAGACCTGGTCAACAGCCAGGCCTACGTCAGCCTGCAAACTTCTCCTGCTTCCTCATAATCTACTCTGCCCTGTGTACATCTATTCAACCTCAGGATGAAATCTGATTTGCAGGGAAATTGCCATTGCCCTGGAAACTGGGAAAAGCATTTCTTTTAGAGAACTCAGAATTTGCATGTCTTTTTCTATTACAATAGTATAAGGGAAAAGACAGAAAGAATCTCCTAAAGGATGGACCCTATGGCTTCCCTTTGGCATATCTGAAATACCACCATTATTATCACCATACTTTAGGGCCATTATTAAATAAGGGCCACTTGAAGACACCTAGTGTGATTTTTAGGACCGTGGATATGATAGCCCAGAAAGTTAAGTCAATGAGGGCGGGATAAGCAGGACAAAGTGACAATATATGTTTTTGTTGGGATATAGCTGGATGGTGTGGAATTTCATTGCACTACATAGAATGGCTCACAATTAAATACACTTGAATTATTGATTTCTGAGATTTTCCATTTAATATTTCCTGAACAAGGTTTTAACCACCTGAGTAACTGAAATCAAGAAAAGCAAATCTGCAGATGAGTGGTTTACTGTGTATTACAAAATAACAATCTAGAGAAAGGAGTTAGAGCATTGTTTGGACTTTGAATAATTTCCAAGTTTTCCTGTGGGTCATGTTATTGTGGAACACAGGATTAACATCTAGGTCATCAAAAAAGAAAGAAAAAACATAGCATGTGATGAATCTTGTATACCATGGGGCCTTGCATAAATATGAATTTCCACTCTAACAAAGGTTGAGAGAATCTGTCTGAATTTGTCATATTCTCAGTAGAGCATTAAATGTGGGTTATTTCTGGAAAACAACAGGATTTTTGAAAGTAACCAATTAATACAGTTGCCTTATATTAATGTGTCTGAGGAAAAATCAGACTGATAGTTGAAAGAAAGCATGCCATGAACATACTAGTACACATCATGAACTGAAGTGAAAGTTAAAGTTGCTCAGTCATGTCCAACTCTTTGCAACCCATGGAATACAGTCCACGGTATTCTCAGGCAAGAATATTGGATTGGGTTACCTTTCCCTTCTCCAGGGAATCTTCCCAATGGAGGGATTGAACCCAGGTCTCCCACATTGCAGGCAGATTCTTTACCAGCTGAGACACAAGGGAAGCCCAAGAACACTGTAGTGGGTAGCCTATCCCTTCCCCAGGGGATTTTCCCAACCCAGGAATCAAACCAGGGTCTCCTGTATGCAAGTGGATTCTTTACCAACTGAGATTAAAAAAAAACTAAAACTAAATAAGTTAATAAATAGATGCTTAAGAATAATTTAAACATGTTAATTTAAACATAAATTTAAATCATATTAGTAGTTGCAAATTCTGTCTTAAAGCTTTGGAGTGTCTTTAATGGCCACAATCCAGACAATAATACATCATCACTATTAATGTGTTTTTTAGAAAACTGGCAAAACACAGTAAGAAATAAACTTTAGGTATAAAAAGTCGAGTATGATCATTATTTCTGATGTTACAAATGTTCACCTGAAACACACTAATAAACAATAAAGTAAAAAAAAAAAAAGAGTATACAAAAAATAAAATAAATAAATCACTAAGATTACTTCTGAAAACAAAATTAATATTCAAACTCAATTTTTTCATATATAAAAGATACAATAACTTACAGGGCTTCCCTGATGGCTCAGAAGTTAAAGCATCTGCCTGCAATGCGGGAGACTTGGGTTTGATCCCTGGGTCGGAAAGATCCCCTGGAGAAGGAAATGGCAACCCACTCCAGTATTCTTGCCTGGAGAATCCCAGGGATGGAGGAGCCTGGTGGGCTACAGTCCACGGGGTTGCAAAGAGTTGGACATGACTGAGAGACTTCACTTTCACTTATAAAAGATACAATTGTCCATGAAAACAAACAAACAAACAAAAAAAGCCAGGAACTTAGAGGGGGAGAAAAGAACAAATAATGAGAGAGCCTTAATGTTAAACAGATTTCCAATATCATTCACACATCAGTGGGATATGTATTAGTGACAAAGAGTCAGGATTTCTGCTAAGAATAAATGCAGAAGCTGGCTGGAAAACAAGTGGAGTACCTCATTCAAATGAAACATGAATTTTTTTCTATTTTTACTTTTCTAAGTCAGAAAGAAACATTTTATTGGCAGATCAGAACTTAAATATACATATGGAAATAGTTCTGCCCCAATCCATTCACTCCCAGTAGGAGAGTGGCCTACTTCTATATTAAGGAAGTAAGGAAGCGAGATACCAAGATTTTGGAAACTTTCTTAATGTCACCTAACCCATCTCTCATTAAAATTTCCCCACGGTAGTTCCAGTACAGGGGCCCATGAGGAGAAATCCATAGAAAAGGAATGGATCGTAGAACAATGATGAGAACATTGCAGTTGGTAATTATGATTGGGGCTTTACTTTGTAAAATGTTTCCTTTATAAACTCCTTGGTAATTAAATTTGTTGCAATGAGAAAAATCATAAAAATACATGAATGAAAATAAAATAAGCATAGAAAGCAAATTTTATGAACAAAATCATGCAAGTTGGTGATTGTTGAAGGTATACATAGATGATAGTCTGGAGGGCAACTAGCAAGCAGCGGAAACCACACCTCACATGCAATCAGGAGTAAAGAGAAGAAAATTACTGATGATACATTTCTTCTAAGAAGGTGCATTTATATTTTCTTCCTAAATGTAAATTTTCCAAACTGGCATCTCCTACTAAGCCAGGCAAGGTCTTTAATTAGGCGTAAGAGTGGTCCTCTTTTTCCTTGACCCAAGAAGATGCAATGCAAGTAAGTTTTATTTCCAAGAATTTGCAGCAATAAAAAATCACCATTTTCCGTGAAAATTTTGGGTACATCTACCTTAATATACTTGGAGTTGTGTTGTCAGTCAAGGGACTATACATAAGATTTATAGTTAAAGTTAAGCTAATAGTTATCATAAGTGTATCAGGTTTGTATCAGTTAGGGTTCAATTATAGGAGAGAGAGAGAAAGACAGAGCTCATGTTCACAGGGAATTTGCTCCTGTGATGGTTACAGAAAAGTGTGAGGACAGAAGGGTGCTTCCTCAGGGAGGGTAAACACAAGCAGGCTGGAATCCAAGTTATTCAGGGCAAAGCTGTTGCCCACAGGAGACTGAGGCATTGGGAGTAATGCTGATCCACTTATTGTCTGGAGTTTTGTTCCAGGAGTTACTATACATCTTTTAAAGACCTCCTGTTGATTAAATCAGTGCATCTGCATAATCTCCTTAGATTAGAGTCTATATCATGGATTTACACCCTCAAAACCTCTTCACAGCATCACCTAGATTAGTATCTGCTTGAATAATTGCAGGAGATATGAGTGTTCCACAAAGTGGCTGGTGGATTATCTTAAATTCTTATATTACAGCCTAGTCAGGTTGAAACAACAGAAACCCATTACAAGACCATATGCCATTAAGCATAATTAATTATAAATCTCATGCAAACTTATTCAATTTAAGCTTCGTACACGGAACTGCCCACCTACAGAATGACCTGAGTATACACTCTATTTCTCAATAAATGCAGCAATTTAGAAAACACTACTGATTGCAGTGATAATAATACGGTAATGCTAACAGTATTGAAATTTTGGTACCTTAAATCACCTTGTGTGATCTTGGCTGATATCTGAGCCTTTTAATCTTTAATGTTTGTTGTGGTCCTTTAAAGGACCAGAACCTGGTGGTCTGCAGTCGACGATAAGAAAGTAAAGGAGAGAAAGAGGCTGATATTCCTTGGTTTATGCAGAAAGCCAATAAAGCCCCTGGCACGGGGTTTGCTCTGTTCACAGAGGCCTCAGGTGCCCTCTTGATGGGGTGAAGGTGCAGAGCACCTTCTTGAGAGGGTCTTAGAAGCCCAGGCAGGAAAGTGAACTCAGAGGGCCTCTGCACTCCAAAGAAATAGCCTGAGAGAGAGAGAGAAAAAGAAAGAGAAAGAAAGACACAGGGACAAGAGCTCTGATGGAGCAAAGGTGTTTTAATCAACATAGTGTAGTTATTCTCAGCAAAGATAAAGATTAAAATTCCTGACTTACAAAACATAGGCGATCCATATTAAAGAGAGAGAAAGTTGGAAATAATCACTTTTACCATATGGTTCATAAAAAGGAAGAGGGTACTTATCATTCTATTGAAAAACTAACGAAGGAAATGCCTGGATCCCTCAGCTCTGGGAGAGGCTTGCCTCTCCTCTTAACTCCTAAATATTCAGGAGTTAATAAGGAACAGAGGATTCCTGACAGATCCAAAACAGCACACAGGAAGCCTCCTGTTAAATGCTTCCTGGCAAATGTTATATTCTTCAGTGTTTGAATTATTTTTTTGTTTGTTTGTTTGTTTTTTGGGTTTTGCTTTGGAATTTTTTAAAATATAAAATTATTATTTTAACTGGAGACTAATTAGTTTACAATATTGTATTGGTTTTGCCATACATCAACATGAATCCGCCATGGGTGTACATGTGTTCCCCATCCTGAACCCCCCTCCCACCTCCCTCCTCATACCATCCTTCTGGGTCATCCCAGTGCACCAACCCCAAGTATCCTGTATCATGCATCGAACCTGGACTGGCCATTCATTTCACATATGATATTATACATGTTTCATTGCCAGTCTCCCAAATAATCCCACCCTCACCCTCTCCCACAGAGTCCATAAGACTGTTTTATAAATTTGTGTCTCTTTTGCTGTCTCGCAAACAGGGTTATCGTTACCATCTTTCTAAATTCCATATATATGCAGTAGTATACTGTATTGGTGTTTTTCTTTCTGGCTTACTTCACTCTGTATAATCAGCTCCAGTTTCATCCACCTCATTAGAACTGATTCAAATGTATTCTTTTTAATGGCTGAGTAATACTCCATTGTGTATATGTACCACAGCTTTCTTATCCATTCAGCTGCTGATGGACATCTAGGTTGCTTCCATGAATCATTTTGTAATGATTGCTGTCACTTAGATTCATTGGTTTTAAAATATTCCTAAGTCAGTAAACTCACATGAGATTATCACAGACTCAACCATTATTTTAAACATCATTTTTTTTAAAGAATCTGTGGTCAAAATGGGATGCTATTAAGTGAAATGAAACTTGGGAATTAAGACAAAAGTCTCTTAAATCTTAGCATTAAAGAGCTGTAACTTCCTAGACAAGTCGCTCATGTTGGTGGTAGGAATGGAACAGATAGGAAACTGAATGAGAGTGTGGAATTGTCAGAGGAGAAGAAAGGGAGCAGCGTGGTTTCAAATCTCAGTAGACTCCCTCGATGCAAGTTCCTCTCATGTGCACACACACACACACACACACACACACACACAACACAAAAGTATGCATATATATTTACATACACAAAATATGTATATATGTGTATGTGTGTGTGTGTGTGTGTTTCATATATATGTCTTTACATATTTCATTCTGGTGAAGTCACATCATGGTTTACACTTGTTATCCATGAAGTTATTGTTTGGAAATAAATGAACTCCCCAAATATGAATTTCATATCTTCATTTCATGAACAATACAATAGTCCTAATTTCACTGACCCATCCAGACTCATCACCCACTAGATTTAGTTGGCTGTCTGAATTTGCCTGTATTCGCTCTGTGACACTTCTTCAGAAAGGAGAGTCCTTCAGATTCCATTTTTCAACACGGAACACTCAGTCTTCGCCAAATACCATGGACTGTGCTGTCTGAGATAGCCCTCTAGTCTCTGATAGGTATTCTCAACCTCATCTGAACTAAACTTCTTCTACGTTTTATTCTTTTCATTCAGTTCTGCATGATATTTTTCCTTCAGAATATTTTTATTTGCTATTTTTTGTTTTGTTCTTCTGTTTAAGTTACACACTATTGTTTTTTCTCTTTATGGCTGTAACTCCGCATAAAATAGCTGTCGGTGGTTTTTCTCTAAGACTCTAATCCTGTTCCTCATTCCTTGCATATGACCTCATACCCTCTCATTTTATTACGCACAGTGGAAATATTGATGCTAGGTTGTGGAGTTAATGATTATGTCATTGTTTTGTGCAATACAAGATTGACTAGAAAATAATAGACAATTTGGGAAAGAAATATGATATCGTCTGTTAAGTTTGGGCAACAATCTCTTCAGGATTTCTTTATTAAACTGTGTTTGCATTCTAGTCCTCAAAACATTTTTCTATTTACTCAATGATGGGCCCTGACAGTTCACTCAGGGAAGGTTACTAGATGAGAAAATTTAGTTATTTTTAAATTTTCATTGGAATATCCTTGATTTTCAAGGTTGTGTAAGTTTTTCTTGTACAGCCTGGTGAATCAATTATATAAATACATATATCCACTCTTTAAAAAAAAAATTTTCCATACAGGTCATCACAGAGTGTAGAATAGAATTTTCCATGCTACACAGTAGATCCTTATTTATTATAGCTCTCTGCATAGGAATGGGTATATGATCATCCAGATCTCAACTTTTTCCCTCCCATTTTCCACTCCGTTTCTTAGCGCCTGGTACCTTAAGTTTGTTTTTTCCATCTCTGTCTTTCTTTTGTAAATAACCTCAGTTGTACCAATATTTTAGATTCCACATATAGTCAATATCACAAGATATTTATCTTTCTTTTTCTGACTCAGTCGCTACTCTCCTGAGTTCACCCTGGACAGAGAGCCATCCTCAGGGCCTCGCACAGGAAGAGGCAGCGGGAGGGCAGGTGCAAGGCCGGGGAACCTGCAGGGTTCAGGCACCAGTGGAGCTTCTGAGAGCCTTGATGAGGCCGCAGCCCCGGAATCCCCATGGATCCTCTCTGGCTCAATGGTCCAGCACCCCTGTTTCCAACACTGACTCTCACCAAGACTCTCACATGGTGCCTGCAGATCTGAGTTCTTTTCTGACACTCCGGTCACGTCCATCGAGAGACAGTATCCTCAGGAAGGCCCAGACTCCGGGGCCCTGTCAGGCACTTGCAGACAAAAAGATCTTGGGGTTCCCTGGAGCAACCCATTTAAGATACGGGAATACGGCCATTCTCCCATCGCCACGCACATCCTCCTAACTCCCTACTGGGCCTGTGGACTCCTGGGCAGATAGAAGTCAAGATCCTTCCTAGAAATGCAGGCTCTGAGCCTCGTGGCTGTGCAGACTTGGTGTCCCTCTTGGAGCCCCTGGAACGGGTTTCTGAGAGCCTCTAGCTCCATGCACCCCTCGGGTGGGTCCTGCAGTGGTGGGGCCGGACCCACTGACCATCAGGACAGCCCAGACTCAGACCCCAGCAGACTGGGTTCTCCTGAAAGACACGCTGCTCTTGGGGCAGGCAGGTCTCTGTGGAAGGAGGTGGCTGCATCAGAGATGATGCCAGAAAAAGAACAGGGTCTAAGGTCTCCCTAGGACTCCTAATGGACATCTCCAGGTGGAAACCTTGGCCCTGAGTCGGGGTTGGGGCTGCTTGTCTCCAGCCCTGCAGGTCAGAGAGGCCTGAGAACTGCTTTCTGCTCTCCCTCCTACTGAGGTGGCTGTGGAATTCTGGGCTGTAGGAGTTCAAACTGTGGAGCTGAAACCTTTATATACTATTTTTGATTCAATATTTTTCTGTGGCAACACTTACATTTTTTGCTATATGTTTATTTTTCAAAATAAAAATTCAGTAATGGTGATTTCAAAACATCACACTTGCATCATCCTCTGAAAGGCTCACATTGTGAATGGTAATTTTCTGACTGAGAATTTATCCAAGGGAGAAAGAGAAAAACCAGGTCAGTTCATGGCATTTCCATATCCTCAGAGAGAAAGTCTCTCTATTCAATGAGTTAGTTCAGTTTCCCATCTCCAAGGAAAGACAGAGCACAAACTGCAGAGTTCAGACTTACTTTTCTAGGAAGAACAAAAGTTATTAGTATCACTACAGCATATAGAAACAAATCCAATCACATAGAGAAAGTAAAACAAAAGCAAGAGAAGTATAATATAAACTGTGAAGTCTGATTTAATGTCAGCCTCTTGATACTTTTAGGCTTCCCAGGAGGCACAGTGGCAAAAAAAATAATCTGCCTGCTAATGCAGCTGACACAGATCGGGTTTGATCTCTGGGTCAGGTAGATCCTCTGGAACAGGAAATGGCAACCTCCACCAGTATTCTTACCTGGGAAATCCCATGGACAGAGGAGTCCATGGAGTCATAGAGCACAACTGAGCACTCACATGCTCTGTAATCTTGATACGTTATTTAAGGACTCACCCAAAACATTATTTTTATCTTTTAGTAGAAAGTTTTTCTTGTGTCCATTTTGTTAAATGCATGGAACACGTGGATATTTATTGGGGTGTTTTCTCTACCTATTACATTTTTAAAGGTCCAAAAATTTGATAGCAATTCATCAATGAATACAGGAAACTTCAAAAAGGATGATCCGGATAACCATGTTTACATATCTCTTGCCTTTCAGTTATTTGATATTGATCTAACATTTAGATTCTGCATATGATCCTTACAATTATTCAGCCTAAGACAATTTTAATCTTTTTTGTGAATTCTTCCTGATTTTACAATTAATAATTATTCTTTGTGAAATGAATATTAGATTCAGTTTATAATACAGAGAAAATGAAAAACCAGCAATGGCACCTTTGGGAAATAAAACCTTACTATCTTATGTTTTCAAAATATAAATTATATCCAAATTTAAACTTTGCTCTTTTTCTCGGATATTATTTCAATTTTCAACTCACTGAACTTCATTCCCTTCCCCTATTCCATGTCAGGTAAGGCAAAGATCGCTGCCTTTTAGAGAACAAGAGGGCTTGCTGTGATGGAACACGCTGAGTCACTGCGACTCCTAGAAGGGAAATCACAGTCCCTTTTCTCATTTGTGGGCTTCCCATGTGGCCCTAATGATAAAGAACCTGCTGATGCAGGACACATAAGAGCTGAGGGTTCGATCCCTTGGTTGGGAAGATCCCTTGAAGGAGGGCATGGAATCCACTTCAGTATTCTTGCCCACAGACAGAAGAGTCTGGCGGGCTATGGTCCATGGGGTCGCAAAGAGTCTGACGCAACTGAAGAGACTTAGCAAGCACATATTCTCACTTGTTACTGGTGAAATTACTGGTTGCTGCAATTAGGGCTATCATATAGTTTGTGAAATGAAGATATGAAATTTAATCCTGGGGAGTTCAGTTATTTCCGAACAACTTCTGGCTATCTTGGCCAGAGCAGTATGTGGTATTTTGGGGGAGCTTGAGTACCCACGTTGAAAAATAAAATGTGAAGGACTCCTCATTCTGAAGAAAAATCACCAAATAAATGCAGGCAAATTCAGAAAGGCAAGTAAATCTAGTGGGTGATAGCTCTAGATGGATAGGTGCTATTAAAACTATAATATAGTTCATTAAATGGAGATGTGAAATTCATACTTGGATAGTTTATTCCAAAACAAAAGCTTCATGAATTACAAAGGTAAATTCATGGTGAGACTTTTATCAGAGGTTGGATTGTGGCAACTGGATTAAGTAGGTTTCAAACGTTTGAATTCAATCATTGGCATCCTGATGTGTTTCCAACTCCGCAAAATCTAATCATGTGCACCTACACCTTTTCACAGAGTTGATAACCCTATCACTTGGAAGAAATGGGCATGGTCATTGGAGAATATAAAGCATCCAGCAAGAACCAAGCTCAATCTTCTCTGGAGCCCAGAGCTGTGGTGTGTGGAGTTGGCTGAGTTGTGAAGACTTTTGAAAGTTTCTGCCACCAGCAGTGGAACACCTAAATCCTGAACTGAATTTGAGAGTTACCTACTGAAAAAGACTGGACAATTTTATTAACTACAACCAAAGGTGAGTTCTGATTAAGGTACAATGAAATGCTGATATGTTCAGTAAAAAATAAAACTTTAATGGCAGTCCTGGACACAAAAGCTAGCTGTATTTATTCTGTCAGTACTATCTATGTTTCAGCACTTCCTCAAGCATTGATTCCATTTGGAATTTGCAGAGAAGTAACTTACTTTTACCCGCAATATATCAAGTAACCTCCTTATAAAATGTGGGTAAAGATAGAAAATTAGTAAATATTATTGAGACGATTAAAGCAGTTAATCCATAGAAAAGGATTCAATTCAATGCTGAGGAATACAAGGCAACGCATAATAAGTTCTATTATTGTTTTAATATTATCATGGTCATTGATGCTATCAGTCTACAAATGATTATATTCATGCTGACTATCATTTCGTGATTATTGTGGTACTTGAACATTCACCAGTTCAAAATATGACATTCTCATTATATGAACCGACTCTAGGAAATCTTGCTCTCCTGAACTAGAAGTGACATTTTTGTTTTCTTCTTTTTGTCTTGAAAGGAACAGTTTTGTTATATAAGCTGGAAGCAAGCTCTGAACTCTTTAGGGTTAAGACATCAGGTTAAAGCCAACATTGGTTGTATGAAGTTTAAATTTTTTGTAAACAAATTTCTTTGTCTTAGAAAAGCACTTCTGTCACTTTGATGACAGAAGGAACTGATGTCAGGAGGAGAGAAACGAAGGGTGTGCTAGTGTGGGTTCCAGTCAGGGAGTCCTGGAAGTCAAGTGAGAGACAGACTGAGGTTCTGTGTGTGCTTCTGTCAGAATCAGCTAATAAAGTAACTGTGAAGTCATCCCAACACTTGCCCTCTGTTCTAATATTTAAGGGCGTTCCCAGGTGGTTCTGTGGTAAAGAATCCACCCACCAGTGCAGAAGATGCAGGAAACACGGGTTCAGCTGCTCAGTTGGGAAAAGCCCTTGGAAAAGGGAAAGGCAACCCTTTCCAGGATTCTCGCCTAGGAAATCCCAAGGGCAGACAAGCATGGTGGGCTACAACCCATGGTGTAGCAACGAGTCAGACAGGACTGAGCACACGCACACTAATCTTTAAGCTTTTCCATGTATTACTAATTTTAGTATGATTGAAATCCTGGTTTATTTTAAGCAAAAAAGTTGCTAAGGACTCCTTTATTGTATTTCATCTTTTTTATAATAATTCAAATCGAAGGTGTATACAGTCACCGTTTCTAGGTTTGTTCTGGGGAGGTAAGTATATAGGGAAATTAGAGTCCAAGACAGGACTTTGTCCAAAGGATTTATTTTTCCTGATGAGGGCAGAAGAAAAACTTTTTCTCTTACCTTCTTTTATTTCTTTCTTTAATTTTCAGAAACATGGATTCAGACACACTGCAGGTCTTCCAGAGGGAACTCACCTGCTCCATCTGCATGAACTGCTTCCTGGACCCCGTCACCATAGACTGTGGGCACAGCTTCTGCCGTCCATGTCTGAGCCTTTGCTGGGAAGAAGGCCAGACTCCAAGGAGCTGCCCTGAGTGCAGGGGACTATCAGAGAGGCCCGATTTCAAAACCAACATTGCCCTCAAGAGGCCAGAGCTGACCACGACCACAGCTCTGAGGAGCAGATCTGTGTGACACACCAGGAAGCCAAAGGCCTCTTCTGTGAGGCTGACCAGACCCTGCTCTGTGGGCCCTGCTCTGAACGCCCCAAGCACACAGCTCACAGCCACAGTCCAATACCCAGGGCTGCTGAGGAGTCCCGGGTAGGTGATGCCTCTCGAGCAGTTTGGGATCTAGAGGCTCCTAAGTCAGAGAGGAGGATGAGGATGTGATGATGGTGATGGGGGTGGAGATAGTGGAGGTGGGAGTTCTGAATGTGGATCCTCACATATAATGTGTCCTTTCAGTGTTGTTGCCCAATTGTCCACACGTGTGGAAATGCAGCATCCCGGGGTGAGTGGCACCAGGGCCACAGGCTTCTGATGGGAGCTTGAGGCTTTCTTACTTGGACTATTACAGTCTGAGTCTCAGTATCTTGGGAACTGGATTCCATTATCTGTAAAGTGCCCCCAGTTCTCTAGTATATGGTTCTATTCCTAGATATTCAAATATTGGCATCAAATTAAATTAATGTGGAAAAGTCTGATGACAGCCTCCTAAGTCAAGATTTCTGTGCCTTGCTTAGAATAATGCCTTTGTTCATGAATAAGGGGATTAAAGTTACAATGTCATCTTCTGTGTCACTAAATCCCATGGGTATTTTGCAGGAGAAACTCCTGAAGAGAATGAGTTCTTTATGGAAAATGAGAGAAGAAATACAAAGCAGTCTGAATCAGGAAGCTAAGACAACTCAGTCCTTTGAGGTAACAATAAAAATGTTCCTATTTATTTGTATAAATATTGATATAATTTTACCTTAGTTTTTTACATCAATGTAAGTTCCTGTGAAAGGCTACTGGTCTCTTCCCTGAAAGAATGGTTTCAAATGACTGATCAGTAACTGCAATTAGAACAGGCTAATATATGCTAATTCAAAGAATTTTAGTATATTGGAAGATGAAGCCTTGAAATGTATTCCAAGGCCACGTTTTGAAGATTGAAATAAACCTTTTCAGACATGGGGTATTAGACACATTGCACTAACTGTGACAGTGAAGGAGAAGAGAGGAAGAGAGTCATCCCTAGAGGGAAAATGATGGCTCAGGGGTAAAGAATCTGCCTTCAGTGCAGGAGCCACAACAGACATGGAATACATCCCTGGGTTGGGAAGATGCCCTGGAGGAGGAAATAGCAGCCCACCCCAGTATTCCTGCCTGGAGAATCCCATGGACAGAGGAGCCTGGTGAGCTATAATCCACAAGGTCACAAAGAGTTGTGCATGACTGAAGAGAGTCAGCATGCAGGGAAAAAAAAAAAAAAGAAAACAACAACAAACAAACATATATTCAAAATGGGGTTTACCTCATGAAAGAAGATTTAGAAGAATCAGAGAAAGGAACAAGAGAAAAACAAGACTCAGGTCGGAGAGGAAATAATTGATGGAGTAAGAATCTGGAAGAATCCTCCTTGGGAGACAGCCTGGGATCCCTCAGGTGACTTGATTTAAACAGGGAAAGAGATTAGGAATTCAGAGAAAGCATGGGCAACAAGGACCAGAAAATATTCAAGACTCTTTGATGTATGTGGCAGTTTGTCAGGAACTTCCTTGATGACACTAAGGAAATAATATTTGAAGTTTTCTTTTGGATGTGAACATAAGTAATGCTTTGGATCCACTATCTCTGCAGAACTATGTGGCCTTAAGGAATGAGCGATGATTAAGCTTGAATATCAGAGGATGCTTTTGTTGCTCTGGGAAGAGGAGCAACTGCATCTGGAGTCCTTGGAGCGAGAAGCCAAGGAGATTTGTGAACAACTCAAAAAGAGTGTGTTCAGAATGACTCAACAAAGAGAAAGTCTGAAAGACATGTACAGAGAGCTGACCGAGATGTGCCACAAGCCAGACATGGAGCTGCTCCAGGTGAGAAAGGAGAGGCCGTCCTCAGAAAGAGAAATGCTCTTCTAGAGGAGCTGCTGTGACACTGAAACATTACCTATCCAGACAGATGATTACACAATTAGCAAGATTCATGACCAGGGAAAAGTTAATTTTCTTGGAGTAAACTCAGTATACATCCCCCTAAACCCTTGCCACACTCTGTTATCCACACTTCCTGAACACACCGAGGTTCTTCCTGTCATACAGGCAAGACATTTAGAACTGGTATCAATTTATAGCAATCTATAATTCTTTTTATGCAATTGTCTGGTTTACTTTAATCGTTACCATAAATGGTGAAATCACTTCCTGAAGACAGCACTGGGCAGAGACTGACACTGGAAACCTAGATGTTGCTGCAGCATTGTGCAGACCCTTCCCACCCCATTTCCTTCCTTAATGTGACCTGAGGAATCCTATCATGTTTTAGGTTAGGGTCTGTTATGAAGATTGCTTCTGACTGTTACTTAGAAGAGAATTAGAAAACCATGTCTTATTATGAAAGAGGAATAGGAAAGCGGATGGAAAAGGACAGAACTCCAATGATTAACATGATCTTTTTTTTTTTTTTTTCCTTTGCAGGGCTTGGAAAATGTGCTGGAAATGTGAGTATGCACTAATGATTTTTGATTTCTGAAACATTTTTGTCTTTTTGATGAAGTGGACCCACAGTTCTTGCTTGGGACCTGGGGACTGATTTCAGGTCCTCCCTCATATCTAAATCCCAGTATACAGGATCCTTCATACATAATGCCATAGTGTCTGCAGATAATTAATACACGTGCTCCAGTACACTTTGTCATCTCTAGACAAGTTTACAACTAACATATACAGTGTAAAGTAAATGCTACATAAGTCATTCCCTGGTATATGGCATTTTCAATTTTTACATTTTTGAAAGTTTCTGGAATGTTTTGTGAATTTTTTCCACTCAGAACAAAGGGGAAGGGGCAGGATATTTACACTGGGAATTTGAGATTGACTGATATACACCATATATGAAATAAAGTTAGAATAGTGGCTCTGATGAATTATGAAATAAAAGGAATAAATTATAAAATAAAGGAGTAAATAAGCAAATAAATAGCCCAGAATGTACAGATTGAATCCATGTGTGAATCCACAGGTACAGAACCCTAGCATATGGATTACCAACATTGTCTTTTTGGCTACTTTCTATTTTATTTCAAAAGAATTTGGGTTCCTGACCCTTGGTCTCAGTCATTTCCTTTTCACTTGACTGAAATCAACTATATCTGAAAACCTGCTGACATTATGGGTTTTGTTCCACTCACTCCACCCATTCTCTCCAACCTGACTACAATAAAACTTAGCGAGGGATTGTTTGCAATGCTCACATGATTAGCCATTGGTCTTGACATGGAACCCATGTCCTTTGTTACAGGACCGACTTGGCACAGATGCAGAAGCCTCAGCCTGTGAACCCAGAGCTCCCTTCTTGGCCTGTCTCTGGATTCCTACACATGCTGAAAAACTTCAGAGGTAAGAGTCAGCCTTTTGTTGAACAGCACTACATTTCATTAGAGCTTCTTGGGAACAGTCCTTCCTTCATGTTTGTTGTAATTCTTTGTTCTTTTTTGGATATGAAGTTGGTGCATAAATTCCTGAAGTTGTTTTCTAGCTCTATGACTTTCTACCTCTATCAGTTCAGTTCAGTCCCTCATTCTTGTCTGACTCTTTGCTATCCCATGGACTGCAGCACACCAGGCTTCCCTGTCCATCACCAGCTTCCGAAGTTTACTCAAATTCATGTTCATTGAGCCACTGATGCCACCCAACCATCTCATTCTGTCATTCGCTTCTCCTCCCACCTTCAGTTTTTCCCAGCACCAGGGTCTTTTCAAATGAGAGAGTTCATCGCATCAGGTGCAAAAGGATTGGAGTTTCAGCCTTAGCATCAGTCCTTCCAATGAATATTCAGGACTGATTTCCTCTAGGATGGACTGGTTGGATCTCCTTGCTGTCCAAGAGACTCTCAAGAGTCTTCTCCAACACCGCAGTTCAAAAGCACTAGTTCTTTGGCGCTCAGCTTTCTTTATAGTCCAAGTCTCACATCCATACATGACTACTGGAGAAAACATAGCTTTGACTAGATGGATCTTTGTTAGCAAAGTAATGGCTCTGCTTTTTAAAATGCTGTCTAGATTGGTCATAACTTTTCTTCCAAGGAGCAAGCATCTTTTAATTCCATGGCTGAAGTCACTATCTAGAGTGATTTTGGACCACTCCCCCCAAATAGCTTATCTGTTTTCATTGTTTCCCCATCTATTCGCCATGAAGTGATGGGACCAGCTGCCATGGTCTTAGTTTTCTAAATCTTGAGTTTTAAGCCAACTTTTTCATGATCTTCTTTGACTTTCAGCAATAGGCTCGTTAGTTCTTCTTCACTTTCTGCCATAACTGTGGTGTCATCTGCATATATGAGGTTATTTATATTTCTCCCAACAGTCTTAATTCGAGCTTGTGCTTCATCCAGTCCAGCATTTCTCATGATGTACTCTGAATTTAAGTTAGATAAGCAGGGTAATATGCAGCCTGGACTTATGCCTTTCTGGATCTGGAACCAGTCTGTTGTTCCATGGCCATTTCTAACTGATGCTTCTTGACCTGCATACTGATATCTCAGGAGGCAGGCCAGGTGGTCTGGTATTCCCATCTCTTGAAGAATTGTCCGCAGTTTATTGTGATCCACACAATCAAAGGCTTTGATGTGGTCAATGAAATAGAAATAGATGTTTTTTTCTGGAACTCTCTTCTTTTTTTAGTGATCCAGCAGATGTTGGTAATTTGATCTCTGGTTGTTCTGGTTTTTCTAAATGCAGCTTAAACATCTGGAAGTTCAGGGTTCACATACTGTTGAAGCTTGGCTTGGAGAATTTTCAGTATTAATTTACTAGCGTGTGAGATGAATGCAGTTGTGCGGTAGTTTGAACATTCTTTGGCATTGCCTTTCTTTGGGATTGGAATGAAAACTGTCTTTTTCCAGTCCTGTGGACACTGCTGAGTTTTCCAAATTTGCTGGCATATTGAGTGCAGCACTTTCACAGCATCATCTTTTAGGAACTGGAAGCTCAACTGGAAGTTGATCACCTCCACTAACTTAGCTCAACTGGAAGTTGATCACCTCCACTAATTTGTTTGTTTGTAGTGATGCTTCCTAAGGCCCACTTGACTTTGCAGTCCATGATATCTGGCTCTAGGTGAGTGATCACAGCATCATGGTTATCTGCATCAGGAAGATCTTTTTTGTATAGTTCTGTGTATTCTTGCATCCTCTTCTTAATATCTTCTGCTTTTGTTACGTCCATACTATTTCTGTCCTTTATCAAGCCCATCTTTGCATGAAATGTTCCCTTGGTATCTCTAATTTTCTTGAAGGGATCTCTAGTCTTTCCCATTCTGTTGTTTTCCTCTATTTCTTTGCATTGATCACTGAGGAAGGCTTTCTTATCTCTCCTTGCTATTCTTTGGAACTCTACATTCAAATGGGTATATCTATCCTTTTCTCCCTTGCCTTTAGGTACTGTTCTTTTTACCATTATTTATAAAGCCTCCTCAGACAACCATATATCTTTAGCATTTTTTTCCCTTGGGGATGGTCTTGATCACAGCCTCCTGCACAATGTCATGAACCTCTGTCCACAGTTCTTCAGGCATTCTCTCTATCAGATCTAATCCCCTGAATCTATTTGTCACTTCCAGTGTATAATCATAAGGGATTTGATTTAGGTCATACTTGAACAGTCTAGTGGTTTCCTCTACTTTCTTCAATTTAAATCTGAATTTGGCAAAAAGGAGTTCAATGTCTGAGCCACATTCAGCTCCCAGTCTTGTTTTTGCTGACTGTATCAAGCTTCTCCATCATTGGCTGCAAAGAATATAATCAACCTGATTTCGGTATTGACCATCAGGTGATCCATGTATAGAATTTTCTCATGTGTTGTTGGAAGAGGGTGTTTGCTATGACCAGTGCTTTCTCTTGGGAAAACTCTATCAGCCTTTGCCTGCTTCATTCTGTACTCCAAGGGCACATTTGCCTGTTACTCTGGGTATTCCTTGACTTCCTATTTTGGCATTCCAGTCCCCTATAATGAAAAGGACATCTTTTTTCGGTGTTAGTTCTAGAAGGTCTTGTAGGTCTTCATAGAACCATTCAACTTCATTTTCTGCAGCATTACTGGTTGAGACATAGACTTGGATTACTGTGATATTGAATGGTTTGCCTTGGAAATGAACAGATCATTCTGTCATTTCTGAGACTGTATCCAAGTACTGCATTTCAGACTCTTTTGTTGCCTCTATAGTCAGATTATCAACACCAAGTCTGATGTTTGCCACCTGTAATTTCCTGAAAATGCAAAACCAGATATATCGGATGACATAGTATGAGCAAAAGGAGAGCAACCAGGTTGTTACTGTGATTATAAAAAGGCTGAATATTTAGTTCTGTGAGTGACCATCAATATGTTGTTTACTCAGTTTAATTCACTCCGGAGCTTAAATCCATCATTGCTGCTTTTAATTTACTGAATGGGCTTCCCTGGTGTCTCAGATGATAAAGTGTCTGCCTACTATGCAGGAGACCCAGATTTGAGACCTGGGTCAGGAAGATCCTTGGAGAAGGGAATGGAAATCCACTCCAGTATTCTTGCCTGGACAATTCCAAGGACAGAGGAGCCTGGCTGGCTACATACAGTCCACAGGGTCACAAAGAGTCAAACAGGACTGAAGGACTAACACTTTCAATTTCACTTCATTATAGCTGTGTTTATTACACATTGTACAAAGCATATTTATTATTTCTAAATTTAGGAATAAATGACCAAAAAACTGAAATGGCCTTTGGCAGAAAAATTGTAATGCTCTCAATCTCACAACAACTTTAAGGCAAGGGATGCATGAACACTGTTAGTCAAAACAGCTTTTTTGAAGATTCCAAACTATTCAGAGATGGATTTCTATCAATTCTTTTGACCTTTAAAAATGTAATAGGTAGAGATTATACCCCCATAATTGTCCATGTGATAGCAAAGTGTCATCTTCAGTTTCCATTGTATTAAGTACAAAGGACACAAGAAAAGTTTTCTAATATAAGAATAAATGTTTCTAGGTGAGTCTTAAAATAAACTATGAAGAGATTGACATAAGTCAGACTTCACCCAGTTCATGATATATGTCTTTTTAAAAAATTATCTTTGATTTGATGTACTTCTCTATGCCACAGAGATAGTAATAACTTTTACTCTTCAGAGAAGAGGCACTCTAATTCCCTTTGCTGTCTTTGTTTTGATTTCCTTGAAGGAGGAAAACTAAAAAGCTTATTGTGTAGAGAGCCTCTGCTTCTCAGAGACATGGGAATTCGACTGGCTGACACAATTTTTACTCTTTCTGCAGTGAATAATGTTCTGAGTCAGACAATGACCGTTCACCACGCGACCCTCGATGATGCAAGTGTGCTGTTTGAGGATGGCCGCCCCGGAGCATCCAGACAGCCCTGGGGTGGGGCATGTGTTGTGTCCTGGGGAACTTGGGCCTTCACCTCAGGGAGGCATTACTGGGAGCTGGACGTGGCACAGTCCTCCAGCTGTGTTCTGGGGGTCTGTAAAAGCATCTTCACAAGTGATACCAGTATCAATATTAGTGCTGATGAAGCATTTTTTCTGTGTTTACAAAGATGAACAGTCAGTATATTCTGTCCAACACCTCCCCACCCTTAGTTCAGTTTGTGAAAAGGCCTCTGGGTAGGATTGGAGTGTTTCTGGATTATGACAATGGAACTGTGAGCTTCTATGATGTTTTCAGAAATTCCCTCATATATACTTCCCTTCCTTCTGCCTTCTCCTCCCCTATGATACCTTTCCTTTGCCTTAAATCTCCATGAACTGTCCATTTCTCTGACCATTTATTGGAGCTTCTTCTCTGGGGATATTCTTGCCCTTCACTTCATATGAGGCCACAGGATACCTGACTGTGTCCAGCAGCACATTGCTATTTAATGTAACATAGTGGTTGTATGTTTATAAAATGGCATAAACATGTTGTATGTATACATCTGTTAATTAAATTTTTAATAAACATTTATTATGGACTATTTCGTAGAATATAGTCAATTACTTTTCTTTTTAAAATAAGCATTATATGAAAGAAACTAAAGTTTATGTACCATAAAGATCACTACCTTTAAACTACATAATCAATGGTTTTTAGAACTATACAAAATTGTAAAACCAGGACTATCTCATTTCAGCATATATGCGTGACCTCCAAAAGGAACCAATGCCGAGTACCAGTTACTCACTCTAGCATATACCGTCACATCACACTGTTCGGCAAACTTTTCTCAAGGTAGTAGATATTTTTGCTGCTTGAGGGAAATTTCTGTGACAGTATGGACAGTTCTTATCTTATTTCATATTGTTACATTCCCACTCTCCGTGCAGTACTCAGAACAGAACACAGAGAAGTGTTAGGTAAATCAGTGAAGAAACACATGAATTGAAGAATTCATATAGACAAAAGCCTCAGATAATCACGATGGTATGATCACTCACCTAGAGCCAGACATCCTGGAATGTGAAGTCAAGTGGGCCTTAGGAAGTATCACTACGAACAAAGCTAGTGGAGGTGATGGAATTCCAGTTGAGTTATTTCAAATCCTAAAAGATGATGAGGTGAAAGTGCTGCACTCAACATGTCAGCACATTTGGAAAACACAGCAGTGGCCACAGGACTGGAAAAGGTCAGTTTTCATTTCAATCACAGAGAAAGGCAATACCAAAGAATACTTAAACTACCGCATAATTGCACTCATCTCCCACACTAATAAGTAATGCTCAAAATTCTCCAAGCCAGGCTTCAGCAATATGTGAACCGTGAGCTTCCAGATGTTCAAGCTGGTTTTAGCAAAGGCAGAGGAACAAGAGATCAAATTGCCAACATCCGCTGAATCATTCAGAAAAGCAAGTGAGTTCCAGAAAAACATCTCTTTCTGCTTTATTGATTATGTCAAAGCCTTGACTGTGTGGATTACAATAAACTATGGAAAATTCTGAAAGAGATGGGAATACCAGACCACTTGACCTGCCTCTTGAGAAATATGTATGCAGGTCAGGAAGCAACAGTTAGAACTCGACATGGAACAATAGACTGGTTCCAAATAGGAAAAGGAGTTCAACAAGGCTGTATATTGTCACCCTGCTTATTTAACTTATATGAGGAATACATCATGAGAAAAGCTGGGCTAGAGGAAGCACAAGCTGGAATCAAGATTGCCAGGAGAAATATCAATAACCTCAGATATGCAGATGACACCACCCTTATGGCAGAAAGTGAAGAAGAACTAAAGAGCCTCTTGATGAAAGTGAAAGTGAAGAGTGAGAAAGTTGGCTTAAAGCTCAACATTCAGGAAACTAAGATCATGGCATCCGGTGCCATCACTTCATGGCAAATAGAGGGGGAAATGTGGAAATAGTGGCTGACTTTATTTTTCTGGGCTCCAAAATCACTGTAGATGGTGATGAAGCCATTAAATTAAAAGACACTTATTCCTTGGAAGCAAAGTTTTGGCGAAACCAGACAGCATTTTAAAAAGCAGAGAACCGGGCAGTCCTAAGGTGGTGGAGGAATAGGACGGGGAGACCACTTTCTCCCCCAAAAAATTCATCAAAAGAACATTTAAACACTGAGTAAATGCCACAAAACAACTTCTGAATGCTGGCAGAGGACATTAGGTACCCAGAAAAGCAGCCCATTGTCTTAGAAAAGAGGTAGGAAAAAATATAAAAGACAAAAAAAAAGAGACAACAGAGGTGGGAATGGAGCTCTGTCACGGGAAGGGAGTCTTAAAAAGAGGAAGTTTCCAAACACCAGGAAACACTCTTACTGCCGAGTCTGTGGTGAGCCTTGGAAATGCAGAGGGCAACATAATAGGGAGGAAAAATAGATAAATATTTAAAACCCACAGATTATGAGCCCAATGGTAACTCCCCCAGTGGAGAAGCAGCGCAGACGCCTGCATCCGCCACTAGCAAGCAGGGGCTGGGCAGGGAGGCAAAGGCTGCATTGCTTAGAGTAAGGATCTGCCTGAATGCCCTGACTGTAATCAGAGTGAACTAACTTGGGCTAGCAAACCAGACTGTGGGATAGCTACCACGCGAAAAGCTCTAACATAAGACACCACCAAGACTGTGAGCGCACTCAGAACAAAGGATGGAACAGAATTAGCTGGCTACAGACCATCCCCCTCCAGTGACAGGCAGCTAGAGCCGGAAGGGCTGAAAGGGGGCAATCCCAGCCTCAGAGAGACATTATCTAAAAAACTGCAAGCAGGCTTCTTTGCTAAATAAGACTTCTTGGGGTTCTGGACAGTCATCATCTGCCTGAGAAGGGGCGCCAGTTGCCCATCCAGAAAACCGAGCAGCAGGGACAGGAGAGGCAATAAGTCGAAGCGACCGTGCTAGCCAAACACGTGAGCTACTCAGACCTGGGAAGGGCACAAAATGCAGGCCCAACCGAGTCTGTGCTTCTGAGGACTACCTGAGTGCCTGAACCTGAGCGGCTTAGACCTGGGAGGTGCAGTCACCCCAGGACCAGCCTCGGACGGTTCCCAGTGGACCAACCTAGAGCCTGAGCTGTGTGCACCGTGAGTAGGGGCAGACCCAGTGTGGCTGTGACACTGCAAGCACACGCCAGTGTTATTTGTTTGCAGCGTCCCTCCCTCCCCACAGCGCAACTGAACAAGTGAGCCTAAAAAAAGTGTCCACCACCGCCCCACCTTGTGTCAGGGCTGAAATCAGACACTGAAGAGACCAGCAAACAGAAGAAGCTAAAACAGAGGGAACTGTCTTGGAAGTGACAGGTGCAACAGATTAAAACCCTGTCGTTAGTACCGACTACACAGGAAGGGGCCTATAGATCTTGAGAATATAAGCCAGACCAAGGAACTATCCGAAAATGAACTGACCCCACACTGCCCACAACAACGCCAGAGAAAGTCCTAGCTATATCTACTATTTTTATGATCATTCCTTTTTATTCCTCTCTTTTTTAACATTTAAAAATTTTAAGTCCTCTATTGCTCCTTTAATTTTCATTTTTATAACCTATTACTTTTTTTAAAAAAGACCATATTTTTAAAGCAAATTTCATATATATATTTTTTAAATAATTTTTGTGACTTTTTTTTCTTCTTCTTTTCTTTAATATTGTATTTTTGAAAATCCAACCTCTACTCTAGATTTTTAATCTTTGCTTTTTGGTATTTGTTATCAATTTTGTACCTTTAAAAACCCAATCTTCAGTACCCATTTTTACTTGGGAGCAAGATTACTGGCTTGACTGCTCTCTCCTCCTTTGGACTCTCCTTTTTCTCCACCAGGTTGCCTCTGTCTCCTCCCTCCCCCTTCTCTTCTCTACCCAACTCTGTGAATCTCTGTGTGTTCTAGATGGTGGAGAACACTTAGGGAACTAATTAATGGCTGATTCTTTCTCTCCCCTTTTCATTTCTCCCTTTTATCCTCCTGGCCACCTCTGTCTCCTTCTTCCCTCTTCTCTTCTCTGTATAACTCTGTGAACATCTCTGAGTGGTCCAGACTGTGGAGCGCACATGAGGAAGTGATTACTGGCTAGCTTGCTCTCTCCTCTTTTGATTCCACCTCATCTCATCCGGGTCACCTCTAACTCCCTTCTCCCTCTTCTCTTCTCCATGTAACTCTGTGAACCTCTCTGGGTGTCCCTCACTGTGGAGAAACATTTCATCTTTAACTTAGATGTTTTATCAATGGTGCTATATAGAAGGAGAAGTCTTGAGACTACTGTAAAAATAAGACTGAAAACCAGAAGCAGGAGGCTTAAGTCCAAATCCTGAGAACATCAGAGAACTCCTGACTCCAGGGAACATTAATTGACAACAGCTCATAAAACACCTCCATACCTACACTGAAACTTAGCACCACCCAAGGGCCAACAAGTTCCAGAGCAAGACATACCAGGCAAATTCTCCAGCAACACAGGAATACAGCCCTGAGCTCCAATATACAGGCTGCCGAAAGTTACCCTAAAACCACTGACATCTCGTAACTCATTACTGGACACTTCATTGAACTCCAGAGAGAAGAAATCCAGCTCCACCCACCAGAACACCGACACAAGCTTCCCTAACCAAGATACCTTGACAAGCCACTGATACAACCCCACCCACAGTGAGGAAACTCCACAATAAAGAGAATTCCACAAACTGCCAGAATACAGAAAGGCCACCCCAAAAGCAGAAATATAACCAAGATGAAGAGACAGAGGAATACCCAACAGGTAAAGTAACAGGATAAATGCTCACCAAACCAAAAGAAAGAGGAAGAGATAGGGAATCTACCTGAGAAAGAATTCCAAATAATGATAGTGAAAATGACCCCAAATCTTGAAATAAAAATGGAATCACAGATAAATAGCCTGGAGACAAAGATTGAGAAGATGCAAGAAAGGTTTAACAAGGACCTAGAAGAAATTTTTAAAAAGTCAATATATAGTGAATAATGCAATAAATGAGATTAAAAGAAAAAAAAAAAAACCTGGAGGCAACAAATAGTAGAATAACAGAGGCAGAAGATAGGATTAGTGAAGCAGAAGATAGAATGGTAGAAATAAATGAATCAGAGAGGAAAAAAGAAAAACAAATTAAAAGAAATGAGTACAATCTCAGAGACCTCCAGGACAATATGAAACGCTCCAACATTCGAATCATTGGAGTCCCAGAAGAAGAAGACAAAAAGAAAGACCATGAGAAAATACTTGAGGAGATAATAGTTGAAAACTTCCCTAAAATGGGGAAGGAAATAATCACTCAAGTGCAAGAAACCCAGAGAGTTCCAAACAGGATAAACCCAAGGCGAAACACCCCAAGACACATATTAATCAAATTAACAAAGATCAAACACAAAGAACAAATATTAAAAGCAGCAAAGGAAAAACAACGAATAACACACAAACGAATTCCCATAAGGATAACAACTGATCTTTCAATAGAAACTCTTCAGGCCAGGAGGGAATGGCAAGACATACTTAAAGTGATGGATGAAAATAACCTACAGCCCAGATTACTGTACCCAGCAAGGATCTCATTCAAATATGAAGGAGAAATCAAAAGCTTTACAGACAAGCAAAAGCTGAGAGAATTCAGCACCACCAAACCAGCTCTCCAACAAATGCTAAAGGATATTCTTTAGACAGGAAACACAAAAAGGGCATATAAACCCGAACCCAAAACAATAAAGTAAATGGCAATGGGATCATACTTGTCAATAATTACCTTAAACATAAATGGGTTGAATGCCCCAACCAAAAGACAAAGCCTGGCTGAATGGACACAAAAACAAGACCTCTATATATGTTGTCTACAAGAGACCCACCTCAAAACAAGGGACACATACAGACTGAAAGTGAAGGGCTGGAAAAAGATATTGCATGCAAATAGAGACCAAAAGAAAGCAGGAGTGGCAATACTCATATCAGATAAAATAAACTTTAAAACAAAGTCTGTGAAAAGAGACAAAGAAGGACACTATATAATGATCAAAGTATCAATCCAAGAAGAAGATATAACAATTATAAATATATATGCACCCAACATAGGAGCACCACAATATGTAAGAAAAAATGCTAACAAGTATCAAAGGGGAAATTAACAATAACACAATAACAGTGGGAGAGTTTAATACTCCACTCACACCTATGGATAGATCAACTAAACAGAAAATTAACAAAGAAACAAAAACTTTAAGTGATACAATAGACCAGTTAGACCTAAATGATATCTATAGGACATTTCACCAAAAACAATGAATGTCACCTTTTTCTCAAGTGCACACGGAAACTTCTCCAGGATAGATCACATCCTGGGGCATAAATCTACCTTTGGTAAATTAAAAAATCATTCCAAGCATCTTTTCTGACCATAATGCAGTAAGATTAGATCTCAATGACAGGAGAAAAACAATTAAAAATTCCAACATGTGGATGCTGAACAACACGCTCTGAATAACCAACAAATCACAGAAGGAATTTAAAAAAGAATCAAAATATGCATAGAAACGAATGAAAATGAAAACACAACAACCCAAAACCTCTGGGACACTATAAAAGCAGTGCTAAGGAGAAAGTTCAGAGCAATATAGGTGTACCTCAAGAAACAAGAAAAAAGGCAAATAAATAACCTAACTCTTCACCTAAAGCAACTAGAAAAGGAAGAAATGGAGAACCACAGGGTTAGTAGAAGGAAAGAAACCTTAAAAACTAGGGCAGAAATAAATGCAAAAGAAACAAAAGAGACCATAGCAAAAATCAACAAAGCCAAAAGCTGGTTCTTTGAAAGGATAAATAAAATTGACAAACCATTAACCAGACTCATCAAGAAACAAAGGGAGAAAAATCAAATGAATAAAGTTAGAAATGAAAATGGATGGATCACAACAGACAACACGGAAATACAAAGGATCATAAGAGATTACTATCAGCAATTATATGCCAATAAAATGGACAACATGGAAGAAATGGACAAATTCTTAGAAAAGTACAACTTACCAAAACTGAACCAGGAAGAAATAGAAAATCTTAACAGACCCATCACAAGCGCAGAAATTGAAACTGTAATCAGAAATCTTCCAGCAAACAAAAGCCCAGGTCCAGATGGTTTCTCAGCTGAATTCTACCAAAAATTTAGAAAAGAGCTAACACTTATCCTACTCAAACTCTTCCAGAAAATTGTAGAGGAAGGTCAACTTCCAAACTCATTCTATGAGGCCACCATCACCCTAATTCCAAAACCTGACAAAGACGCCACAAAAACAGAAAACTACAGGCCAGTATCACTGATGAACATAGATGCAAAAATCCTTAACAATTCTAGCAATCAGAACTCAACAACACGTTAAAAAAAATCATACACCATGACCAAGTGGGCTTTATCCAGGGGATGCAAGGATTCTTCAATATCCGCAAATCAATCAATGTAATTCACCACATTAACACATTGAAAAATAAAAGCCATATGATTATCTCAAAAGATGCAGAGAAAGCCTTTGACGAAATTCAACATCCATTTATGATTAAAACTCTCCAGAAGCAGGAATAGAAGGAACATACCTCAACATAATAAAAGCTATATATGACAAACCCACAGCAAACATTATCCTCAATGGTGAAAAATTGAAAGCATTTCCCCTAACTCAGGAACAAGACAAGGATGCCCACTTTCAAAACTACTATTCAACATAGTTCTGGATTTTGGCCACTTAGAGCAGAAAAAGAAAGAAAAGGAATACAAATTGGAAAAGAAGAAGTAAAACTCTCACTGTTTGCAGACGACATGATCCTTTACATAGAAAACCATAAAGACTCCACCAGAAAATAACTAGAGGTAATAAATGAATATAGTAAAGTTGCAGGATATAAAATCAACACACAGAAATCCCTTGCATTCCTTTACACTAATTATGAGAAAGTAGAAATAGGAATTAAGGAAACTATTCCATTCACCTTTGTAATGAAAACAATAAAACACTTAGGAATTCAGTTCAGTTCAGCTCAGTTCAGTCGCTCAGTCGTGTACAACTTTTTGCGACCCCATGAATCGCAGCATGCCAAGCCTCCCTGTCCATCACCAACTCCCGGAGTTCACATAGACTCACGTCCATCGAGTCAGTGATGCCATCCAGCCATCTCATCCTCGGTCGTCCCCTTCTTCTCCTGCCCCCAATCCCTCCCATCATCAAAGTCTTTTCCAATGAGTCAACTCTTCGCATGAGGTGGCCAAAGTACTGGAGCTTCACCTTTAGCATCTTTCCTTCCAAAGAAATACCAGGGCTGATCTCCTTCAGAATGGACTGGTTGGATCTCCTTGCAGTCCAAGGGACTCTCAAGAGTCTTCACCAACACCACAGTTCAAAAGCATCAATTCTTTGGCGCTCAGCCTTCTTCACAGTCCAACTCTCACATCCATACATGACTACTGGAAAAACCATAGCCTTGACTAGACGGACCTTAGTCGGCAAAGTAATGTCTCTGCTTTTGAATATGCTATCTAGGTTGCTCATAAATTTTATTCCAAGGAGTAAGCGTCTTTTAATTTCATGACTGCAATCACCATCTGCAGGGATTTTGGAACCCCAAAAAATAAAGTCTGACACTGTTTCCAGTGTTTCCCCATCTATTTCCTGTGAAGTGATGGGACCACATGCCATGATCTTCGTTTTCTGAATGTTGAGTTTTAAGCCAACTTTTTCACTCTCCTTTTTTACTTTCATCAAGATGCTTTTTAGTTCCTCTTCACTTTCTGCCATAAGAGTGGTGTCATCTGCATATCTGAGGTTATTGATATGTCTCCTGGCAATCTTGATTCCAGCCTGTGTTTCTTCCAGTTCAGTGTTTCTCATGATGTACTCTGCATAGAAGTTAAATAAGCAGGGTTGACGTACAGCCTTGATGGACTTCTTTTCCTATTTGGAACCAGTCTGTTGTTCCATGTCCAGTTCTAACTGTTGCTTTCTGACCTGCATACAGACTTCTCAAGAGGCAGGTCAGGTGGTCTGGTATTCCCGTCTCTTCCAGAATTTCCCACAGTTTATTGTGATCCACACAGTCAAAGGCTTTGGCATAGTCAATAAAGCAGAAATAGATATTTTTCTGGAACTCTCTTGCTTTTTCCATGATCCAGTGGATGTTGGCAATTTGATGTCTGGTTCCTCTGCCTTTTCTAAAACCAGCTTGAACATCAGGAAGTTCACAGTTCACATATTGCTGAAGCCTGGCTTGGAGAATTTTGAGCATTACTTTACTAGCATGTGAGATGAGTGCAATTGTGCAGTAGTTTGAGCATTCTTTGGCATTGCCTTTCTTTGGGATTGGAATGAAAACTGACCTTTTCCAGTCCTGCAGCCACTGCTGAGTTTTCCAAATTTGCTGGCATATTGAGTGCACCACTTTCACAACATCATCTTTCAGGATTTGAAACAGTTCAACTGGAATTCCATCACCTCCACTAGCTTTGTTCATAGTGATGCTTTCTAAGGCCCACTTGACTTCACATTCCAGGATGTCTGGCTCTAGATGAGTGATCACACCATCGTGATTATCTGTGTCGGGAAGATCGTTTTTGTACAGTTTTTCTGTGTATTCTTGCCACCTCTTCTTAATATCTTCTGCTTCTGTTAGGTCCAGACCATTTCTGTCCTTTATTGAGCTCATCTTTGCATGAAATATTCCCTTGGTATCTCTAACTTTCTTGAAGAGATCTCTAGTCTTTCCCATTCTGTTCTTTTCCTCTATTTCTTTGCATTGATCGCTGAAGAAGGCTTTCTTATCTCTTCTTGCTATTCTTTGGAACTCTGCCTTCAGATGCTTATATCTTTCCTTTTCTTCTTGTCTTTTCACCTCTCTTCTCCTCACAGCTCTTTGTTAGGCTTTTCCAGACAGCCATTTTGCTTTTTTGCATTTCTTTTCCATGGGGATGGTCTTGATCCCTGTCTCCTGTACAATGTCACGAACCTCATTTCCTAGTTCATCAGGCACTCTATCTATCAGATCTAGGGCCTTAAATCTATTTCTCACTTCCACTGCATAATCATAAGGGATTTGATTTAGGTCATACCTGAATGGTCTAGCGGTTTTCCCTACTTTCTTCAATTTAAGTCTGAATTTGGTAATAAGGGGTTCATGATCTGAGCCACAGTCAACATCTGGTCTTGTTTTTGTTGACTGTATAGAGCTTCTCTATCTTTTGCTGCAGAGAATATAATCAATCTGATTTTGGTGTTGACCATCTGGTGATGTCCATGTGTAGAGTCTTCTCTTCTGTTGTTGGAAGAGGACGTTGGCTATGACCACTGCATTTTCTTGGCAAAACTGTATTAGTCTTTGCCCTGCTTCATTCCGCATTCCAAGGCCAAATTTGCCTGTTAGTCCAGGTGTTTCTTGACTTCCTACTTTTGCATTCCAGTCCCCTATAATGAAAGGACACCTTTTTTGGGTGTTAGCTCTAAAAGGTCTCGTAGGTCTTCATAGAACCTTTCAACATCAGCTTCTTCAGCGTTACTGGTTGGGGCATAGACTTGGATTACTGTGATATTGAATGGTTTTCCTTGGAAACAAACAGAAATCATTCTGTCATTTTTGAGATTGCATCCAAGTACTGCATTTTGGGCTCTTTTGTTGACCATGATGGCTACTCCATTTCTTCTGAGGGATTCCTGCCCACAGTAGTGGATATAATGTTCATCTGAGTTAAATTCACTCATTCCTGTCCATTTTAGTTCACTGATTCCTAGAATGTCGACGTTCACTCTTGCCATCTCCTGTGTGACCACTTCCAATTTGCCTTGATTCATGGACCTAACATTCCAGGTTCCTATACAATATTGCTCTCTACAGCATCAGACCTTGCTTCTATCACCAGTCACATCCACAGCTGGGTATTGTTTCTGCTTTGGCTCCATCCCTTCTTTCTTTCTTTGAGTTATTTCTCCATTGATCTCCAGTAGCATATTGGGCACCTACTGACTTGGGGAGTACCTCTTTCTTTCAGTATCCTATCATTTTGCCTTTTCATACTGTTCATGGGGTTCTCAAGGCAAGAATAATGAAGTGTTTTGCCATTCCCTTCTCCAGTGGACCACATTCTGTCAGACCTCTCCACCATGACCCTCCTGTCTTGGGTTGCCCCGCAGGCATGGCTTAGTTTCATTGAGTTAGACAAGGCTGTGGTCCTAGTGTGATTAGATTGACTAGTTTTCTGTGAGTATGGTTTCAGTGTGTCTGCCCTCTGATGCCCTCTTGCAACACCTACCATCTTTTTCGGGTTTCTCCTACCCTGGGCGTGGGATATCTCTTCACGGCTGCTCCAGCAAAGCACAGCCGCTGCTCCTTACCTTGGATGAGGGGTATCTCTTCCCACCACCCTTCCTGACCTTCAATGTAGGATAGCTTCTCTAGGTCCTCCTGTGCCCACACAGCCACCACTCCTAGGACATGGGGTTGCTCCTCTTGGCTGCCGCTCCTGGCCTCGGGCATGGGGTTGCTCCTCCCGGCCGCCGTCCCTGACCTCAGATGTGGGATAGCTCTTGGCCATGCTTAGTGCACTGGGTGCCGCTGCCACCGCTGCCACCTGGTGGTGGAATATATCTACCTAAAGAAACTAAAGACCTATATATAGAAAACTATAAAACACTGATGAAAGAAATCAAAGAGGACACTAATAGATGGAGAAATATACCATGTTCATGGATTGGAAGAATCAAATACAGTGAAAATGAGTATACTACCCAAAGCAATCTATAGATTCAATGCAATCCCTATCAAGCTACGAGCGGTATTTTTCACAGAACTTCATGACCCAGATACTCACGATGCTGTGATCACTAATCTAGAGCCAGATACCCTGGAATGTGAAGTCAAGTGAGCCTTAGAAAGCAACACTATGAACAAAACTAGTGGAGGTGATGGAATTCCAGTTGAGCTGTTTCAAATCCTGAAAGATGATGTTGTGAAAGTGCTGCACTCAATATGCCAGCAAATTTGGAAAACTCAGGAGTGGCCACAGGACTGGGAAAGGTCAGTTTTCATTCCAATCCCAAAGAAAGGCAAAGCCAAAGAATGCTCAAACTACCACATAATTGCACTCATCTCACATGCTAGTAAAGTAATGCTCAAAATTCTTCAAGCCAGGCTTCAGCAATATGTAAACCATGAAATTCTTCATGTTCAAGTCTTTTTGAGAAAAGAGCAGAGGAACCAGAGATCAAATTGCCAACATCTACTGGATCATGGAAAAAGCAAGAGAGTTCCAGAAAAATATCTATTTCTGCCTTATTGACTATGCCAAGGCCTTTGACTGTGGGGAAGACAATAAACTGTGGACAATTCTTCAAGCGATGGGAATACCAGACCACCTGACCTGCCTCTTGAGAAATCTGTATGCAGGTCAGGAAGCAACAGTTAGAACTGGACATGGAACAACAGACTGGTTCCAAATAGGAAAAGAAGTCCATCAAGGCTGTATATTGTCACCCTGCTTATTTAACTTCTATGCAGAGTACATCATGAGAAACGCTGGACTGGAAGAAACACAAGCTGGAATCAAGATTGCCAGGAGACATATCAATAACCTCAGATATGCAGATGACACCACCCTTATGGCAGAAAGTGAAGAGGAACTCAAAAGCCTCTTGATGAAAGCGAAAGAGGAGAGTGAAAAAGTTGGCTTAAAACTCAACATTCAGAAAACGAAGATCATAGCATCTGGTCCAATCACTTCATGGGAAATAGATGGGGAAACAATGTCAGACTTTATTTTTTGGGCCTCCAAAATCCCTGCAGATGGTGATTGCAACCATGAAATTAAAAGACGCTTACTCCTTGGAAGAAAAGTTATCACCAAACTAGATAGTGTATTCAAAAGCAGAGACATTACTTTGCTGACTAAGGTCCACCTAGTCAAGGCTATGGTTTTTCCTGTGGTCATGTATGGATGTGAGAGTTGGACTGTGAAGAAAGCTGAGTGCCCGAGAATTGATGCTTTTGAACTGTGGTGTTGGTGAAGACTCTTGAGAGTCCCTTGGACTGCAAGGAGATCCAACCAGTCCATTCTGAAGGAGATCAGCCCTGGTATTTCTTTGGAAGGAAAGATGCTAAAGCTGAAACTCCAGTACTTTGGCCACCTCATGCAAAGAGTTGACTCATTGGAAAAGACTCTGATGCTGGGAGGGATTGGTGGCAGGAGGAGAAGGGGACGACCGAGGATGAGATGGCTGGATGGCATCACGGACTCGATGGACGTGAGTCTGAGTGAACTCCTGAAGATGGTGATGGACAGGGAGGCCTGGCGTGCTGCAATTCATGGGGTCACAAAGAGTTGGACATGACTGAGCGACTGAACTGAAGTGAGAACAAATAATTTCACAATTTGTATGGAAATACAAAAAAAAAAAAAACCTCTAATAGCCAAAGCAATTTTGAGAAAGAAGAATGGAGCTAGAGGAATCAACTTGCCTGACTTCAGGCTCTACTACAAAGCCACAGTCATCAAGACAGTATGGTACTGGCACAAAGTCAGAAATATAGATCAATGGAACAAAATAGAAAGCCCAGAGATAAATCCACACACCTATGGACACCTTTTCTTCGACAAAGGAGGCAAGAATATAGAATGGATTGAAGACAATCTCTTTAACAACTGGTGCTGGGAAAACTGGGCAACCACTTGTAAAAGAATGAAACTAGATCACTGTCTAACACCATACACAAAAACAAACTCAAAACGGATTAAAGATCTAAACATAAGACCAGAAACTATAAACCTCCTAGAGGAGAACATAGGCAAAACACTCTCCAACAAAAATCACAGCAGGATCCTCTATGACCCACCTTCCAGAATTCTGGAAATAAAAGCAAAAATAAACAAATGGGATATAATTAAAATTAAAAGCTTCTGCACAACAAAGGAACCTACAAGCAAGGAGAAAAGACAGACTCAGAATGGGAGAAAATAATAGTAAATGAAGCAACTGACAAACAACTAATCTCAAAATTATACAAGCAACTCATGCAGCTCAATTCCAGAAAAATAAACGACCCAATTAAAAAATGGGCCAAAGAACTAAATAGACATTTCTCCAAAGAAGATATACAGATGGCTAACAAACACATGAAAAGATGCTCAACATCACTCATTATCAGAGAAATACAAATCAAAACCACAGTGAGGTACCATTTCACACCAGTCAGAATGGCTGAAATCCAAAAGTCTATAAGCAATAAATCCTGGAGAGTTTGTGGATAAAAGGGAACCCTCTTACACTGTTGGTGGGAATGCAAATTAGTACAGCCACTATGGAGAACAGTGTGGTGATTCCTTAAAAAACTGCAAATAAAACTGCCTTATGATCCAGCAATCCCACTGCTGGGCATACACACCAAGGAAACCAAAATTGAAAGAGACACGTGTACCCCAATGATCACTGCAGCACTGTTTATAATAGCCAGGACATGGAAGTAACTTAGATGTCCATCAGCAGATGAGTGGATAAAAAAAGCTCTGGTACATTTTTCACAATGGAGTATTACTCAGCCATTAAAAAGAATCCATTTGAATCAGTTCTAACGAGGTGGATGAAATTTGAGCTGATTATACAGAGTGAAGTAAGCCAGAAAGGAAAACACCAATACAGTATACTAACACATATATATGGAATTTAGAAAGATGGTAATGATAACCCTGTATGCAAGATGGCAAAAGAGACACAGATGTATAGAACAGTCTTTTGGACTCTGTGGGAGAGGGAGAGGGTGGGATGATTTGGGAGAATGGCATTGAAACATGTATCATATCATATAAGAAATGAATCACCAGTCTAGGTTTGATGCAGGATATAGGATACTTGAGGCTGGGGCACTGGGATGACCCAGAGGGATGTTATGGGGAGGGAAGTGGGAGGGGGCTTCAGGATTGGAAACACGTGTACACCTGTGGTGGATTCATGTTGATGTATCGCAAAACCAATACAATATTGTAAAGTAAAAAATAATAATAATAATAATAAAATAAAATTAAAAAAAAAAGACGGAAGGGAAGAGAGGGAGGAAGGATGAACTTTTACTATTAGTAAACAAGTTTTCCCTCTAAATAAATATTGAACATGAACACACACACAAAAATAAAAAATAAAATAAATTAATTAATTTAAAAATTAAAAAAATAAAAATAAAGAGCAGAGAACCAAGGTCCATCTAGTCAAGGCTATGGTTTATATATAAGTTTTCAATGTATTTAAAATATAGAATATATTTTATTAATAGATGAGTAAAACATTGAATTTGTTTGGAAAATTTCTTATCAGTTTGTGTCACTTGCTTTCCTAATTGGCTTTAATTTGCAAAATTAGGTCTAAGTTACAATTCTTTTTGCCTAAAATCAGGAGATTTTCTCATAAGTTTTTTTGACATGAAGTGCTAATAAGTCTTATAACCCAACATAGATAGTGAGATATCCAGTCAAGTGGGGCTCTTTTTGTGAAATTAAAGCACATATTTTCCAATTCATTCAGTATTTACTGTTTTCTAAGCATGTCTAATTGCACAGTATGCAAATCTAAAAGTTACAGTTCTTGACTTTGTAGTATTTCATTCTTGAGATTGAAGATTGAACAGCAAGTGTAATCAGTAATAGAAAATATTATCATTGAGAGAGCCATACAAAGCATATACAGGATTCCAATATACAAAGGGTGACTGATACAGGAGCCAAGATGAAGTGAAAGTAGTAATGAGAATGAGGCAGGAGAGGCGGAACAATCAGTCGCAGAAGTTACTGCACCATGGAAGTTTACAGACTCCAGATGTGTGTCCCAGTCCTTTCCTTCCCCAGCTGTGACCCAGCGTTCCCAATTTCTCTGTCATGTCTCCTTGAAATTCTCACTGCTAGTTCCCAGAAAATTGACAACCACCTTAGTGTAGGGGCAGAAAATAAACCCCTGTTTGCATTTTTCCTTTCTGGATCAATTGCAGGAGACATCTGGCCACACTTACTCTGGAGACTGAAATTACTAGTTACTGTCCTCTTTCGTGTTTGCACACAGCTTAAAAATATTTAATCTGGGTATCATGTACAATATACAATCTAAGACAGGGAATTTAAATCAGCTGATTGTTTCAGGAATTGTATTGATGGGAAAACAGTTGTTTGGATGAAGTTATGGCCTGTTTATGTCTCTCTAATAGAGAGCAATAACTCCAGAGCCCTTTGATATACATGACTTGATGAGAGAGGGCATGGAAGGGTAAAGGCAAGTAGAGGTTTTGTCTGAAATGACTTAAAAATGACACAGTCAGTAATTGGGTTAAATGAATTTGAGTTATATAAAATTTGAGGGCATTTCCACATGAGTTTTACTTTTTCATTATTTTCTAAGATTGCCGGGAGAAATATCAATAACCTCAGATATGCTGATGACACCACTCTTATGGCAGAAAGTGAAGAGGAACTCAAAAGCCTCTTGATGAAAGTGAAAGTGGAGAGTGAAAAAGCTCAACATTCAGTAAATGAAGATCATGGCATGTGGTCCCATCACTTCACGGCAAATAGATGGGGAAACACTGGAAACAGTGTCAGACTTTATTTTTAGGGGTTCCAAGATCACTGCAGATGGTGATTGCAGTCATGAAGTTAAAAGATGCTTACTCCTTGGTATGAGCAACCTAGATAGCATATTCAAAAGCAGACACATTACTTTGCCAACTAAGGTCCGTCTAGTCAAGGCTATGGTTTTTCCTGTGGTCATGTATGGATGTGAGAGTTGGACTGTGAAGAAGGCTGAGCGCCAAAGAATTGATGCTTTTGAACTGTGGTGTTGGGGAAGACTCTTGAGAGTCCCTTGGACTGCAAGGAGATCCAACCAGTCCATTCTGAAGATCAGCCCTGAGATTTCTTTGGAAGGAATGATGCTAAAGCTGAAACTCCAGTACTTTGGCCACCTCATGGGAAGAGTTGACTCATTGGAAAAGACTCTGACGCTGGGAGGGATTGGGGGCAGGAGGAGAAGGGGAGGACAGAGGATGAGATGGCTGGATGGCATCACGGACTCGATGGACGTGAGTCTGAGTGAACTCCTGGAGTTGGTGATGGACAGGGAGGCCTGGCGTGCTGTGATTCATGGGGTCGCAAAGAGTCGGACACAACTGAGCGACTGAATTGAACTGATGTAGTGTTATTATTTTTAGAATATATAAAAATGAGTAAATTCGTTTCTCTCTTACTATAAACAACTCCAGTTTCCTCTTTCATGAATTTGTGATACTGTAGGCTTTTTGTACATTGATTAGAATTATAATTTGTATTTATTTATATGTTTAATTTAGAAACAACGTTCTCAACTGTATTTCTTATACTGTGTTTTAAAATATTAAGGGATTCGGCTTTGAACAAAAACAATAGGAATAAAAAATAGAAACGTTATCTAGAAAAAAAAAAGTAAGCGGTGCTACAGAAAAATATTGGATCAAAGATAGTATATGAAGGCCTCATGGCCCTAAGACTGAAGCCCTACAGCGCAGATTTTCGCGGCCCCAGGGGCGGCCGCAAGAGCAGGGACGGCCCTGGGGACCCTCTGACCCTGCAGGTCTGGAAACCCCGGCCTCAGCCCCGCCTCTGGTTCCGTGTCACTGCTGGGGACACAGCTCTTGTGAGCTTAGTCTGTCCCTGGTTCTCGCCTCCTTTCTGGAAGGAGCCTCCTCCTTCCCAGAGAGAGGCGCGTCTCCAGGATCTCTGCGGCCGCGGATCTGAGCTCCGAGCCATCGCGGGGCGGCGGGGGGCTCCTCTCCGCGCCCCGCCGAGCGCGCCCGCCGCCGGGAGGAGCGCCGAGGCGGAGCGCGGGGCGCGCGGCTCCGGAGCCCGGGAGCACGCGGGAGGGCGCGCGGCGAGCCGGTCCCCGGCCGGTCCGCGGGAGGGGTCCGGCTCCGTCCCGCCGAAGCCGCGCAGGGAGTGAGGAGGCGCGGAGGGCGACGGAGAGCAGACCGAGCCCCGGACGGTTGACGGCGGCTTCGTCACGGGGCCCGCGCTCCTTCTGTCCACGGGAGCCTGGTGGCGCCGAGGAGGCCTGCGTCCCCGGGGATGCTGTCGCGGGAGGGAGGCGGTTCGCACGTCAGGAACCCGGGATCTGCGGGCCCTGTGCTGGAAACGGGGCGCGCCGGGCCACTAAGCCCTAGAGGAGATTCGCGGACTTTTGTGGCCGCGACCTCACCTCCGGCTCCGCGGGCAAGGAGGCCGAGGGCCCCGTGTGCGGAGCGAGGCCGCGGGGGACTTCTGTGTCCAGGGCGACCTGAGGGGAGGCTCCCCGGGGCTGCAGGACCTCCCAGCCCAGGCGCAGCTGGCCGTGCACAGGGAAGCCCGGGGGCTCCTGTGTGCGCCTAGTTTCTCCTCCTCCTCCTCAGCACGCCGAGGACGACTGCAACCCGCCAGGCTCCTCTTTCCATGGAATCTTCCACGCAAGAATTCCGGAGGGGACTGCCATTTCCTCCTCCAGCAGATCGTCCCTGGTCAAGCAACTACCCCGCGTCCTACGGGCGTGTCTTCTGTGTCTCGGCGTTGGCAAGCAGTCTGTACCACTGAGCCTCCTGGGAAGCCCTAGTGTGCTCCTAGCACTGGCCTTTTTCCTCTGAGATAAATAGAGCTAGGCTTTCCTGTTTATTTCTTTGCTTTCAACTCTGAATATCATGCTGTTTGTTTAAATTTATTTCTTCAAATAAGCATGTACCAACAATTGCTGACTGCCATGCAAAATATAAAAGAGTAGAAAACATGCCAACAAGGACGTGGAGTAACAGAAACTCATTTATTGCCGCTGGCTATGCAAAACGGCACCGACACTTAGGAATAAACTTGGGCATTTCTTCCAAATCTAAATACGTGTTTGTCCAGCAATCTCACTCTTTGTTATTTGCGCAAGGGCTTAGAAAATGTCTGCTTACTCAAAACCTGTACCCAGACGTCTGTAGCAACTTTATTCATAACTGTGAAAACATGTGAGCAACCAAGACGTCCCTCACTAGGTGAGTTCAGTTCAGTTGAGTCGCTCAGTCGTGTCTGACTTTTTGCGACCCCATGAATCGCAGCACACCAGGCCTCTCTGTCCATCACCAACTCCCGGAGTTCACTCAGACTAACGTCCATCGAGTCAGTGATGCCATCCAGCCATCTCATCCTCTGTCCTCCCCTTCTCCTCCTGCCCCCAATCCCTCCCAGCGTCAGAGTCTTTTCCAATGAGTCAACTCTTCCCATGAGGTGGCCAAAGTACTGGAGTTTCAGCTTTAGCATCATTCCTTCCAAAGAAATCCCAGGGCTGATCTCCTTCAGAATGGACTGGTTGGATCTCCTTGCAGTCCAAGGGACTCTCAAGAGTCTTCTCCAACACCACACTTCAAAAGCATCAATTCTTTGGCACTCAGCTTTCTTCACAGTCCAACTCTCACATCTATACATGACCACAGGAAAATCCATAGCCTTGACTAGATGGACCTTAGTCGGCAAAGTAATGTCTCCGCTTTTGAATTTGCTATCTAGGTTGGTCAAAACTTTTCTTCCAAGGAGCAAGCGTCTTTTAATTTCATATTTGCAATCATTATCTGCAGTGATTTTGGAGCCCCCAAAAATAAAGTCTGACACTGTTTCTACTGTTTCCCCATCTATTTGCCGTGAAGTGATGCGACCGGATGCCATGATCTTTGTTTTCTGAAAGTTGAGCTTTAAGCCAACTTTTTCCCTCTCCACTTTCACTTTCATCAAGAGGCTTTTAAGATACTCTTCACTTTCTGTCATAAGAGTGGTATCATCTGCATATCTGAGGTTATTGATATGTCTCCTGGCAATCTTGATTCCAGCTTGTGCTTCCTCCAGCCCAGTGTTTCTCATGATGTACTCAGCATATAAGTTAAATAAGCAGGGTGAGAACATACAGCCTTGACGTACTCCTTTTCCTATTTGGAACCAGTCTGTTGTTCTGTGTCCAGTTCTAACTGTTGCTTCCTGACCTGCATACAGGTTTCTCAAGAGGCAGGTTAGGTGGTCTGGTATTCCCATCTCTTTGAAAATTTTCCACAGTTTATTGTGATCTACACAGTCAAAGGCTTTGGCATAGTCAATAAGGCAGAGATAGATGTTTTTCTGGAACTCTCTTGCTTTTTCCATGATCCAGCGGATGTTGAGGGATGAGTAAACCATGGTACATCTAGACCCTAGAATGTTATTTAGTGCTCGAAAGAAAGGACCTATCAAACCACAGGAAGACAGGAAGGAAGCCTAATTGTTTATAAGTTAGTAAGCAAATCCAACCAGTCCATTCTAAAGGAGATCAGTCCTGGGTCTTCTTTGGAAGGAATGATGCTGAAGCTGAAACTCCAATATTTTGGCCAGCTCATGCGAAGAGGTAACTCATTGGAAAAGACTCTGATGCTGGGAGGGGTTGGAGGCAGGAGGAGAAGAGGACGACAGAGGATGAGATGGCTGGATGGCATCACTGACTCAATGGACGTTAGTCTGAGTGAACTCCGGGAGTTGGTGATGGACAGGGAGGCCTGGCGTGCTGGGATTCATGGGGTCACAAAGAGTCGGACACAACTGAGCGACTGAACTGAACTGAAGTAAGCAAAGCCAGTCTGCAAAGGCCACAAAGTTTCCACTTTGCTTCAGGATTTTGCTTGTGGGGGCCACTGTGCATGTGTGAAGAAGAAGGAATGTCAAAATCCCCTTACTTCGCTCAGTTTTGCTATAAAGTTAAACTGTTCTAAAAAATTAGCTTTATTTAAAAAATGAAAAAGAAGTAAGAAGTGTTTTAATGACTTCAAAACTCTGTGCATTTAGAATTAATTGTTCAATGTTAATGTTTTTAAAAGAGACAATAAGATTGTATATGCCAATAAAGAAAAATATGCATGATATGCAGGAAATGACTAAAAGGAACAGAGTCTTGGGGAATAACCACCATCCACTATTGTGTGTGCAGTAACAGCCAGAGCAAGGGCAATAGTGTGTAATCAAATCAAACAAAAGACAAACAAACAGTCCTTGATAATCTGTAAATGTTAGCAAGTTTGGTCTCTGGGGTTAGATGTAGCTTCTGCTGCAGTTTTGCTTGTAGGGCTTGGGTCTGACATTTTCCAGCAAGAACTGTCTATGAGTCTAAGCCTGCTTTTCTTATCCAGGTAGATTCTAGGAAGAAGCTCTTATGTCAAAGACAATTTGACATTTAAAATTATCTTTTATTGGACACTTGCTTGGTTTCAACTGTGTAAAGTTCCTAAAATAAAGTAACCAACTACACTCACAGGCTATCTGACAATGTGAGAAGTTACTGGTGTAGACATGACCATCAGGATGCATTTCTGAATTCTCAGTGCTCTAACTAGTAGCTCCAGGAGGAGCCCAGACCTTCACCTTTACGTCAGCGGGAGCAGGACATAGTGTGTTTCTGGAACCGAGCTCCAGCCTTGGGTAAGGACTCAGAGGTAAGAAAGATGGAACACTGAATCCAGACACATATCTTACGTGTGAGAAAGAACATTTCCCACAGTCTTTTGACAGCTCCCCCTGCCCCACCTCCCCCGCACCCCCCGACACCATTCAATGTGTTTTTCATTCCATACAAAACTTGTGAGCAGGCAGGGTTGGTGTATTCCTGGATGTTGAAGGAGAGGTGTTGATTTCTTGGATGCCGCCAAGAATTCCTTCTATTCAGATGAGTCGCTCAATGTCCCTGCTAGGCCTTTCTTTTATACTGGACACAAATGATAAGGGATTAATCAGGAATCTGACTGGTTTCCTGGAAACTCCATACATTAGGTCGTCCTCATTAGCTACAGAAAAAAATAATATTTTACTATTGTTTAAGAAAAACTCTCCTTTAGAGAGGAAAAAGAAGTGGAAAGGAAAGATTCTTTGTGTTTTCTTTGGCTTGTCAGGAAAGTAGGCTTTCTTCTAGCTGGGTTCCACTCTGTTACCAGGACTTGATAGCGCCCTCTCCTGGTCTCCTGACTCTATGTCATTTACATTTTTCTTTCTTACTACACTTCACACCAAACTATAAACTCTTTTTTTAAGAAACGTTGTAAATTTTCCTAAACTATTCCAAGGCAATAATCATTGAACCCCAATATATCCCATTCACTCACAACACTCTAACTGTGCAGAGTTTGTGCTATAATAGCAAGATGAAAGTGAAGATCGCTCAGTCGTGTCTGACTTTTCGACTCCATGGACTATAGTCCATGGGATTCTCCAGGTCAGAATACTGGAGCGGGCAGCCATTCCCTTCTCCAGGGGATCTTCCCAACCCAGATATTGAGCTCAGGTCTCCATGTCTCCCACATTGCAGGTGGATTCTTTACCAGCTGAGCCACCAGAGAAGTCAAAATGGGAAGATACTAAGTGAAATAAAATCTGGGACTCGAGAAAAATCTCTTAAATTTTTCCATTAAGGTGCTGTCACCTTATAATTAGTAAATTATAAATTATTTTCCACTCACCAAAATAACTATAATCAAAGAGACAGATAATAAGTTTTGACAGGATATGGAGAAAATGAAACCCTCATACTTTGCTGCTGAGATTGTAAACTGCTACAGTCACTTTTGAGAACAATTTGACATAATATTGAAGTGTTAAACATAAACATTATGTAGCTCAGGAGTTCTACTCCTAAGAATCTACCTACAGTAAATGAAAAAAAATATATTCACACAAAGATTTGTACATGAATGCTATAGTAGCATTATTCAAAATAGTCCAAAACTTGAATCATTCCTATATCCAAATGGTGAATGACTTAAAATGTGGTATATCTCTACAATGTTATTTAACAATTGAAAGGAATGAAGTACTGATAAATGGTATAGCATGAATTAATCTCAGAAATAGGCTAAGCAAAGAAGCCAGATACTAAAGATTACATGTTGATTCCAGTTGTATGAAATGTATTAAAAAAAATCAAAAGTGTAAATACAGATATCAGGCCAGCTGGAGGTAATTAGGGCTGGAGGTAAATGAGTAAATGAGAGAATTGACTGAAAACAGGATGAAGGAAAATTTTGAGGGTTAATGAGAGTGCTCTAAAACTGGATTTTTGCAATGCTTATACAATTTAGTGTACTTACTAAAAATTGTTTCCTTTCAATGGGTGAATTTTTACAAAATGTAAATCATAACACAATAAAGATAAAATTCTTATTAGTTCTCACTATAATTTATAGGCAATGATATGGAGGAGCTATAACATTCTTTATATATAGATATATAGAAAAATGTGGAGTGCTTGCATTTTCTTTTGGCATAAAATGTAAAAACTGCACATTTTTTCTGGGTATTTATTTTTATTTAGTTCTTGTTGGAGTATAGTTGATGTATAATTTGTTAATTTCTGTTGTACAGCAAAGTGAATCAGTTATACATAAACATATACCCACTCATTTTTAGGTTCTTTCCTCATGTATGTCACTAGAGAGTAGTTCCCTGTGCTATACAATACATCCTTATTAGTTTTCTATTTTATATATACTACTGTGTATATGTTAACCACTATCTCCCAATTTGTCCCCCTTCCCTTTGCTCTTGGTAACCATATATATTTTTTCTAATCTGTGACTCTATTTCTGTCTTGTAAGTATGTTCATTTAAGCGATATCACATACTTATCTTTGACTTAATTCACTCAGCGTGACCATTTCTAGGTCTATCCATGTTGCTGCAAATGACATTATTTCATTTTTTCATTATTGAGTAAAATTCCACTGTGCATATTGTAATCGCAACTTTATCCATTCTTCTGTTGATGGATATTTACGTTGTCTCTGTGTTTTGACTATTCTGAATAGCGCTACTATGAAAACTGGGATGGGTGTATCCTTTTGGATTGTTTTTCTCCAGATAGGTGCCCAGGAATGAGATTGCAGTATCAAATGGTGGCTCTATTTTCAGTTTTGTTAAGGAACCTACATTATGTTCTGCAAACTGGTTGTACAGATTTGCATTCCCACCAATGGTGCAGGAGTGTTCAGTTCAGTTCAGTAGCTCAGTCGTGTCTGACTCTTTGCAACCCCATGAATCACAGCACACCAGGCCTCCCTGTCCATCACCAACTCCCAGAGTTCACTCAGATTCACATCCATCGAGTCAGTGATGCCATCCAGCCATCTCATCCTCAGTCGTCCCCTTCTCCTCCTGCCCCCAATCCCTCCCAGCATCAGAGTCTTTTCCAATGAGTCAACTATTCGCATGAGGTGGCCAAAGTACTGGAGCTTCAGCTTTAGCATCATTCCTTCCAAAGAAATCCCAGGGCTGATCTCCTTCAGAAGGGACTGGTTGGATCTCCTTGAAGTCCAAGGTACTCTCAAAAGTCTCAAAAGCGTCAATTCTTTGGCGCTCAGCCTTCTTCACAGTCCAACTCTCACATCCATACATGACTGCTGGAAAAACCATAGCCTTGACTAGATGAACCTTAGTTGGCAAAGTAATGTCTCTGCTTTTGAATTTGCTGTCTAGGTTGGTCATAACTTTTCTTCCAAGGAGTAAGGGTCTTTTAATTTCATGGCTGCAATCACCATCTGCAGTGATTTTGGAGCCCCCAAAAATAAACTCTGACACTGTTTCCACTGTTTTCCCATCTATTTCCCATGAAGTGATAGGACCAGATGCCATGATCTTCGTTTTCTGAATGTTGAGCTTTAAGCCAACTTTTTCACTCTCTGCTTTCACTTTCATCAAGAGGGTCTTTAGTTGCTCTTCACTTTCTGCCATAAGGGTGGTGTCATGTGCATATCTGAGGTGATTGATATTTCTCCCAGCAATCTTGATTCCAGCTTGTGTTTCTTCCAGTCCAGTGTTTCTCATGATGTACTCAGCATATAAGTTAAATAAGCAGGGTGACAATATACAGCCTTGACGTACTCCTTTTCCTCTTTGGAACCAGTCTGTTGTTCCATGTCCAGTTCTAACTATTGCTTCCTGACCTGCATATAGGCTTCTCAAGAGGCAGGTCAGGTGGTCTGTTATTCTCATCTCTTTCAGAATTTTCCACAGTTTATTGTGATCCACACAGTCAAAGGCTTTGGCATAGTCAACAAAGCAGAAATAGATGTTTTTCTGGAACTCTCTTGTTTTTTCCATGATCCAGTGGATGTTGGCAATTTGATGTCTGGTTCCTCTGCCTTTTCAAAAACCAGCTTGAACATCAAGAAGTTCACAGTTCACGTATTGCTGAAGCCTGGCTTGGAGAATTTTGAGCATTACTTTACTAGCATGTGAGATGAGTGCAATCGTGCGGTAGTTTGAGCATTCTTTGGCATTGCCTTTCTTTGGAATTGGAATGAAAACTGACCTTTTCCAGTCCTGCAGGCACTACTGAGTTTCCCAAATTTGCTGGCATATTGAGTGCAGCACTTTCACAGCATCATCTTTCAGGATTTGAAACAGCTCAATGGGATTCCATCAGATGCTTATGTCTTTCCTTTTCTCCTTTGCTTTTTGCTTCTCTTCTTTTCACAGCTATTTGTAAGGCCTCCCCAGACAGCCATTTTGCTTTTTTTGCATTTCTTTTCCATGGGGATGGTCTTGATCCCTGTCTCCTGTACAATGTCACGAACCTCATTCCATAGTTCATCAGGAACTCTATCTATCAGATCTAGGCCCTTAAATCTATTTCTCACTTCCACTGTATAATCATAAGGGATTTGATTTAGGTCATACCTGAACTGTCTAGCGGTTTTGCCTACTTTCTTCAATTTAAGTCTGAATTTGGTAATAAGGAGTTCATGATCTGAGCCACAGGAGTGTTAATTTTATGCAAAAATGCTCCACAAAATATTAGCAAACCAAATCCAACAATGCTTTAAAAGGATTATACTCCATGATCAAGTGAGATTTATCCCATGTATGCAAGAAGTTTTCAATATCCACACATCAATCAGTGTGATACACCACATTAACAAACTGATGAATAAAACCAGATGATCATATCGATACAGAAAAAGCTTTTGATAACATTCAAAATCCATTTATGATAAAAGCTCTCCAGAAAGTAGCCATAGAGGCCACCTACCTCACCATAATAAAGCCATATATGGCAAATCAACAGCTGGCATCACACTCAATGGTGAAAAACTTAGGGCTTCACTGGTGATCCAGTGGTTAGAAATCTGCCCTGCTATACAGGGAACAGGAGTTTTATCCCTGTTCCACGAGGATCCCACATGCTTCAAGAGCAACTAAGCCTGTTTGCCAGAAATACTGAGGCCGTGTGCTACAACTACTGAAGCCCGTGAACCTAGAGTCCATGGTCCACAGAGAAAAGCCACTGTCATTGAGACGCCTGCACACAGCAACGAGAGAGTAGCCCCTGCTCAACACAACCAGGGAATGAATGCCTGTGTATAGCAACAAAGACCCACCACAGTCAACAAATGAATAAACCTTTAAAATAAAAAGCTGAAAGTATTGCCTCCAAAATCAGGAATAAGTCACGGAGGTCCAGTGCAAACCTTATTAAAGACAAAGTCAGAGCAGGGTCTCCTTGCTCTCATGCTCCCTACTACCCTTTTGTTAAGTGCCATGCTGGTAAGAATTTATCAGAAATTTAACAAGTAAATTACAAAGTTATATTTTATCACTATCACTTTCAGACTAACCCATTTGTGTCACTCCAGAGACAATAGGCTTTGAGAGAGCTTAGTGGTCTTCACAGGGGGCGCAGTGGTGAAGAATCTGCCTGCAATGCAGGAGCCACAAGAGACATAGTTTCTATTCCTGGGTTGGGAAAATTCCCTGGAGGAGGACATGGCAACCCATTGCAGTATTGTTGCCTGGAGAATCCTATGGACAGAGGAGCCTGGCAGGCTACAGTCCATGGGGTCACAAAGAGCCGGACACGACAAAAGCGCGCAGCGGCAGCAGCAGCAGCTATAAGAAATTCACCTGACAACATTCTCTTCCACATTCAAAATGGAACGCATCTTAAAGCTTATCACACAGTCCTCCACATTCCTCTACAATGTAATTTCATCCTTGTTAGCAAGAAATATTATTGAAGGGAATTGAAACTGACAAGCCTCCTTGGTTTAGGAAACTAAGCATTCATTGATCAGCAAATGCAGCACTTCAAAGTAAACCACTCACGAATCTTACAACTAATGACTGTAGTCCAGACGTATAATTCCCTCAATACATACAATGTAACATGGGAGGTAATGAAAGCACGAGATATTTTATGAGCAACAAAACAGAAATTTTTTCCTATGTTAGAAATCAGGTTTGGTCAATTTCCATGTTTCCACTGAGGTGAAGGACAGAGAGAAGGATAGAGGCCCACTCAACAGAGATTAGGCATTCGTGCAGTGACTATAAAAGGAGGACACAGACAAACGGACTGAGGTTTCCTTAAGCCTTCGATCTGTACATACATTTGAAGTAAATTACAAATACATGTAATGTTTCAAAAGGATTTGAATATTGTTTTCACAGTGACTGAATTGACTTCTGTGTGTACTTTAGTCACTGGAAGAAGGTAGGTAATTTTTTAAAGAGCAGTTCAAACTTTGGTAATGTATCTGATTTTTAAAAATTTGCTCTGGGACTTCCCTGGTATTCCCAGGGCTAAGACTCCAGCTCCAAGTGCAGGGGGCCCAGGTTCCATCCCTGGTCAAGGAACTAGATCCCACATGCAGTAACAAAAGATCGCTCAGCCTGAGTGAAGATCAAATATCCCATGAGCCGCAGCTAAGACCTGGCACAGTCAAATAAACATATTAAAAAATAGCTCTAATTTCAGATGACTGGTTTCTTTTCTTAAGAAGTAGGGAAAATACTATTGGGTATTAACACCCACCCCCCAACCCCCGGTCAGGCTGCACTCCGCAGGTCTGTGCTTGCCCCGATTCAAGACTGAAGAAACAGCCAGGTCCTGGAGCAACATCCACAGCATGCCCTGGGCAGCCAGCAGGAGGTGGCAGCAGTCTTCATTCCAGGGGAGAGGGAGGTGGCATTGGCCAGTTATAGGGGAAATTGACATCAGGTTACCTCATCAGTTACCAGGAAAACCAAGAGAGGCTCAGGCCCACCACCGCCTCTTTGATAAGCCCTCCAGGTGGAAATGTTCTGATCTAAAGGTTAGAATGGGTTTCCCTGGTGGTCCCAGTAAAGAATCAGCCTGCAATGCAGGAGACTACCTGCAGTGGAGGAGATGGGACTTTGATCTCTGGGTCAGGTAGATCCTCTGGAAACAAAAATGGCAACACAATCCAATATTCTTACCAGGGAAACCCCATGGACAGAGGAGCCTGGTGAGCTACACTCCATGGGGTCGCAAGAGTGGGACATGATTTAGTGACTAAACCACCATCAAAGGTTAGAACAGTCATTAGCTGGGGCCTGGGGCAAGTACATAGAAGGTCAGTCATATGAGTAAGGTGTACGTGAAGCAGGCACTGGACTGGCAGGGGATGGACAAAGTGCAAGAGAACAACCATCTTGGGTGGCTTGACCATACACCCACCTTGGCAAGATTATAATCCTCAAGAACTTTGAATTATCACTATATTTGAGTGAATCACACTAAAACATATATTAATATAAAAGTTGGTATTAAGATTCTAAAATATAAACATGTTCAAAGGACTGTGGGATTGAGTTACCCAAGAAGTAGTGACTTTTAATATAAAGTTTATTCACTTATATATTCCTTTACTTAGAAAATTTAAACATTTATTTGACAAAGGCTAGATTCCCACCAGGTGTTGGAGATACAATGATTAAGCAAAATAGTGATCTCCTGCTCTCATAGAGCTTAAAATATCAGATTAATAACTTAGCAATGATAAGATAATTGATTTCATATTATGTGAGCTAGACAAACAAGTTGAGTTTGTACTTTCTACTGTCAATTCATTAAAAATAATGTTTTATTTCTATTTTGTGGACGTCATTTTTATTACTTATTATGGGAATGAGGAAAAAAGAACACTTATATTAGGTTGCATTTTCTGAAAATATTCACAGCAATATTTTTGGTCTTTAAAGCTCTTAAAATCTTTGTCACACCAACAATCATGACAAGGAGTGCATTTTCTCCCTTTCAGATTGGAAAGGGTTATATACGCTTTGAACTAAAGAGTACAGCAGATATGATACTATGAAGCCTCCAAGGCTAGATCTAAAAATTACAAAGCTTCTGCTCGCCTTTCTCTTGGGATACTCACCGCTGGAACACAACCACCATGCTGTAAAGAAGCCCAAGTTAAACAAAGGGTTGTGTGTCCTTATTTCTGTTGACAGCCCTGGTAAAAGTCTTAGTTGTTAGTGAGACCAACTGAGAGATGTGTGAATAAGCAAGCTTTCAGATACCTATATACCTCAGCCTTTAAGCTGCCTCAGCTGAGTGGAGCCAAGACCAGCTATTACTCTCCATGCCTTGCCCACATGGCACATTTGTAAGCAAAATAAATGCTTTTGATGTTTTAAGTCTTTGAGTTTTTTAAATGAAGAAATAATAAAAAAATTCTCTATATCTAAACTTTTAAAATGATGCTTTTGAACCGTGGTGCTGGAGAAGACTCTTAAGAGTCCCTTGGACAAGGAGGTCAAACCAGTCAGTCCTAGGAAGGACTGAAATCAACTCTGAGTATTCGCTGGAAGGACTGGTGCTGAGGCTCCAATAATTTGGCCACCTAATGTGAAGAGCCAACTCATTGGCAAAGACCCTGATGCTGGGAAAGACTGAGGGCAGGAGGAGAAGAGTTTGACAGAGGATGAGACGGTCGAATAGCATCGCTAATTCAATGGACATGAACATGGGCAAACTCTGGGAAATGGTGAGGGACAGGAAAGCCTGGCGCGCTGCAGTTTATGGGGTCACAAAGAGTCGGATTGAGAGACGAACACTTTCACTTTTCTTTGGGGTTAAAAGCTATTGCATGAGAGTTCAGGAAATTTGAGAATGTTTCTTAAAAACCCAGTTTACAGTTTGGTGTGAAAACCTACTAGAGATGACATAGAGGCAGGAAGCCAGGAGAGGGCGCGCTCACGTCCTCCAAAGAGCGCAGAACCCAACAGGAAGAAAAGCTTCTCCCCTGACAACAGTTAATCCGAAGAAGAGCTACAGAATCTTTGTCTACTATCACATTCCCATGTCTTTTTCCCCTCTAGGGAAGATATCTTAAACAATCATAAACTTTTACTTATTTCTTTCAGCTAAGAAGGACGATCTCAGATACGGGTTTCATAAACAACAGTTAGGTTTCTGATTTATTCCACAACAATTTGTGTCTAGTTTACAAGAAAACCTGACAGAGAAATTAAAAGACTCGTCTGAGTATGTGGGAAACTTCAGCAGCATTCAAGGCTGCTAATTCTACCTTAAGACACCTCTACCTTCAACATCAAGAAACACCAACCCTGCCTAGAAGTCATCTATATAAGGAGAAAACTTTGGAAGGTGGTCAAAAGATTGTGAGGAATATCCTTCTTCACACATAAGACATATGTCTTTGCGTACATTCAGTGCACAGTCTTTCTTCTCCAGAAATCCTGACACATGCCTGGAGCTCAGTGCAAGAATGTTTGCATAGAAGTGAAGATCTTGATTCCTCTTACAAATCTTCTAGAATACAAAACTACATCTTTTTTTTTTTTTTAATTGGAGGCTAATTTCTTTAAAATATTGTGGTGGTTTTGCCATACATTCACATGAATCAGCCATGGGTGTACATGTGTTCCCCATCCTGACCCTCCCATCCACCTCCCTCCCCATCCCATCCCCTCAGGATCAATGCACCAGCCCTGAGCACCCTGTCTCGTGCATTGAACCTGGACTGGTGATCTATTTCACATATGATAATGTATATGTTTCAATGCTGTTCTCTCAAATCAGCCCACCCTCACCTTCTCCAACAGAGTCCAAAAGTTTATTTTCTACATCTGCGTCCCTTGTCTTGTCCTGCATATAGGGTCATCATTATCATCTTTCTAAATTCCATATATATGCATTAATATACTGCATTGGTGTTTTTCTTTCTGACTTATTTCACTCTTACAATAGCCTCCAGTTTCATCCACCTCTTTAGAACTGATTCAAATACATTCTTTTTAATAGTTAAGTAATATTCCATTAAATATATGTACCACAGCTTTCTTATCCATTCATCTGCTGATGGATAGCCAGGTTGCTTCCATGTCCTGGCTATTGTAAACAGTGCTGTGATGAACATTGGGGTACACATGTATCTTTCAATTCTGGTTTCCTCAATGTGTATGCTGGAGAAGGCAATGGCACCCCATTCCAGTACTGTTGCCTGGAACGTCCTATGGATGGAAGAGCCTGGTGGGCTGCAGTCCATGGGGTCACGAAGAGTCAGACACGACTGAGAGATTTCCCTTTCACTTTTCACTTTCATGCATTTGAGAAGGAAATGGCAACCCACTCCAGTGTTCTTGCCTGGATAATCCCAACAACGGGGGAGCCTCTTGGGCTGCCATCTATGGGGTCGCACAGAGTCAGACATGACTGAAGTGACTTAGCAGCAACAGCAGCAGCAGCGTGCATGCCCAGCAGTGGGATTGCTGGGTCGTATGGTAGTTCTATTTCCAGTTTTTTAAGGAAAAACTGTTCGCCATAGTGGGTGTATTAGTTTGCATTCCCACCAACAGTGTAAGAAGGTTCCTTTTTCTCAACACCCTCTCCAGCATTTATTGTTTGTAGACTTTTTAATAGTAGCCATTCTGACAAGCCTGAGATGGTACCTCATTGTGGTTTTGATTTGCATTTCTCTGATAATGAGTGATGTTGAGCATCTTTTCATGTGTTTGCTAGCCACCTGTATGTCTTCTTTGGAAAAATGTCTGTTTAGTTCTTTGGCCCATTTTTTCATTGGGTGGCTTATTTTTCTGAAATTGAGCTGCAGGAGTTACTTGTATATTTTTTAGATTAATTCTTTGTCAGTTGCTTCATTTGTTATTATTTTCTCCCATTCTGAAGGCTGTCTTTTCACCATGCTTATAGGTTCCTGTGTTGTGCAAAAGCTTTCACGTTTAATTAGGTCCCATTTGTTTATTTTTCCTTTTATTTCCATTACTCTGGGAGGTGGGTCATAGAGGATCCTGCTATGATTTATGTCAGAGAGTGTTTTGCCTATGTTTTCCTCTAGGAGTTTTATAGTTTCTGGTCTTACATTTAGATCTTTAATCCATTTTGAGTTTATTTTTGTGTATGGTGTGAGAAAGTGTTCTAGTTTCATTCTTTTACAAGTGGTTGACCAGTTTTCCCAGCACCACTTGTTTAACAGATTGTCTTTTCTCCATTGTATGTTCTTGCCTCCTTTGTCAAAGATAAGGTGTCCATAGGTGCGTGGATTTATCTCTGGGCTTTCTATTTTGTTCCATTGATCTATATTTCTGTCTTTGTACCAGTACCATACTCTCTTGATGATTGTGGCTTTGTAGTAGAGCCTGAAGTCAGGCAGGTTGATTCCTCCAGTTCCATTCTTCTTTCTCAAGATTGGCAAAGCTGTATCCTGATGGTCATGTCTATAGCTCCATCTTCTCAAATTATCAGACAGCTTGCATTTGTAGTTGGTGATTTTATATTGTTAGGAAATTTATACTGTGGAAACAAAAGGGAGAATCCAGTAAAATCCATTTCAAACATAAAATTGTCTCTCACAGAAGAGGGTCTACCTAGAATCTTTCTGGAATAAAAGAGGCTAAGACTTCATGGGAGTTCTGATTGGAAAAATATTAATATAATTCTCAGGAACTATCAGAAAATCTGCAGAAGAAACAATACCTATCCATAATGCAAAAATATAACAATTCTGAGATTGTAAAGGGAGGAAGATCATGGCCACATAACTCTAATTACTTTTCATGGCACAGGAAAATGTGTGACCTGTGTATTGCTGTAAGTCCATACAAAGTGGTTGAGCCTGTTCATCACCCAGTGTAGGTTCCTGAAATGATTTCCGGGTTCACACGCCTGCACGTGGACAGCAAGATTGAGTCTTTCCCCTGATTAGGATTCCTGCAAGAGTTCTTCTTTCGGGCACCACAGGCTTTGTCACAGTGTTTACAAATACACAGTAACCAGAAAACAATTCATCAAAACTTTTTCTCATATTCTGTGAATCATGCACATCTATCAGATGAATTTGTTTCATTCGTAGAGAATCTCTGTAAATTTTCTCTATTTGTCTGCTTCCACTGACTGACTCTCAGAGATTCTTTCCTCTCTTACTACTACTTTAGCAAAATTAGCCTGCATGCCTGAAGAAGTTTATAAATTTGAATTTTAAAATATATAGCTAGCTGTTTTTTTCTTTATCAGTTTACTATTCAGTTCAGTTCAGTCACACAGTTGTGTGTCTAACTCTATGTCACCCCATGAATCGCAGCATGCCAGGCCTCCTGTCCATCACCAACTCCTGGAGTCTACCCAAACCCATGTCCATTGAGTTGGTGATGCCATCCAGCCATCTCATCCTCTGTCGTCCCCTTCTCCTCCTGCCCCCAATCCCTCCCAGCATTAGGGACTTTTCCAATCAGTCAACTCTGCATGAGGTGGTCAAAGTATTGAAGTTTCAGCTTCAACATCAGTCCTTCCAATGAACACCCAGAACTGATCTCCTTTAGGATGGAATGGTTGGATCTTCTTGCAGTCCAAGGGACTCTCAAGAATCTTCTTCAACACCACAGTTCAAAAGTGTTAATTCTTTGGCACTCAGCTTTCTTCACCACCCAACTATCACATCCATACATGACTACTGGAAAAACCATAGCCTTGACTAGATGGACATTTGTTGGAAAAGTAATGTTTCTGCTTTTAAATATGCTATCTAGGTTGGTCATAACTTTCCTTCCAAGGAGTAAGTGTCTTTTAATTTCATGGCTGCAATCATGGTCTACAGTGATTTTGGAGCCCCCAAAATAAAGTCTGACACTGCTTCCACTGTTTCCTCATCTATTTCCCGTGAAGTGATGGGACCAGATGCCATGATCTTCATTTTCTGAATGTTGAGCTTTAAGCCAACATTTTTACTCTCCTCCTTCACTTTTAAAAGAGGCTTTTTAGTTCCTCTTCACTTTCTGCCATAAGAGTGGTATTGTCTGCATATCTGAGGTTATTGATATTTCTCCCAGCAATCTTGATTCCAGCTTCTGCTTCTTCCAGCCCAACGTTTCTTATGATGTACTCTGCATATAAGTTAAATAAGCACAGGGGCAATATACAGCCTTGACAGACTCCTTTTCTTATTTGGAACCAGTCTGTTGTTCCATGTCCAGTTCTAACTGTTGCTTCCTGACCTGCATACAGGTTTCCAAAGAGGCACATCAGGTGTCCTGATATTCAGATCTCTTTCAGAATTTTCCACAGTTTATTGTGATCCACACAGTCGAAGGCTTAGGCATAGTCACTAAAACAGAAATAGATGTTTCTCTGAACTCTCTTGCTTTTTTGATGACCAGCTAACGTTGGCATTCATCTCTGGGTCCTCTGGCTTTTCTCAAACCAGCTTGAACATCTGGAACTTCACGGTTCACATATTGCTGAAGCCTGGCTTGGAGAATTTTGAGCATTACTTTACTAGCATGTGAGATGAGCGCAATTGTGCGATAGTTCGAACATTCTTTGGCATTGACTTTCTTTGGGATTGGAATGAAAACTGACCTTTTCCAGACCTGTGGGCACTGCTGAGTTTTCCAGATTTACTGGCCTATTGATTGCAGCACTTTCACAGCATCATCTTTCAGGATTTGAAATAGCTCAACGGGAATTCCATTACCTCCACTAGCTTTGTTCGTGTTGATCATTTCTAAGACCCTCCTGACTTCACACTCCAGGGTGTCTGGCTCTAGGTGAGTGATCACACTATTGAGATTATCTGGGTCATGGAGATCTTTCTTGTACAGGTCTTCTGTGTATTCTTGCCACCTCCTTTTAAGATCTTCTGATTCTGTTAGGTCCATACCATTTCTGTCCTTCATCGAGCCCATCTTTGCATGAAATGTTCCTTTGGTATTTCTAATTTTCTTGAAGAGATCTTTAGTGTTTTCCATTCTGTTCTTTTCCTTTATTTCTTTGCACTGACCACTGAGGAAGGCTTTCTTATCTCTCCTTGCTATTCTTTGGAACTCTGATTTCAGGTGGGAATATCTTTCCTTTTCTCCTTTGCGTTTTGCTTCTCTTCTTTTCACAGCTATTTTGTAAGGCCTCTTCAGACAGCCATTTTGCTTTTTTGCATTTCTTTTCCATGGGGATGACCTTAATCCCTGTCTCCTGTACAATGTCATGAACATCCATCCATAGTTTATCAGGCACTCTATCTATCAGATCTAGGCCCTTAAATCTATTTCTCACTTCCACTGTATAATCATAAGGGATTTGATTTAGGTCATACCTGAATGGTCTAGCAGTTTCCCCCACTTTCTTCAATTTAAATCTGAATTTGGCAATAAGGATTTCATGATCTGAGCCACAGTCAACCCCCAGTCTTGTTTTTGCTGACTGTATAGAGCTTCTCCATCTTGGGCTGCAAAGAATATAATCAATCTGATTTCAGTGTTGACCATCTGTTGATGTCCATGTGTAGAGTCTTCTCTTGTGTTGTTGGAAGAGGGTGTTTGCTATGACCAGTGCATTCTCTTGGGAAAACTCTATTAACCTTTGCCCTGGTTCATTCTGTACTCAAAGGCCAAATTTGCCTGTTACTCCAGGTGTTTCTTGACTTTCTACTTTTGCATTGCAGTCTCCTATAATGAAAAGGACATCTTTTTTTGGGTGTTAGTTCTAAAAGGTCTTGTTGGTCTTCATAGATAGAACCATTCAAATTCAGCTTCTTCAGCATTACCAATAAATTATGAGTATGAAATTCAAACAGATGATTCACCACAGAAGGTACATATGTAGTGAATATTTTTACTGAATGATATTCAATATCAGTAATCATTCAGTTCAGTTCAGTCGCTCAGTCATGTCTGACTCTTTGCAGCCCATGAACCACAGCATGCCAGGCCTCCTTATCCATCACCAACTCCTGGAGTCTACCTAAACCCATCTCCTTTGAGTCGGGGATGCCATCCAACCATCTCATCCTCTGTCGTCCCCTTCTCCTCCTGTCCTCAATCTTTTCCAGCATTAGGGTCTTTTCAAATGCAAAGTAAATAAAAATAATATAGCACTTTTAAAACTTTAAAGGCTGTACCTACTAAGTATTGGCAAAACCATGAAGGGACTTGAATACTCATATTCTGCTACTGGAAATATGAAATAGTGCAGCTATATTGTCACTTACTAGAAGGTTAGATATATGATCTATTCATCTGAGTCCTAAACACTTACCTAAAAAAGTGAAAACATATATCTATACAAATGCATACATATATAAATATATATATATATATTCATAACATATTTTTTGTTGTTGTTTGTATGCAATAGGGGAAGATGTCTGAATTTTATTGAATTTCAACTCTACCATGGCAGAGGGGTGGGGGGTGGGAATCTAGGAAACAAGCAGAAAAGGGAGTGACTGTCCCCAGACCCCAGAGGAGACTCAGAACAGTTTCAGCTGTGTTGTGTGCTAATTCAGCCTTTTATATCATCCTTACTTTGCTAAGTGTGTTCATGAGTTCCATGTGATACCAAGCCATGAATTTTACAGGAACTCTAGGTGTTTAAAAGTGTATACACCTGATGGCTTCCCTAGGAAGCAGATGCCAGAGTGATGCCCACTGTGCAGGTAGGGTTCTGAGGAGATGCTGAGAGGCACATGGCTTGTCTCCAGTCACATGAGGAGGAGGAGGAGCCAGGTCTGAACCCAGCTGTTTCCTCAGGGCTGGGGCCCTGGATATATGCAGGCTTCCCAGGGACTGTAGGGTGGGCTGTGTTGGTTTCACTGTGATGGACATGGCATGGGGTGGGCAGAGTAGTCAGCAGCTCACAGATGCCCTCAGGGGGCTTTGGGTAAGGGCAAAGCCAGGGCAAGCAGATCCCAGAACGTGACCTCACTTCCGGGCAAGAGAGCCCCCAAACTTGGAATCTGGGTAACCAGGCCCCCACTTCTAGAGAAGCCCCCTACAGAGCTCACTGGGTGGGAGAGGAGGAAGGGATTTGTTGGGTTGTGTCCTGACACCCCAAGGCCCTGGTCTCGGGAAAGTTCCCAGTGAGAGTGCTTTCTGACCTTGCAGACTCTGGGTGATCTCACCCCAGAACCTTTGGCCATTTCCCCAGAGGGACCCAAAAGTAACCCCAGGAGGTGCAGGGCAGGTCAGCTCAGGACAGGCCACCTATCTGATCCCAGCCTAGTAGCCCTACGTCCCCTCCCTGTACGTGTGGAGGTGCAGGATTTATGTGGGGTGGATCAGCCTACAGTGAGAGCAGACTGATGGGGGGTTAGAATCCTGGCGGGCCAGTCACATGCACACCCAGGTTAGAGCTGGTGGGATGAGATGCGGAAAACCAGGGCAGCACTCTTCCATCCAAGGTTTATCCCAAGCCCTCTAGACAGATCTCTTCCTACCGGGTGGACGTCTGTGCAGACTCAAGTGTGGGCCTGCTCTGGGTGCAGAAGGTCCAGTGGGCAGAAGAGGCAGGGATAAGATAATGGCCACACCAGGCTCTGATACCTCCAGGCCAGGCTGGCTTCTGGTCACTGTCATTGCAGAGTCCCACCTTAGAGAAGCAAGGAGCTGATTTATGGGGATACCCCATCCATCTCCCTGAGTGAGGGGCCAGGGTGCCACACTGCCAGTGAGGGCCAACTTGAGCTCCTGGTGAAGGCGGCCACTGAAGTTTCTCCGGAAGCAGGACCCAGAAGTGAAGAGGGAAGGCCTTCTCTACACACCCCCCAGGCCACCCCTGAGGACCCAGTACTGGTTCCATGAGCACTCAGCACACTTGCTCAGTCTGGAACATCATTTCCACATTCCCCTGAGTCAGCTGGAGGGTTTGGATCCCGTCATGTCAGAACCCAATGTGAGAAGGCCATGACGAGTAGTTGTGAGTGTGTGAGGGGTGATCAAAATGCCAACATGGGCTGGATCATTGAAAAAACAAGAGAGTTCCAGAAAATCATCTACTTTTTCTTTATTGACTATGCTTTATTTGACTGTGGGGATCACAACAAACTGTAGACAATTCTTCAAGAGATGGAAATACCAGACCACCTGACCTGCTTCCTGAGAAATCTGTATGCAGGTCAAGAAGCAACAGTTAGAACTGGACATGGAACAACACACTGGTTCCAAATTGGGAAAGTAGTATGTCAAGGCTGTATATTGTCACCCTGCTTATTTAACTTATATGCAGAGAACATAATGAGAAATGCTAGACTGGATGAAGCACAAGCTGGAATCAAGATTGCCAGGAGAAATATCAATAACCTAAATATCCAGATGACCCCACACTTATGGCACAAAGTGAAGAAGAACTAAAGAGCCTCTTGATGAAAGTGAAAGAGGAGAGTGAAAAAGTTGGCTTAAAACTCAGCATTTGGGAAACTAAGATCATGGCATCTGGTCCTATCACTTCATGGCAGATAGATGGGGAAACAATGAAAACAGTGACAGAGTTTATTTTGGGGGGGCTCCAAAATCACTGCAGATGGTGACTGCAGCCATGAAATTAAAAGACACTTGCTCCTTGGAAGAAAAGTTATGACCAACCTAGACAGCAGATTAAAAAGCAGAGACATTACTTTGCCAACAAATGTACATCTAGTCGAAGTTATGGTTTTTCCAGTAGTCAAGTATGGATGTGAGAGTTGGACTATAAGAAAACTGAGTGCCAAAGAATTGATGCTTTTGAACTGTGGTGTTGGAGAAGACTCTTGAGAGTCACTTGGACTAGGAGGTGATTGAACCTGTCCATCCTAAAGGAAATCATTCCTGAATATTCATTGGAAGGACTGATGCTGAAGCTGAAACTCCAATAGCTTGGCCACCTGATGCAAAGAACTGACTCATTTGAAAAGACACTGATGCTGAAAAAGATTGAAGGCAGAGGAGAGGGGAGTGACAGAGGATGAGGTGGTTGGATGGCATCACCAACTCAATGGACATGAGTTTGCGTGAACTTCAGGAGTTGGTGATGGACAGGGTGGCCTGGCTTGCTGTGGCCCATGGGATCGCAAAGAGTCGGACATGACTGACTGACTGAACTGACTGTGAGGGGTGAGTTCTGGGCCACACAGTGGGGAGACCCACAAGCAAATTTGGTCTCAGACCACCCATCTGGTGGACAGCAGTTTGGGAAGACTTCCTATTGTGAATTCCTGAGCAGGGACTTCTCTGGAGAGCTATGTGAAGATTTCTCTTCTTGGAAACTCACATAGAAAGGCAGACGCATAGGTAATCTTTTCTTCTCTCACAGTTCCACACTTCCACAAGTGACTCCATAACCAACATCTGTGTGACTAGGTGTGTGCTGAATCATGTCCGACTCTTTGCAACTTCATGGACTGTGGCCATCAGATGCTTTTGACCATGGGATTCTTGAGGCAAGAACACTGGAGTTTGTTGAATTTCCTCCTCCAGGGGGTCTTCCTGGCCCAGGGATCTAGAGAGGACTCTAGTGTTTTTTCATTCATTTCCTAGATTTCTTCCACCCAACTTATGTATAACAACATATTTCTAGATTTTACTGTTAGACTCTAAAAATGTTTCCTCTTCTTACCAAGTAGGTGAACACACAGTACAGCCCAATGCAAAACTCTGCGTATTCTATGTAGACAGTTTATTCATAGCACATGGTGTGTTCAAATTTTCATATATCCATCTGTCAGCTGACATAGTCCAAGCTCACCTTTCAATTTACATAAGTAAAAATGTTGGTAGGAAAGTCCAGGGAGAGCATATTTACAACTCTCCTCTGGTGGATAAATTCTCCCTTGAATAACGGGGCATTCCGATTTGTGAACAGAAATGAGAGGAGCTAAAGAAGTGAGGAAAGTAAAGTAACTGGAGCTAAGATCTTGAAGCCTTCAACGAGGTCAAAATGAAACTTGTTATAAAGTCAACAGTGCCTCTAGTCAGGGTATTTCTTACAATGAGGTATAATTTTTTGTGGGGAGAGAGGGTTGGGAAGTAGGGCAATGAACAGAACTTTATATCCCACTAGACCTGAAGATATCTTATACAATGAAATTGCATGATAACACACTATGATCTCTCCTCAAAAAACATAGATCAAATTTGAAAGTGTAAATGTATTGCATGACCAGAGGAACACAAAATAAAGCAATATCAGGGATAAACATATTATTATTAATCTGCAAATTCAAAGAGGAAACAGTATTAAAGATTAACTTGGGGATTTCTTGGTGGTCCAGTTGTTAAGAATCCACTTGCCAATGGAGGGGACGTGGATTCAGTCCTGGTCTGGAAAGATCCTATGTGCCACAGAACAGCCAAACCCATGCACCGCAACAACGGAGCCTGCGTGCTGCAACTGCTGAAGCTGTGAGCCTAGACCCTGTCCTCTGCAGCAAGAGAAGTGGCAACGAGAGAAGCCACTGCAATGAGAAGCCCCTACACCACAGCACAGTGTAGACTCTCACTGTAAGTAGAGAAAGCCCATGCAGAGCAACCAAGACCCAGAACAGCCGTATACCAACAGATAAATTTTAAAATATGAACATCGTAAGAATAGGCTTCACTTTTTTAGACATGGCTTTATGAGAAGAGCAGATTTGTGATGAGTGATCATCTCATGTAGTTGAAAGAGAGTGTTTAAATTTTCACGTCAGGTATCCTTCCTGAGTGAAGGTCCATGCCCAATCATTGACTGAACAGGAAAATGTCTTATGGAGCAGGAAGAGGATGAAAACTGAGCCAAGATAAAGAAAACCTTTGGAGATAGTTGATGAAACTTTGCACATAATCTCATATTTCTTTCAGAAAAACTATGATTCCTTTCAGTCACTCATGTGGTATACAACTATGACATGATCATTTAGTCTACAACATAGCATCAGTATTTCAATTGTGCTTATATATCGAATAATAGAATGAGAGGGCTTGAGTACCTAGGGTATTAGGACAAGGGATAGACACTTAGAGAAGAACCACCAATAGCTACTGTGTGTGCAGTTATAGATGGAAAGAAAAAAAGCACTAGTGTGCTACCAAAAACAAAAAACACAGAGGGAAGAAATTCTTGGAGAACCCAATGAACAGTATAAAATTTCAGAGAATGCTAGTTCAGATGAAATTAACAAGATCCATCTAACAGTAGAGGGCTATTTCTGCCAGCGCTGTAAGTGGTATTGGGGCTTGACTGAGCTGAGTTGAACAATGAAATGAGAATGAGTCTTATTTCTAAAAAAAAAAAAAAAGTCAAGGAATTAATAGAGGCAGATTCAGACAAGTAATCAATTGATCAAGTGGGTGATAATGGGTTACTGATTAGGATTAAAATATATTTTGTTAAGAGCTTCCCCAGTAGCTCAGTGGTAAAGAATCTGCCTGCAATGCAGGAGCCTTAGGAGATGTGGGTTCCATACCTGGGTTGTGAAGATCCCCTAGAGGAGGGCTTGGCAACCCACTCCAGTATTCTTGCCTGGAGAATCCCAGGGACAGAGAAGCCTGATGGGCTACAGTCCATGAGGTCACAAAGAGTTGGACACGATTGAAGTGACTGAGCAAGAGCATAATCTATTAAACACATATACAAAATTCATATTTTGGGAATTCGTTTATTTTAAAAACAACACTTCCAGGGATTGAAAATGTGAATTTAGGGCATAGCTATTTTACTATAGATTGGATTGTGGCAATTGGATTAAGTAGATTTCAGAGGTTTTACTTCAGTCAATGGTGTTAGGGTGTGTTTTCAACTCTTCCAAAAGCTAATCATGTGCACCTATCTACAGGTTTGATAATCCTGTCACTGGGAGGAAGTGGGCATGGTCTTTGGGGGATATATAAAGCATCCAGCAAAGAGCCCAGCTGATTCTTCTTCAGAGCCCAGAGCTGTTGTGTTTGGAGGTGGCTAGGTGGTGAAGACTTTTGAAAGTTACTGCTACCAGGAGGTAAGCTCTTATTCCTTGATCTGAATTTAACTGAGTTACTTACTAAATGAAATAGGACATTTCATTAATGGAACCCAAACCTGAGTTATGATCAAGGTACAATGAATTTCTGATATGTTCACTTAAAAATGAAAGTTTATATGTAATCTTGGAAACTAGAGCTAAGTTATGTTCCCTATTGGTAGCATCTATATTTGAGTACTAGATCAATCATTTACTCAATGTGTGATTTGTAGACAAGTAACTTATTTGACCCACTGCATATCAAATAACCTCCTTATAAAATGTAGGCAAAGATAGAAAATTGGTTAATAATATTGTTGAGAAAATTAAAATAAGTAATCCATTTCAGAGAAGTTGATCCAATGTATAAAATTAGTAGACATAATTAAAATATTGATATTTGCCTCTTTTATTATTATTTTAATCTTGTCATTATCATTAGTATTATCAATATAGAAATGATTTCACTCATAGTGAACCTTGGCCAGTTTCCAGCCTACTTCTACTCAGAGCTCATTTATACTTTCTCCCTACTCTTCAAACTATCTCCTAATATAAGGCATATTTGAATTAATGGCTTTATGTTCTATATTGGAAAAAAATTGTGGTCCTCAACTGAAGTCCATAACTTCCCTGTCAACAATTTTTATTTGTATAAATGTATCTGTGCACCATCAGTTCCTTGCTACTCATTTTCAAAAGGTATTCTAAGTTATTTTATAGTTATTCACTTCAGTAATTGTTTACTTTCTGTCTACTTTGGACCAAAAATAAATCCTCAGCCTAGTAAAGAAGTAGCCTCCTACATTCAAGTTCTCATAGACCGGGAAGATAACAGTAATCATATAGTTAAACAAAATATTTAGCCACAATGTTTGATAACCTAATTTAAATAAGCAGTTTAATATGACACGATGATAATAAAATGAGGAACTTATCAGCAAATGACCTTTGTGCTGTGCTGTCACTCAGTCGTGTCTGACTTTTTGTGACTGCTTGGACTGCAGCCCGCCAGGTTCCTCTGTCCTTGGGGATCCTCCAGGCAAGAACACTGGAGTGGGTTGCCATGCCCTCCTCCAGGGGATCTTCCCAATTCAGGGATCAAACCCAGGTCTCCTGCAATGCAGGCAGAAATAATCTTTGAGCTTATACTATTTCCCAAATATTTTCATATTCACTGATGATTCCTCCCTGGCTATCCTCTAATATTTATTGATTATCTTTACCAGAGTTGGTTATTTATTGCCTCCATGACATTGTCAAAAGCCCAAGTCTCCCATTTCTCTGCTCGCTTCAGGTTGTATGCCTCAGTCTCCAGGCAAATGCACTCTGAGGTTACCAAAAAAGACAGCCTTGTGCATCAACTGCAAATTCTGTCCAGACTAACCCCAAACAGCTGACTCTTCCTTATTTCTTTTCAACAAGCATTAAAAAGTTGGCAAAATCCTCCTAATAATTTCTCTAAACTTCATTTGCCAAAAAGTTTAAAAGGCCATATACCCTTTAACTTCTATCAGAGGCAGAAGGATCAGGAGGTTTGTTTTGGGTGGAATATGAACAAGACTCTGTGGCAGAGAATTGTGTCTGATTGGATGAGAGCTGAATCCCTGATGGAAAAGCTGTGTCTGACAGTATCCTATCTGACTCATGAGGGCACTCATCCTCTTTCCATTGCATGCAATATATCACCTGTCCTACTCTATACACTAACGGGTGTTGCTTTGAGTGGGAAGTCAGTCTCAGGCCCCTTGTTACTGTTTATGGTCTCATGGTAACAGTGTTCTTTTTTCTTTTCTCTCTTCAGAAACATGAGTTCCAAAAGCCTCTCGAATGAAGTCACCTGTTCCCTGTGTGTGAAGTATTTCATAGACCCAGTCACGCTGGGCTGTGGGCACAGCTTCTGCATGCCGTGTCTCTGTCTCTACTGGGAGGAAGGCCAACAGCCTCCTCGCTGCCCTGTATGCAGGGAAACACCCCATCAACTGAGCCTGAAAACCAATATCATTTTGAAGACTCGAGTATTCCTTGCCAGACGGACAGGACCCTATGATGCACCCAGGTCTGCAGAAAAGATGTGTGAGCTTCATGGGAAAACAAAGAACTTGTTCTGTAAAGTCACCAAGGAGGTGCTTTGCTTAGTCTGCCATATGTCTGCGGAGCATGGGGCTCACACGCATTGCTCTGTTGAGTGGACGGCTGAGGAATACCGGGTAAGCAGTGACCGAGAGGGATGTTTGAATCTGGGGGTCTTTCTGTCTGAGAGTGAATGCCAAAGAAACTGAAGATAACTATTCTTCATTCATGTCAAATATAAAGCAGACACTAACGCATTGTGGGCCAGGTCCTAGGATAAACGGGCTTCCCTGGTGGCTCAGACAGTAATACGTCTGCAAGGAGGGAGACCTGGGTTCGTTTCCTGGATTGGGAAGATCCCTTGGTGAAGAAAATGGTAACCCACTCCAGTACTCTTGCCTGGAATATTCCATGGATGGAGGAGCCTGTTAGGCTACAGTCCATGGGGTTCCAAAGAGTAGGACATGCCTGAGCAACTTCACTTTCACTCTCCTAAGATAAACTACGTAAAAAAGGAAGCCCTCAACTTAAACAGTTAAGGTTTTACATTCAAAATTTTTACAACTCCAGTTGATGGTGAGGATGAGGTTAATCGTGTGTGCCAAGTCTGTGTAAGACCAAGGGGGGCAAATCCTGTTAATATCAGTGACTATTTTGCACTGCAGTCATGGTGACAACAGCCTAATCTAATAGAGTCTAATCAGAAAGACTGTCTTAGATCTAAAAGAATCTTGTGATAGGAGATGAGAACTAGCAGCAGGACAACGAAAATCTGAGATGCAATTTACATAATGAAAATTAGTGGGGGGGAATCAAGTTTGAAAGCCAGTTTTTCTCTATGGAGAAGCACCCTTTCCAATGTTATATCTATTCTATGTTTACAAACATCCTACACAGTAGACACTTGGTCTTAAAAGGCACAATAAGTGGACCATTTTTTTTCTTGGGTGATTATCTGATATTTCCTGCAATCCTTAATCCCTGAAGATCTGAAAAAATTCAATATCAACCTCTCTGATACTCACACTGTTGGTTTTTTTGCAGCAAAGGCTTCTGATGATAATGAGGTCTGTGTGGGAAAAGATACAAGAAAATAAAAGAAATTTGAACAGAGAAACGAACAAAATAAGAACATGGGAGGTAAGCAAGAAATTCTAATTCATTCAGCACAAGCTGGGGACATGTGGTGATTATTTGATAAGAGTTTAGCTAAGAATCATAATGTTTATCTCTCAATATACATGACAGGCCAATAACAAAGGCTTTCATCTCATCATGTAGAATTAGGCATGTCAGTTTATTGGATTTCTTTTTAAAATCAAAATATCAAAATAAAAGTTCTAATTTCCTGGCTAACACAATAACATTCCAATGGTTATAGAAAAATCACAATCATAATTTGTCAATGAGATAAACCTAGGGTTTCTCAGAAGCAAATTTTTTGAAAATTCAGGAAGACATTCTCTCTAACTATTTGGATAAGTGTTAAGTGTTGGTCACTCAGTTGTGCCAAACTCTTTGTGATCCAATGGACTGCAGCCCACCAGGTTCCTCCATCCTCAGTCCATGAGATTTTCCAGGCAAGGATACTGGAGTGGGTTGCCATTTCCTTCTCCAGGGGATCTTCCCAACCCAGGGATCAGAACCCCTGGTTTTCCTGCACTGCAGGCAGATTCTTTACCGACTGAGCTATAAGGGAAGCCTTGTATTTGGATAGTGAAGGATAAATTGAAGTTCAAATTAAAGGGAATGTCAAGCAGGTACATATGTAAGAGTTGAAGATAGAAATTAGAAATTATCTCAATATTGAGATTCTACATAGTCCATATTAGCTGACACATGTATCATCAGAGAGGCAGTGCTGGGAGATAGGGCTGAAAATGGTGGATAGATCAGTTTCAAATGTGAGCTAAATTCATGGCTGAGAAATTGGGATCTATCATTTGTTGATTCAAAAGTATGAATTGAGTACCAAAAATAGTGATGAAATAACAGAGCTAGATTCTCAAGGAGTAAAGATTTAATGATGTGAAACAATAAACAAGCAACATCAAAAGCTACTTCTCACAACTATGAAGGTAATTTAAGTGGGATTGTGTGAATGACAAGGAGATAGAGTACAACTGACTCAATTATTCAGAGGTGTTACAATTAAGGTTATAGTTTACAATGAAGAGCCTGCTGTGTCATGATAACTGTTATAAGCCAATGTAGAAATAGAGAAATGGGGCAGATTTCCTTGTATTCAAGGATCAGATGTATTGAGGGTCAAATGGAGTAGCGGGAAAGTCAATGAACATTTGTAGCGTGATCCATTGTGATTAAGTTCTCTTGATAAAATTTTAGCAATAAAGGTAAATAAGTAGTTCGGACAAAATGAATTTTACATATGACCAGAAAAGGCTTATATAAAGGAACATGTATGGACATAAGCTTGGATGAGAGTAGAATTGGAGGCAGGTGCCTATTTGTGGAACAAGTTTTCAGGAAGAGATAACTAAATCACATGTCTTACACTAGTCTCATTCTTTTCCCACACCACACTCGCCACAGCTTCTCCATTGTGTCACCTTGATATGAAGGAAAGTGAGAGAGCACAGAGACACTGGAAGCTAGATCTGAAAGTTGAGAAATTCTTAAAGCTAAGGTCAGGAACAGATTGAGCTCAGGTAGTGGGAAATGATAGAACTCAAGAGATATTCTTGATGGTAGAGAAATGTCAGAAAATAGGACATATTGATCTGCAATGTAAACAGGCTAAAATATAAAGCCTGAGACCTAGTTTCTGCTCTGAAGGTAGAGCATCACAGAGCATATAAACAAAGAAGGAACTGCTACTTTGGTTTAAGAAAATATTAGTTTGATAAATGTTGCACTTTGAGGTTCTGGCAAATACTCTAATAGGTAGCAGGCACCTGGCTGGGGTGTATAGATTCTATAAAGGAAGGATTGGTGTAACAGGAAGACATTTTTAGTATGCATAGTATGCATAGTAAGAGCTATGTGGATTCAGCAAAGGAGGTTCTTGATGATAAGATGAATCTGGTTTTAAAATTCTGGAAATTGAAGAGTTTATCCTGCACTGACAGATTCCATATTCACTTGTTACTCCATTTTTCATCAAAGCAATGGACTTTCTTCAATTTCCAGAATTATAATGAAACCACATTCATCTTATCAAGAACCTTCTTTGCTGAATCCACATAGTTTTTACAATGCATGTTACTAAGAAATGAATCAAGTGAATGTGAGATTCACAGGCAGAGCAGTGGTAAAGAATCTGCCTGCTGATGCAGGAGAGGCAAGAGTCATGGGATTGATCCCTGGGTCGGGAAGATCTCCTGGAAAGGGAAATGGCAACCCACTCCTGTATTCCTGCTAGAAAATCACAAGGACAGAAGGTCCTGGTGGGCTATGGTCCATGGGGTGGCAAACCTGATGGAGTACACACATACATGCTATGCCGGTACACTTGTGACTTAAAACTCTGCTAATTGGAAGTAAAGATGACACAAGGACCAAATGAAGAGTTGGTCAATGATTGATGTTTTCTTTTCCTTAAAACATTGTGAGTCAAGTATTTTAAAATGTTAACAGGAAAGAAGGAAAAGAGAGAGTGATAAAAAGGAAGAAGATGGGAATCAAGACCAGAAGCTGGTTGTTTGCTGACCAGTGCTGCCTCTGAGGATAGAGGAAAAGTCACTTAAGAAGTGGACTGTAGAGCAGCAGGCAGGGGGAGTTAGTCTGTACTCATGCACACAAGGTTCCGGTTCGCATGCAGTGTGTGGACCGGAAAATAAATATTTCAGAAAGATCTTATCTAATTCTGTGAATTAATGTTTGCTATTATTTCCTAGTAGAAAGAGTCAATCTGTAGATAAAATATCTGAGGATGAAAGTGAAACCTGCTCAGTCATGTCTGACTCTTTGCAGCCCTGTAGACTGTACAGTCCATGGAATTCTCCAGGCCAGAATACTAGAGTGGGTAGCCTTTCCCTTCTCCAGGGGATCTTCCCAAAACAGGGATCAAACCTGTTTGATCTGCCAGATCTCCCACATTGCAGGTAGATTCTTTACCAGCCAAGCCATCAAGGGAAGCCCAAGAATCCTGGAGTGAGTAGCTTATCCCTTCTCCAGCAGGTTTTCCTGACTTAGAAATTGAACTGGGTCTCCTGCATTGCAGGCAGATTCTTTAGCAGATGAGCTAGTAGGGAAAACCTGAGATAGACTCAATAGATTTAGTCATTAGAGTACTCTGTAAGTTGTAGAACATGATTTAGTTGTTCAGTCACTCAGTGAAGTCCGACTCTCTGTAACCCCATGGACTGCAACACACCAGGCTTCCCTATCCTTCACCATCTCCCCTGGCTTGCTCAAACTCATGTCCATTGAATCAGTAATGCCATCCAACAATCTCATCCTTTGTCATCCCCTTCTCCTCTTGTCTTCAATCTTTCCCAGCATCAGGATCATTTCTAATGAATCAGCTGTTCCCATCAGGTGGCCAAAGTACTGGAACTTCAGCTTCAGCATCAATCCTTCCAATGATTATCCAGGACTGATTCCCTTTAGGATGGACTGGTTGGATATCCTTGCAGTCCAAGGGCCTCTCAATAGCCTTCTCCAACACCACAGTTCAAAGCATCAATTCTTTGGTGCTCAGCTTTCTTTATGGTCTAACTATCATATCCATGTATGACTACTGGAAAAATCATTGCTTTGACTATGTGGACCTTTGTTGGCAAAATAATGTCTCTATTTTTTATATGCTGTCTAGGTTTTTACAGTTTTTCTTCCAAGGAGCAAACATTTTTGAATGTCACCATCTGCAATGATTTTGCAGTACAAGAAAGTAAAGTCTGTCACTGTTTCCACTGTTTCCGCATCTATTTCCCATGAAGTGATGGGCCCAGATGCCATAATCTTAGTTTTTTGGATGTTCGGTTTGAAGCCAGCTTTTCACTTTCCTCTTTCTACTTCATCAAGAGGTTTCTAGTTCCTCCTTGCTTTCTTCCATAAGAGTGGTGTCATCTGGATATCTGAGGTTAATGATATTTCTCCCTGAAATCTTGATTCCAGTTTGTGCTTCATCCAGCTTGGCATTTAGCATGATGTACTCTGCATACAAGTTAAAAGAGCAGGGTGATAGTATACAGCTTTGATGTACTCCTTTCACAATTTGGAACCAGTCCGTTGTTCCATGTCCAGTTCTGTTGCTTCTTGACCTGCATACAGGTTTCTCAGGAGGCAGGAAAAGTGGTCTGATATTCCCATCTCTTTAAGAATGTTCCAGAGTTTGATGTGATTCCCACAGTCAAAGGCTTTAGCATAGTCAATGAGGCAAAAGAAGAAAATAGAGTTTTCTTGCTTTTTTATGATCCAATAGATGTTGGCAATTTGATCTCTGGTTCCTCTGCGTTTTCTAAATCCAGTTTGAATACCTGAACGTTCTCAGTTCACATACTGTTGAAGCCTAACTTTCAGAGTTTCGAGCATTACTTTGCCAGCATGTGAGATGAGTACTATTGTGTGGTAATTTGAACATTGTCTGGCATTGCCTTTCTTTGGGATTAGAATGAAAACTAACCTTTCCAGTCCTGTGGCCACTACTGAGTTTTCCAAATTTGCTGGCATAATAAGTGCAGCACTGTATAACCTTATTATTAAATCACCGATACCTGTTTTTAAGAAGTGGCTCTTTGAGTCAGTGTTTAGAGTCAAAACATTAACTTCATATTCAGTGAAATAAAAAGCACTGAGAACAACAACAGAAAAGTTTTCTGACATTTTTGTGTTTAATAAACGTATCAAATTTCTAAATGTAGAAGAAAAAAAGTAGATAACAGTTATGGATGAAATCAGTGGGCATACAAGACCTGATTAATTCATTGTCGCTCTAGAGTTATGTGACCATGTGGAAGAAGATGAACCATACTGAATATTGGAAGATGTTTTACTTAGCCTACTATGGAGAGAAACATCGTTTAGAGAAAATAGAAGAGGAAAGCAGGGAGATTTTTCAACAACTCAAAGAAAGTCAATACAATATGGACCTAAAGCAGAAACTTTTAAAGCAGATATATGAGGAGCTCAAGGAATTGTGCTATAAGCCAGACATGGAGCTGATCCAGGTAAGGACGGAGGCCTGGAGAGTCATGGTGTTCCCTGGATAATACCCACCTTTCCTTTGTCTTTCATCTTGTGTTTGAAGTCATGCTTTCTATTGCTGTAATGAGAGTTTTATCTGTCCGTGTAATGCTAATGACCAAGGACCATTCTTGCCATACACAAGAATTGCAAAGCTTCATGGAAAAGCAGGTAAAAGAAATCCTAGAGAAGCCTTCTTAAATTCTCCTAGTTATTCAATTACTGAAAAACTGCCACAGAGAAGGATGCTTGAAGATGTACCAGTTGGCATGTGGACCTGGCAATAATGAGAAATTTGGGAATCCCTGCAACTTATTTCCCGTTCTGTTTCTGTGTATGTGATACTGTGCTGAAATGTAGATTCACTCACCCTTGGAAACAAGAAACTATGTCTCTGCTCTGAATGCTGTGAAATACATTAAGACTTTCTTTCTGTTTCTCTCTTTACAGTGTTACGAAAACATGTGGAAAAGGTAAGCTTGCCCACATTTTCAAGGTTTGATCATTGTAACTGTGATTAGTCAGTTGGTGCTGAAATGGGAGCCTGAGTTATCAGGACACTATAACCTCTTTCAGGATGTATTTAGATTGCCCTTTCTCCAAAGATAGAGAGAGTTTTGCATGTTGTTTACCCAAGGTGGAGCTGGGCAGGGGAATTACTTGCAGGATTTTGTGCAAAGATCACATGAGGACAACTACCATTGCTGATTTTAAGTTTTAGAAAAAGAAAAAGGCAAGGGGGATGTACCCAAAGTCATGACAGGATTATGTGCAGGAAATAAGGGTTGATAGAAACCTAATGTGGAATCAGGGAGAGAATAAGCTGACAGAAGTTCATCCGGGCGCAGTGTTTCCATGTGCAGCACATGGGGAGGTGAAAAAGAAAGACTCTATCATGCCCTCAGGAAAACTGGGTCCCAGGAATTGGGATTGCTACCCAAGATAAGCTCCTCAACTGCTAGCTGTGGTTGTACAGACACTGAGCATTTCTGTGGAGACTCGAGTGGATTAAAAGTCAGAGTGCTCCTCTTGAATGCCCTTCATTTCAAGTCATTTTCCATAGCCCTGAGATTGGCTGCAGGAAACCAGATACTGTCATGACTGATTTGAACTTGATGCTATGATTGCAGTGTTAGCCCTGGGATAGATGAGATAGAATATTATTTGATCTTGATAACATAAATCCTCTCGTTTGGGAGATTGCTTTCATGGGACCTGAGCCTAAGTTTGAGGATTGAAGTGAAGTCTCTTCAGAGGTATGCAGCCATAATTACTGTGATGAAAATTAGCTCCAGAAGAGTAATGAAGTGTCCTTTCTTGCAGGGGTGAGTCAGTGCAGCTGCACCTGCCCCAGCCTGTAGTCCCACAGCTCAGTGCGTGGCCCATCCCTGGACTCATAGACTGGCTCAACCAATTCCAAGGTAACAGGCAGCCCTCTGGTGGGGGTGGGATACACTGGCCTCTGTTACTTTCCTATGGGTTACCTTTCCCCACTGTCCAATCTGTAGACTATGCTGGAAATTTTAATATCTACACTTACCCTTATAGGAGAATAATGTATATGGAGTAAAACTAAATGGCATCTGGAAAAAAAAAATTATAATGAGTGGTAGTAAGCTATCTTGGAGAAGGCAATGGCACCCCACTCCAGTACTCTTGCCTGGAAAATCCCATGGATGGAGGAGCCTGGTAGGCTGCAGTCCATGGGGTCACAAAGAGTCGGACATGACTGAGCGACTTCACTTTGACTTTTCACTTTCATGCATTGGAGAAGGAAATGCAACCCACTCCAGTGTTCTTGCCTGGAGAATCCCAGGGACTGCGGAGTCTGGTGGGCTGCCGTCTATGGGGTCGCACAGAGTCGGACACGACTGAAGCGACTTAACAGCAGTAAGCTATCTTGTTTAAAAGTAACATGTAACTTTGCATGTACATTCAGTACATACCAGGTTTTATGGAATGAATGTTATCATTGGTTTTGAGATGCTTAAAGAATTTTAACTTGGTTTATAAAAATCTTTGTAATAAATACAAAATATAAATCCTCTTTATGGTGAAATTTATTGCAAACATAAAAGGAAATTTTATACACAGTTTATACAAAACATTGACAAAGTAAGCTGACAACTTCTTTCATTAGATTTATCCCTTTATGCCTCAAGGTATGCTGGCAGAAAATTCTCACAAAGAAACTACTTTAAAAAATAAGACATTCTGATTTCATTATTACTTGCATGCTTTAGTGAAAAATCTTGTCAAGAAAAGTGAAAAGAGTTTGGGAGTTATTACTATTATTGGTATTCCTGTGCATTTTCTGAGGAGAAGGGCGAGTTATATTGGTTTCTGATAGTGAACTTTTTAATTAATTGCCAGTTTTAAATGTAGAAATTGTAGAAGTGATGGCCAAGAGGTAGCAGTAGCTCTCAGACACAAATCATCTCTCCCATTTGGTCTGGCTCAAATCTCCTTACGGAGACAGACTTGTCAATCTTGGATAATCCTTTTGTCCTTCTTCCTGTAGTGTACGTTGCACTGGATAATGAAAGAGTCACTCATCGTGTCCCTGTGTTTGAAGATCTGAGATGTCTGCTGGCTGTACCTGATGGTCCTGGTGTCAACTACTCTTCACCAAGATCTAAATATTTCCTTGCCTGGGGAGCTGAGTCATTCACTTCTGGTCAATGCTACTGGGAGGTGGATGTGGCGGGCTGTTGCAACTGGGCCATTGGATTTTGTAATGATTCTTGGACAAGAGACAGTGACATGGTCCTTGACTCAGAGGGAATTTTTCTACTTCTTTGTATCAGAGAGAACAATCAGTGCAGTTTCTTTACCGCCTCCCCACTGTCACCTCAGTATGTCAAAAGGCCTCTGGGCTGGGTGGGAGTGTTCCTGGATTTTCACGGTGGTGTCCTGAGCTTTGTGAATGTGGCCAATAGTTCTCTCATTTGCAGTTTCCTCTCCTGCTCCTTTTCCTCTCCTCTCAAACCTTTTCTGTGCTCTGGACACTGTTGATCAAGGACAATGTAGAAATCTGAAAATAGGTATCAAAAATGTAAATAATTGACATCACTAAATTAATGTCTTCTTTATTTTCTGTAACTTTGCATTCCTTTATGAAGCATATTGACTGATTTGTTTAAGGGTTGACATGTTAAGTGCATGGGCTTCCTGGATGGCTCAGCTGTAAAGAATCCTCCTGCCAAGCATCAGACTTGGGTTTACTCCCTGGTCAGGAAGATCCCCTGGAGTAGGAGATGGCAACCCACTCCAGTATTCTTGCCTGGAAAAAATCCCATGGACAGAGGAGTCTGACAGCTACAGCCCATGGGGTCACAAAGAGTTGGACATGACTGAATGACTAAACACGTGTCAACTGTATAAAGTTGTATGAAATGTTAAATAAAACTATCTCTTTGACTACTGTGCAATTTTCATTCTATTTCTTGTCTATTAATTTCTAAGGTAGTTGGATGCTGAGGAAATTCTGGCTCTGGTTTACCCAGTTTAGTGGTTTAAGGCAAGATTTGGAATTCTCTTATCTCTTCTGTGCATATACCTCACCAAGCCTCAGTTTTAAAACCTCTCTTTCATGTTGTAATTTGTAAAGTTTTTGGACTAAATGAGGACATACTGTTGGGTAGACGCAGCACATCTTGTACTTTTTTTCTGTAAAACTCACAACCTAATATTGGCTGACCCATCTAGCTTAGGAGGTTTATGTCTGCCGTGTGTACAGATAAATCCCAAGTAACAAAAACCAACCTGCTTGAAATATAACTATTTCAATAAATAGCTATACAAAGTCATAACTAAAAATATGCTCCACAACTGTTATAAAGTTTATAAAGTATAACCAACATCAGAAGGAAAAACAATAATATTATTTAACAAAAATGTTGAATGGGCTACCTGTAAAATTTATAAGCTCAAGAAATTCTCTGTCACAGACACACTAAATATAAGTGCATACATGTCTTAACAGAATGACATAGAGAAAATAAGATTTCATACCTTGGAAAGTTCAGAAATTTTAATTGAGGAGAGACCTCAAGTCACAGAAATCTTGAAATTTCATTTACCAGAATAAACAGCAAAACTTTTTTGCTGAGTGTAAAATAAAAAATACTTCAGTTCGGTTCAGTCACTCAGTCATGTCCGACTCTTTGAGACCCCATGAACCACAATGATGCCAGGCCTTCCTGTCCATCACCAACTCCCAGAGTCCACCCAAACCCATGTCCATTGAGTCGATGGAGTAGAACCTTTGTGGCCTTTGCAGACTGTCTTCCCTCACTTACTTATACACAATCAGGCTTCCTTTCTGTCTTCCTGTGGTTTGAGAGCTCCTTTCTTTTGAGCACTGAGTAACATTTCGGGGTCTAGATGTGCCAGGGTTTACTCATCTCTTCACCTAGTGAGGGACGTCTTGGTTGCTCACGTTTTCACAATTATGAACAAAGTTGCTATAGACGTCTGTGTACAGGTTTTGAGTAAGCAGACATTTTCTACGTCCTTGTGCAAATAACAAAGAGTGAGATTGCTGGACAAACACGTTTTTAGATTTGGAAGAAATGCCCACGTTTATTCCTAAATGTCAGTGCCATTTTGCATAGCCAGCAGCAATAAATGAGTTTCTGCTACTCCACGTCCTTGTTGGCATGTTTTCTACTCTTTTATATTTTGCATGGTAGTCAGCACTTGTTGGTACATGCTTATTTGAAGAAATAAATTTAAACAAACAGCATGATATTCAGAGTTGAAAGCAAACAAATAAACAGGAAATCCCAGCTCTATTTATCTCAGAGGAAAAAGGCCAGTGCTAGGGCTTCCCAGGAGGCTCAATAGTAAAGACTCTGCCTGCCAACGCGAGATACAGAAGACACGCCGGTAGGACGCGGGGTAGATGCTTGACCAGGGACCACCCGCTGGAGGAGGAAACGGCAGTCCCCTCCGGAATTCTTGCGTGGAAGATTCCATGGAAAGAGGAGCCTGGCGGGTTGCAGTGGTCCTCGGCGTCCCAAGGAGGAGGAGAAACTGAGCGCAGACAGGAGCCCCCGGGCTTCCCTGTGCACGGCCAGCTGCGCCTGGGCTGGGAGGTCCTGCAGCCCCGGGGAGCCTCCCCTCAGGTCGCCCTGGACACAGAAGTCCCCCGCGGCCTCGCTCCGCACACGGGGCCCTCGGCCTCCTTGCCCGCGGAGCCGGAGGTGAGGTCGCGGCCACAAAAGTCCGCGAATCTCCTCTAGGGCTTAGTGGCCCGGCGCGCCCCGTTTCCAGCACAGGGCCCGCAGATCCCGGGTTCCTGACGTGCGAACCGCCTCCCTCCCGCGACAGCATCCCCGGGGACGCAGGCCTCCTCGGCGCCACCAGGCTCCCGTGGACAGAAGGAGCGCGGGCCCCGTGACGAAGCCGCCGTCAACCGTCCGGGGCTCGGTCTGCTCTCCGTCGCCCTCCGCGCCTCCTCACTCCCTGCGCGGCTTCGGCGGGACGGAGCCGGACCCCTCCCGCGGACCGGCCGGGGACCGGCTCGCCGCGCGCCCTCCCGCGTGCTCCCGGGCTCCGGAGCCGCGCGCCCCGCGCTCCGCCTCGGCGCTCCTCCCGGCGGCGGGCGCGCTCGGCGGGGCGCGGAGAGGAGCCCCCCGCCGCCCCGCGATGGCTCGGAGCTCAGATCCGCGGCCGCAGAGATCCTGGAGACGCGCCTCTCTCTGGGAAGGAGGAGGCTCCTTCCAGAAAGGAGGCGAGAACCAGGGACAGACTAAGCTCACAAGAGCTGTGTCCCCAGCAGTGACACGGAACCAGAGGCGGGGCTGAGGCCGGGGTTTCCAGACCTGCAGGGTCAGAGGGTCCCCAGGGCCGTCCCTGCTCTTGCGGCCGCCCCTGGGGCCGCGAAAATCTGCGCTGTAGGGCTTCAGTCTAGGGCCCTGAGGCCTTTCTATACTATCTGATTCAATATTTTTCTGTAGCACAGCTTACATTTTTTTTTCTAGATAACGTTTATATTTTTTATTCCTATTGTTTTTGTTCAAAGCCGAATCCCTTGATATTTTAGAAGATAATACAAGAAATACAGTGAAAACTGTGTTTCTAAACAGATAAAAATAAATACAAATTACAAATCTAGTCAATGTACATAAAGCCTACAGTATCACAAATTCATGAAAGAAGAAACTGGAATTGTTTATAGTAAGACAGAAATGAATTTACTGATTTTTATATATTCTAAAAATAATACTACATAATGAAAAAATAAAACTCATGTGGAAATGCCCTCAAATTTTATATAACTAAAATTCATTTAACCCAGTTACTGACTGTATCATTTTTAAGTCATTTTGGACAAAACCTCTACTTGCCTTTACCCTCCCATGCACTCTCTCATCAAGTCATGTATAGCAAAGGGCTCTGGAGTTATTGGTCTATTAGAGAGACATAAACAGGCCACAGCTTCATCCAAACAACTGTTTTCCCATCAATAGAATTCCTGAAACAGTCAGCTGATTTAAATTCCCTGTCTTAGATTGTATATTGTACATGATACCCAGATTAAATGTTTTCAAACTGTGTGCAAACACGAAAGAGGACAGTAACTAGTAGTTTCAGTCTCCAGAGTAAGTGTTGCCAGATCTCTCCTGCTATTGATCCAGAAAGGAAAATTACAAGCAGGGATTTATTTTCTGCCCCTGCACTAAAGTGGTTGTCATTTTTCTGGGCACTGGCAATGAGAGTTTCAAGGAGACAGGACAGAGAAATTGGGAACATTGGCTCACAGCCGGGGAAGGGAAGGACTGGGACACACACCTGGAGTCTGTATACTGTCCTGGCCCATTAACTTCTGTGACTGACTGTTCCGTGTCTCCTGCCTCATTCTCATTACTACTTTCACTTCATCTTGGCTCCTGTATCAGTCACCCTTTGTATATTGTGACCTTACATATGCTTTGCATGCCCCTCTCAATGATAATGCTTTCTATTACTGATTACACTCACTGTTCAATCTTCAAGAATGAAATACTATAAAGTCAAGAACTGTAACTTTTAGGCTTGTATCCTATGCAACAAGACATGCTTAGAAAATCAGTTCAGTCTTCAAGGATAGAGTGACGTACTATAAAGTCAAGAACTGTAACTTTCAGGTTTTTTATCCTCCGCAACAAGACATGGCTTAGAAAATAGTAGATGCTGAATGAATTAGAAAATATGTGCTTTAAATTCACAAGACTTTATTTTTTGGGGCTCCAAAATCACTTCAGATGGTGACTGCAGCTATGAAATTAAAAGACGCTTACTCATTGGAAGGAAAGTTAGCATATTCAAAAGCAGAGACATTACTTTGCTAACAAAAGTCCGTCTAGTCATGGCTATGGTTTGTCCAGTGGTTATGTATGGATGTGAGAGTTGGACTGTGATGAAAGCTGAGTGCCGAAGAATTGATGCTTTTGAACTGTGGTGTTGGAGAAGACTCTTGAGAGTCCCTTGGACTGCAAGGAAATCCAACCAGTCCATTCTAAAGGAGATCAGTTCTGGGTGTTCTTTAGAAGGAATGATGCTAAAGCTGAAACTCCAATACTTTGGCCAGCTCATGCGAAGAGTTGACTCATTGGAAAAGACTCTGATGCTGGGAGGGATTGGGGGCAGGAGGAGAAGGGGATGACAGAGAATGAGACGGCTGGATGGCATCACCAACTCGATGGACATGAGTTTGAGTGAACTCCGGGAGTTGATGATGGACAGGGAGGCCTGGCGTGCTGCAATTCGTGGGGTCGCGCAAAGAGTCGGACCCGACAGAGCGATTGAACTGAACTAAAATTCACAAGAAGAGCCCCACTTGACTGAATATCTCACTATCTATCTTGGGTTATAAGACTTATTAGCACTTCATGGCAAAAATAACTTATGAGAAATTCTCCTGATTTTAGGCAAAAAGAATTGTAACTTAGACCTAATTTTGCAAATTAAAGCCAATTAGGGAAGCAAGTGACACAAACTGATAAGAAAATTTTCAAATAAATTCAATGTTTTAGTCATCTATTAATAAAAGAATAAAAATTGAAAATTTCTGGAAACTTTAAGAAATCAAAAGCATTTATGTACAGTGCATCCTAAAAGCATATATTAAAGAGCATACCAGTGTATGAAACTTCATACACAGCACTCCATGGGAAATGAATGTATTGGTCATTTTTGAATACCAAATGCCTTGTGCACTACTTAATTGCTTGTTATTTTTAAAAAAATTCAAAATCATCTTTAATAAATATTTGTTTAATAAAGTAAAATATAAAAATATTTTGAAGAGTCTGAAATAACTAGCTATCTGCCTATCTACCTAATATGTATCTAATTCAAAGACCTTTATGTTTTAAAATAAAAATATTTTCATATAACAACAGTGAAAACTATGGGCTTGGATGACAATGATGTGTCCATGTGGGTTCAGAAGTTGTAAAATATATATATATATGTATCTATTGCATAAGAGAGACAACTTACAGAAAGTGCGAGGACATGAACATGAAGGAATCCCTGAGCCCAAGTTCAGGCAAATCTACGGTCCCCATCTACAGCACGTCTTTCAGGACACTAACTCTAGAGCTGAGGACCCAGGTCCTCCTCGTACTGCTTCTGCACCTCCTCAGCCTGGTTCTTATAACGCTGTTTCTGATTCTTCAGGATGCCTTGGCAGGTTCTGTCTCCTGCAGGGAGATTCTTGCAACTAGACCTGACCACGAATCCTCATGGAAAATCTGACCTCTGTCCTTGGAGGGGTTTTTAGACTCTCTGTGGAATTGAATCCCTCGTGGAAAAATAGTTTTCTGGGGGAGATTCAACTCTTGTACATTGTCCTAAAACTTCTTGTGAGCTTTCATTTGTATTCCTTTGGGGACATCTGATTTCTTGGAAAACTGGACACATAATCTCTTGGAATATTTTTTTGGGAACATCTGTTGTCTTGGAATATTGAACACTCGAATTGTGTTCCCTGAAGTGAAGCACTTTCTCCTCGGACTCCTATTTCTCCTTAAAATCTTGAATGTATTTCAGCTGTATGTTCTCTGAGAACTACTTGTCTTTCTCAGACAGGACCATTGTCAGCCCCTGATCCTCAGTTTGGGGTGTTTTGGGAAGTATGAGGGCCATAAGTTCTTTTTCTTATATATAAATTTATTTATTTTAATTGGAGGTTCTTTTCAATATTGTATTGGTTTTGCCATACATCAACATGAATCCGCCACAGATATACATGTGTTCACCATCCTGAACCCCCCTCCTTCCTGCTTCCCCGTACCATCCCTCTGGGTCATCCCAGTGTACCAGCCCCAAGCATCCAGTATCATGCATCGAACCTGGACTGGTGATTCATTTCATATATGATATTATACATGTTTCAATGCCATTCTCCCAAATCATCCCACCCTCTCCCTCTCCCACAGAGTCCAAAAGACTGTTCTATACATCTGTGTCTCTTTTGCTGTCTTGCATACAGGGTTATTGTTGCCATCTTTCTAAATTCCATATACATGTGTTAGTATACTGTATTGGTGTTTTCCTTTCTGGCTTACTTCACTCTGTATAATAGGTTCCAGTTTGATCCACCTCATTAGAACTGATTCAAATGTATTCTTTTTAATGGCTGCGTAACACTCCATTGTGTATATGTACCACAGCTTAAGTTCTTTAAAAAATGTGTAAGCTTTCAGGGGCTTTTTCAGTAAATTAGAAGAGAGAGAGAGTGTGTGTGTTTGTGTGTCTGTGTGTGTGTGTGCACGTGCGTGTGCATGTGTTTCGTTTTTTGTGAGGATTTTTAAAATATTCCTTAATTTCCAGGAATAATTCTTAAAGTGCACAGTTTGCTCATGTTATAAAAGTTTCTAACCATTCCATTATACACATTTCTCCAGAAGTATCTTACAAGTAACTTTTCCCCAGTCTATCAGGGACAGAGGTATTTTGAATGTGTGGCCATCACTGAGCAGGGGACTATTCTCCATGTCTTCCAATAATTTTACAAGATCTTCCTTGGACACTGGAAACTCCATTTCTAGAATTTGGGGCCACTTACAAGGTGCCAGTGATGCAATCACCACCCCAAGAGCATGAACATCCTCACACTAAAGATATGGAAGGTTAATTCTTACTTGAAGTTCTATAGTGTGTGGGATGCAAGGATTCTGCAGAGCAAGGGAAGGAAAATTCCTTTCCTTGTATTTGCTAAATGAGAAAATCACATCACGCTTGTTATATATCAATTCTATAATCTAAATTGACCCTTAAAAATAAAATGAAAATTGTTGCAAATCCTGAATTGAAATTTATGTTTGGATTTCAAATGCAAGATCTGTACCCTTCAAAATTCCGTTATCTCTTTATCGCATTTTCCACTCAGTTTTACAGGGCTTATCCTAAATGGGACATAACAAAAAAAATGAGTTATTCAATCAACAGAATTAGAATCAGAGATGAAATCCAGGAAAGTGAAGTAATAAGGTGAAAATGAAAGAGAAGTGGATAAAAGGAAAGGCCTTGGATTCCATACCACAGAGAATGGCCTTCTGTGAATTGAAGGACCGAGGGTCCAAGAGAAGATCAGGAGATAAAATGAGATAAACAGAGAAGCAGGTTAGAGATCTGTCAAAAAGAGACTGATTGTCTCAGGGACATCTCAAAATTAACATTATAGAACAAGGGTATGGAGTAGATATTATTAACTACAAAATAATAGAAATTCCTTAAGTTGTGAATCTGCAGCTCAGTTTCCTCTCTACTCTTGACTTTATCCCTAGTACTTTATGTCTATTATGTTATCTATCTTTTGGAATTTTTTTTCAATGAAGGAACAATATTTTGTCTTTTCAGTTAGGTGGCTCAGTAGTGTCCGACTCTGCAACCCCATGAACTGCAGCTGCCAGGCCTCCCTGTTCATCACCAACTGTCAGAGTCCACCCAAATCCATATCCATTGAGTCAGTGATGCCATCCAACTCTCTCATCCTCTGTCATCCCCTTCTCCTCCTGCTCTCAATCTTTCCCAGCATCAGGGTCTTTTATATATATGAATTTATTTACTTTAATTGGAGGTTAATTACTTTACAATATTGTATCGGTTTTGCCATACATCAACATGTATCCACCACAGGTATACACATGTTCCCCATCCTGAACCCCCCTCCCTCCTCCTTCCCCATACCATTCCTCTGGGTCGTCCCAGTGCACCAGCCCCAAGCATCCATATCATGCATTGAACCTGGGCTGGGGACTCATTTCATATATGATATTATACATGTTTCAATGTCATTCTCCCAAATCATCCAACCCTCTCCCTCTCCCACAGAGTCCAAAAGACTGTTCTATACATCTGTGTCTCTTTTGTTGTCTCGCATACAGGGTTATCATTATCATCTTTCTAAATTCCATATATATGCGGTAGTATACTGTATTGGTGTTTTTTCTTTCTGGCTTACTTCACTCTGTATAATAGGTTCCAGTTTCATCCACCTCATTAGAACTAATTCAAATGTATTCTTTTTAATGGTTGAGTAATACTCCATTGTGTATATGTACCACAGCTTTCTTATCAATTCATCTGCTGGTGGAAATCTAGGTTGCTTCCATGTCCTGGCTATTATAAACAGTGCTGTGATGAACATTGGGGTATACAAGCAACTCCTGCAGCTCAATTCCAGAAAAATAAATGACCCAATCAAAAAATGGGCCAAAGAACTAAACGGACATTTCTCCAAAGAAGACATACAGATGGCTAACAAACACATGAAAAGATGCTCAACATCACTCATTATCAGAGAAATGCAAATCAAGACTACAATAAAGTACCATCTCATGCCAGTCAGAGTGGCTACTATCCAAAAGACTACAAGCAATAAATGCTGGAGAGGGTGTGGAGAAAAGGGAACTGTCTTACACTGTTGGTGGGAATGCAAACTAGTACAGCCACTATGGAGAACAGTGTGGAGATTCCTTAAAAAACTGGAAATAGAACTGCCTTATGACCCAGCAATCCCACTGCTGGGCATACCCATGCAGAGTCTTTTTAAATAAGTCAGCTCTTTGCATCAGGTAGCCAAAGTGTTGGAGTTTAGTTTCAACATCAGTCCTTCCAATGAACACCCAGGACTGATCTGCTTTAGGACAGACTAGTTGGATATCCTTGCAATCCTAGGGACTCTCAAAAGTCATCTTCAACACCACAGTTCAAAAGCATCAATTGTTCAGCACTCTGCTTTTTTTTATAGTCCAACTTTCACATCCATACATGACTACTGGAAAAACCAAAGCCTTGACTAGGTGGACCTTTGCTGACAAACTAATGTCTCTGCTTTTCAATATGCTGTCTAGGTTGGTCAAAACTTTCCTTACAAGGAATAAGTGTCTTTTAATTTCATGGCTGCAATCACCATTTGCATTGGTTTTGGAGCCCCCAAAATTAAAGTCAGCCACTGTTTCCACTGTTTCCCCCTCATTTTTGCCATGAAGTGATGGGATCGGATGCCATGATCTTAATTTTCTGAATGTTGAGCTTTAAGCCAGCTTTTTCACTCTTCTCTTTCACTTTCATCAGAGGCTCCTCACTTTCTTCCATAAGGGTGGTGTCATCTGCATATCTGAGGTTATTGATATTTCTCCCGGCAATCTTGATTCCAGCTTGTGCTTCCTCCAACCCAGCCTTTCTCATGATGTACTCTGCATATAAATTAAATAAGCAGGGTGACAATATACAGCCTTGATGTACTCCTTTTCCTATTTGAAACTAGTCTGTTGTTCCATGTCCAGTTCTAACTGTTGCTTCATGTCTTTCATATAGGTTTCTCAAGAGGCAGGTCAGGTGGTCTGGTATTCCCATCTCTTTCAGACTTTTCCACAGTTTATTGTGATCCACACAGTCAAAGGATTTGGCATAGTCAACAGAGCAGAAATAGATGATTTTTCTGGAACTCTCTTGCTTTTCTGATGATCCAGCAAATGTTGGCAATTTGATCTTTTGTTCCTCTGCCTTTTCTAAAACCAGCTTGAACATCTGGAATTTCACAATTCATGTGTTGCTGAAACCTGGCTTGGAGAATTATGAGTCTTAGTTTACCAGCGTGTGAGATGAGTGCAATTGTGCGGTAGTTTGAGCATTCTTTGGCATTGCCTTTCTTTGGAGTTGGAATGGAAACTGACCTTTTCCTGTCCTGTGGCAGGAGTTTTCCAAATTTGCTGACATACTGAGTGCAGCACTTTCACAGCATCATCTTTCAGGATTTGAAACAGCTCAACTGGAATTCCATCACCTCCATTAGCTTTGTTCGTAGTGATAGTTCCAAAGGCCCACTTGACTTCACATTCCAGGATATCTGGCTCTAGGTGAGTGATCACACCATCATGATTTTATGGGGCTTTTGTCTATATGAATTATTTAATTCATGTGTTTCTTCACTGATTGACCTGACAGTTCTATGTGTTCTCTTCTGAGTACTGCACGGAGAGTGGGAATGTAACAATAATATGAAATAAAATAAGAACTATATGAAATGTCACAGGAATTTCCCTCAATTAGTAAAAATACTTACTAAGTTGAGAAAAGTTTGCTGAAGAGTGTGATGAGATGGTATATGCTGAAAGTAAGTAAATGGTACTGGACATTGGTTCCTTTTGAAGGTCATGCATATGCCCCACAATGAGATAGTTCTGGTTTTACAATTTTGTATAGTTCTAAAAACCATTGATCATGTAGTTTAAAGGTTGTGACCTTTATGGTACATAACTTTAGTTTCATATAATCCTTATTTTAAAAAGAAAACCAATTTACTATATTCTATGAAATATTTCATAATAAATGTTTATTAAAATTTTAATTAACAGATTTATACATACAACACATTTATGCCATTTTATAAACATACAACCACTATGTTACATTAAATAACAATGTGCTGCTGGACACAGTCAGGTATCCTGTGCCCTCATATGAAGTGAAGGGCAGCAATATCCCCAGAGAAGAAGCTCCAATAAATGGTCAGCGAAATGGCCAATTCACAGAGATTTAAGGCAAAGGAAAGGTATCATAGGGGAGGCGAAGGCAGAAGGAAGGGAAGTATATATGAGGGAACTTCTGAAAACATCATAGAAGCTCACAGTTCCATTGTCATAATCCAAAAACACGCCAATCCTACCCGGAGGCCTTTTCACAAAGTGAACTAAGGGTGGGGAGGTGGTGGACAGAATATACTGACTGTTCACCTTTGTAGAACTGAGAAAAAATGCTTCTTCAGCACCAACACTGATACTGGTGTCACTTGTGAAGACGCTTTTACAGACCCCCAGAACCCAGGTGGAAGATTGTGCCACATCCAGCTCCCAATAATGCCTCCCGGAGGTAAAGGCCCGAGCTCCCCAGGACACAGTACACGCCTCGCCCTGGGGCTGTCTGGACGCGCCGGGGCGGTCATCCTCAAACAGCACACTTGCGTCATCGAGGGTCGCGTGGTGAACGGTCATCATCAGACTCAGAACGTTATTCACTGCAGAAAGAGTAGAGATTGTGTCAGCCAGTCGAATTTCCACGTCTCTGAGAGGCAGAGGCTCTCTACACAATAAGCTTTTTAATTTTCCTTCTCCAAGGAAATCAAAACAGACAGCAAAGGGAGTTAGAGTGACTCTTCTCTGAAGAATAAAAGTTATTACTATCTCTGTGGCATACAGAAATACATCAGATGAAAGAGAAAATTTTTAAAAATACATATATCATGAACTGGGTGAAGTCTGATTTAGGTCAATCTCTTCATAGTTTACTTTAGGATTCATCTAAAAACATTTATTCTCATATTAGAAAACTTTTCCTGTGTCTTTTGTACTTAATACTATGGAAACTGCAGATGGCACTTTATTATCACGTGGATACTTACGGGATATAATCTCTACCTATTACATTTTCAAAGGTCAAAAGAATTGATAGAAATCCATCTATGAATAATTTTGAAGCTTCAAAAAATATATTCTAACTAACAGTGTTCATGCATCACTTGTCTTAAAGTTGTTGTGAGATTGAGAGCATTACAATTCTTCTGCCAAAGCCCATTTCAATTTTTCTGTCTTTTATCCCTAATTTTAGAAATAATAAATGTTCTTTGTACAATGTGTAATAAATTTAGCTATAATGAAGTGAAAGTAAAAGTGTTAGACCTTCAGTCCTGTTCTACTTTTTGCAACCCTGTGGACTATATGTAGCCTACCAGGCTCCTCTGTTCATGGAATTTTCCAGGCAAGAATACTGGAGTGGATTTCCATTCCCTTCTCCAGGGATCTTCCCGATCCAGGGCTTGAACCTGGGTCTCCTGCATTGCAGGCAGACTCTTTATCATCTGAGCCACCAGAAAAGCCCAAACAGTAAATTAAAAGCAGCAATGATAGATTTAAGCTCAAGAGTGAAACAAACTGAGTAAACAACATATTGATGGTCACTCACAGAACTAAATATTCAGTCTCTTTATAATCACAGTAACAACTTGGTTGCTCTCCTTTTGCTCTTCCTATGTCAGATATATGTGTGTGTGTGTGTGTGTGTGTGTGTGTGTGTGTGTGTGTCTGGTTTTGCGTTTTCAGGAAGTTACAGGTGGCACACATCAGACTTGTTGTTTATAATGTGAATATAGAGGCAACAAAAGAGTCTGAGATGCAGTACTTGGATGCAGTCTCCGAAACCAAAGAATCATCTGTTCATTTCCAAGGCAAGCCATTCAATATCACAGTAATACAAGTCTATGCCTCAACCAGTAATGCTACAGAAAATGAAGTTGAACAGTTCTATGAAGACCTACAAGACCTTCTAGAACTAACACCCCCAAAAGATGTCCTTTTCATTATAGGGGACTGGAATGCAAAAGTATGAAGTCAAAGAATACCTGGAGTTACAGGCAAATTTGCCCTTGGAGTACAGAATGAAGCAGGGCAAAGGCTAATAGAGTTTTGCCAAGAGAATGCACTGGTCATAGCAAACACCCTCTTCCAACAACATGTGAGAATATTCTATACATGGATCACCAGATGGTTAATACCAAAATCAGATTGATTATATTCTTTGCAGCCAGTAATGGAGAAGCTTTATACAGTCAGCAAAAACAAGACCTAGAGTTGAGTGTGGCTCAGACCATGAAATCTTTATTGCCAAATTCAGATTTAAATTGAAGAAAGTAGGGAAAACCACTAGACCATTCATGTATGACCTAAATCAAATCCCTTGTGACTATACAGTGGAAGTTACAAATAGATTAAGGGGATTAGATCTGATCGATGGTGTGATCACTCACCTAGATCCAGACATCATGGAAAGCAAAGTCAAGTGGGCCTTAGGAAGCATCACTACAAACAAACAAAGTTAGTGGAAGTGATGGACTTCAGTTGAGCTGTTTAAATCCTAAAAGATGATGCTGTGTAAGTACTTCACTCAATATGCCAGCAAATTTGGGAAACTCCGCAGTGGCCACAGGACTGGAAAAGGTCAGTTTTCATTCCAATCCAAAGAAAGGCAATGCCAAAGAATGCTCAAACTCCTGCATAACTGCACTCATCTCACACACTAGTAAAGTAATGCTCAACATTCTCCAACCCAGACTTCAACAGTACTTGAACCCTGAACTTCCAGATATTCATGCTGCATTTAGAACAGCCAGAGGAACCAGAGATCAAATTACCAACATCTGCTGGATCATTAGAAAAAAAAAAAAAAGAGTTCCAGAAAAGCATTTATTTCTGCTTCATTGACTACACAAAGCCTTTGAATGTGTGGATCACAACAAACTGTGGAAAATTCTTCAAGAGATAGGAATACCAGACCACCTGACCTGTCTCCTGAGAAATCTGCATACAGGTCAAGAAACAACAGTTAGAAGTGGACAAGGAACAACAGACTGCTTCCAAATCCAGAAAGGCATAAGTCAAGGCTGTATATTATCATGCTGCTTATCTAACTTAAATTCACAGTACATCATGAGAAATGCTGGACTGTATGAAGCCCAAGCTGGAATTATGACTGTTGGGAGAAATATAAATAATCCCAGATATGCAGATGACACCACCCTTATGGCAGAAAGTGAAGAAGAACTAAAGAGCCTCTTGATGAAAGTGAAGGAAGAGGGTGAAAAAGTTGGGTTAAAACTCAACATTCAGAAAATTAAGATCATGGCATCTGGTCCCATCACTTCATGGGAAATAGATGGGGAAACAATGAAAAAGTGATAGACTATTTGGTGGGGGGAGGGGGTGGTCCAAAATCACTTCCAATGGTGACTGCAGCCATGAAATTAAAAGATGCTTGCTCCTTGGAAGAGAATTTATGACCAACCTAGACAGCATTTTAAAAACCAGTGTCATTACTTTGCTAACAAAGATCCATCTAGTCAAAGCTATGGTTTTTCCAGTAGCCATGTATGGATGTGAGAGTTGGACTATAAGGAAAGATGAGCACCGAAAAACTGATGCTTTTGAACTGTGGTGTTGGAGAAGACTCTTGAGAGTCCCTTTGACATCAAGGAGTTCCAACCAGTCCATCCTAGAAGAAATCAATCCTGAATATTCACTGGAAGGACTGATGCTAAGGCTGAAACTCAAATACTTCGGCATCTGATGTGATGAACTCACTCATTTGAAAAGTCCCTGATGCTGGGAGAAACTAAAGGCGAGAGGAGAAGGAAACAACAGAGGATGAAATGGTTGGGTGGCATCACTGGCTCAATGGACATGAGTTTGAGTAAACTCCAGGGGTTGGTGATGGACAGGGAAGCCTGGCGTGCTGCAGTCTATGGGATCACAAAGAGTCAGACAAGACTGAGCGGCTGAGCTGAACTGATAGAGGTAGAAAAGGTGTTAGCAACTTCAGGAATTTATGCACCACCTTCATAACCAAAAAAGAAATACAATGAAAATGAAAGAAGGGTTGTTCCCAAGAAGCTCTAATGAAATGTAGTCCTGATCACCAAAAGGCTGACTCTTACCTCTGAAGTTGTTCAGCATGTGTAGGAATCCAGAGACAGGCCAGGAAGGGAGCTCTGGGTTCATGGGCTGAGGCTTCCGTATCTGTGCCAAATGAGTCCTGTACAAAAAACATCGATTCCACGTCAAGACCAATGGCTAATCACGTGAGCATTGCAAAACAGCAGACTTCACCACAGGATCCCATATGTTCTCAGGATATATACTACTCATTTGAGAATATAGAAATGTTGCCATATATTTTACTAAATAGAAATTACATCAAATTTCATTTTCCCCATTTTTCTCAGACAATATTCCAAATTTGCACTCACTAAACTTCATTCCCTTCCTCAATTCCATCAATTCAAAGATCCTGGGCATTTTACAGAGAGCAAAAAATTCAGGCTAAGCCTTTGAGAGTTCACTCACAAAGTAGTCATCAAGGATGCATTCCATGTCTAAATAGAAGTGCTCACTGACAAGACATGTTTACTCTTCTCTGTCAAGCAAAGTGACCCAGGTCCAACCTGGCTGTCCTGGTCCTGAATGTCTCACTTAGCAGTGGGCAGCAGAAGGCTGCTCCCTGTGAGGTCCTGCCTGCAGGGGGCTTGCTGTGATGGAACAGGCTGAGTCACTGCTACTCAGCATTAACAAAATCACAGTCTCTCTGGGACTATGCTTCTTTCATGCCTTTTTCACCTTTCAGTTCACTAGGATAGGTGCTTCCTCTGTGATGTCTCAGAAAAATCCCTTGCTAAGTTTTATTGTGGTCAGGCTGGAGAGAATGGATTGAGTGGGTGGGACAAAGCCCAGAATGTCAGCAGATTTTCAGATATAGTTGATTTCAGTCAAATGAAAAGGAAACTACTGAGACCAAGGGTAAGAAACCCTTGAAATTCTTTGGAAATAAAATAGAAAATGGCCAAAAAGACAATGTTGGTAATCCATATACTAGGGTTCTGTACCTGTGAATTCACACATGGATTCAATCTGTACATTCTGGGCTATTCATTTGCTTATTTATTCCTTTATTTTATAATAGGATCAGAGCTACTATTCTAACTATATTTCATATACAGTGTGTACCAGTCAATCCCAAATTCCCAGTGTAAACTTCCTTCCCCTCTGCCTTTGTTCTGAGTGGAAAAAATTCACAAAACATTTCAGAAACTTCCAAAAATGTAGAAATTGAAAATGTCACATACCAGGGAATGACTTATGTAGCATTTACTTTATACTGTATATGTTGTAAAGTTATCTAGAGATGACAAAGTATACAGGAGCATGTGTATTTGTTATCTGCAAATAACATGGTATTATGTATAAAGGATCCTGAATCCTGGGATTTAGATATGGGAGAGGACCTGAAATAAATATCCAGGTCTCAAGCAAGAACTGTGGGTCCACTTCATCAAAAAGGCAAAAATATTTCAGAAATCAAAAATCATTAGTGTATACTCACATTTCCAGCACATTTTCCAAGCCCTGCAAAGAAAAAATAAAAAATCATGTTAATTATTAGAGTTCTGTTTCCATCTCCTGTACCTATTCTTGTTTCATAATAAGACATGGTTTTCTAAATCTCTTCTAAGTAACACTCAGAAGCAATCTCCATAACAGACCCTAACCTAAAGCTTGATGGGCTTCCTCAGGTCTCATTAAGGAAGGAAAGGGGGCAGGAAGGGTCTGCACAATGTTGCAGCAACATCTCGGTTTCCAGTGTCACTCACTGCCCACTGCTGTCTTCAGGAAGTGATCTCACCACTTATAACAATTAAGGTAAACCAGACAATTGCATAAAAAGAACCATAGGTTGCATTAAAATTGATACTGGTTCTAAATGTCTTGCCTGTATGACAATAAGAACCTCTAGTCTTCAGGAAGAGTGGATAACAGAGAGTGCCAAGGTTTAGGGGGTTATATACTGAGATTTACTCCAAGAAAAGTAACTTTCCCCTGGTCACAGAATCTTGCTGATTATGTTATCATCTGCCTGGATAGGTAATGTTTCAGTGTCACAGCAGCTCCTCTAGAAGAGCATTTCTCTCTCTGAGGTTGGCCCCTCCTTTCTCACCTGGAGCAGCTCCATGTCTGGCTTGTGGCACATCTCGGTCAGCTCTCTGTACATGTCTTTCAGACTTTCTCTGTACTGAGACATTCTGAACACACTCTCCTTGAGTTGTTCACAAATCTCCTTGGCTTCTCGCTCCAGGGCCTCCAGATGCAGTTGCTCCTCCTCCCGGAGCAACAGAAGCATCCTCTGATATTCAAGCTTGATCATCACCTTCCTTAAGGCCACATAGTCCTGCACAGATAGTGGATCCAAAGCATTACTTATGTTCACATTCAAAAGAAAACTTCAAATTATTTCCTTAGTGTCATCAGGGAAGTTCCTGACAAACTGCCACATGCATCAAAGAGTCTTGAATATTTTCAGGTCCTTATTGCCCATGCTTTCTCTGAATTCCTAATCTCTTTCCCTGGTTAAATCAAGTCATCTGAGGGACCCCAGGCTGTCTCCCAAGGAGGATTCTTCCAGGTTCTTACTCCATCAATTATTTCCTCTCTGACCTGAGTCTTGTTTTTCTCTTGTTCCTTTCTCTGATTCTTCTAAATCTTCTTTCATGAAGTAAACCTCATTTTGAATATATGTTTGTTTGTTGTTGTTTTCTTTTTTCTTTTTTTTTTTTTCCTGCATGCTGACTCTCTTCAGTCGTGCACAACTCTTTGTGACCTTGTGGATTATAGCTCACCAGGCTCCTCTGTCCATGGGATTCTCCAGGCAGGAATACTGGAGTGGGCTGCTATTTCCTCCTCCAGGGCATCTTCCCAACCCAGGGATGCATTCCATGTCTGTTGTGGCTCCTGCACTGAAGGCAGATTCTTTACCCCTGAGCCATCATTTTCCCTCTAGGGATGACTCTCTTCCTCTCTTCTCCTTCACTGTCACAGTTAGTGCAATGTGTCTAATACCCCATGTCTGAAAAGGCTTATTCCAATCTTCAAAATGTGGCTTTGGAATACATTTCATGCCTTGGTCTTCAAATATACTAGCATTCTTTGAACTAGCATATATTAGCCTGTTCTAATGGCAATTACTGATCAGTCATTTGAAACCACTCCTCCAGGGAAGAGACCAGTAGCCTTTGACAATAACTTATACTGACCTAAAAAAAATCTAAGGTAAAATTATATCAATATTTATACAAATAAATAGGAACATTTTTATTGTTACCTCAAAGGACTGAGTTGTCTTAGCTTCCTGATTCAGACTGATTTGTATTTCTTCTCTCATTTTCCATAAAGAGCTCATTCTCTTCAGGAGTTTCTCCTGCAAAATACCCATGGGATTTAGTAACACAGAAGATGACACTATAATATTAATCCCTTTATTCCTGAGCAAAGGCATTTATTAGTTACCCAGAAACCTTGACTTAGGAGGCTGTCATCAGACTTTTCCACATTAATTTGATGCCAATATTTGAATATCAAGGAATAGAACTGTATACTAGAGAACTGGGCGAACTTTACAGATAATGGGATCCATGTCCCATGATACTGAGGCTCAGACTGTAATAACCAGAGTAAGAAAGCCTCAAGCTCCCATCAGAAGCCTGTGGCCCTGGTGCCACCTGCCCTGGGATGCTGCATTTCCACATGTGTGGATAATTGGGCAACAACACTGAAAGGACACATTATATGTGAGGATCCACATTCAGAACTCCCACCTCCACTATCTCCACCCCCATCACCATCATCACATCCTCATCCTCCTCTCTGACTTAGGAGCCTCTAGATCCCAAACTGCTCGAGAGGCATCACCTACCCGGGACTCCTCAGCAGCCCTGTGTATTGGACTGTGGCTGTGAGCTGCGTGCTCGGGGCGTTCAGAGCAGGGCCCACAGAGCAGGGTCTGGTCAGCCTCACAGAAGAGGCCTTTGGCTTCCTGGTGTGTCACACAGATCTGCTCCTCAGAGCTGTGGTCGTGGTCAGCTCTGGCCTGTCTGGCAAGGGAAGCCAGCCTCTTGAGGACAATATTGGTTTTGAAATCGGGCCTCTCTGATAGTCCCCTGCACTCAGGGCAGCTCCTTGGGGTCTGGTCTTCTTCCCAGCAAAGGCTCAGACATGGACGGCAGAAGCTGTGCCCACAGTCTATGGTGACGGGGTCCAGGAAGCAGTTCATGCAGATGGAGCAGGTGAGTTCCCTCTGGAAGACCTGCAGTGTGTCTGAATCCATGTTTCTGAAAATTAAAGAAAGAAATAAGAGAGAGTAAGAGAAAAAGTTTTTCTTCTGTCCTGATCAGGAAAAATAAATCCTTTAGACAAATTCCTGTCTTGAACTCTAATTTCCCTATTTGCTTACCTCCCCAGAACAAACCTAGAAACGGTGACTGTATACACCTTGGATTTGATCTATTATACAAAAGACGAAATACAGTAAGAGTCTTTAGCAAGGTTTTGGTTAAAACAAACCAGGATTTCAATCATACTAAAATTAGTAATACATGGAGAAGCTTAAAAATTAATGTGCATGTGCTCAGTCCTGTCTGACTCACCGCTACACCTAGACTGTAGCCCACCAGGCTCGCCTGCCCTTGAGATTTCCCAGGCGAGAATCCTGGAAAGGGTTGCCTTTTCCTTCTCCAAGGGATCTTCCTACTTAGTGGCTGAACCCACGTTTCCTGCATCTTCTGCATTGGCGGGTGGACTCTTTACCACAGAATCATCTGGGAAGCCCCTTAAAGATTGGAATGGAGGGTAAGTGTTCGGATGACTTCAGAGCTACTTTGTTAGCTGATTCTGACAGAAGCACACACAGACCCTCAGTCTGTCTCTCTCTCGACTTCCATGACTCCCTGACTGGAACCCACACTAGCACACCCTTTGTTTCTCTCCTCATGGCCTCAGTTCCTTCCGTCATCAAAGTGACAGAAGTGCTTTTCTAAAGACAAATAAATTTGTTTACAAAGAACTTAAACTTCATACAATCAATGTTGGCTTAAATCTGATGTCCTAAAGAGTTCAGAGCTTGCTTCCAGCTTAAATAACAAGACTGCTCCTTTCAAGACAAAAAGAAAAAAAAAAATGTCACTTCTAGTTCAGGAAAGCAAATCTTCCTGAAGTCGGTTCATATCATCAGAGCATGTCATATTTTGAACTGGTGAATGTTCAGGTACCACAATAATCAGGAAACAATAGTCAGCATGAATATAATCGTTTGTAGACTGATAACATCAATGACCGTGATAATATTAAAACAATAATAGGAGAACTTAATATGTGTCGCCTAGTATTTCTCAGCATTGAATTAAATCCTTTTCTATAGATTAACTGCTTTAATCGTCTCAACAATATTTACTAATTTTCTATTTTTACCCACATTTGATAAGGAGGTTACTTGATATATAGTGGGTAAAAATAACTTACTTTTCTGAAAATCCCACATGGAATCAATGCTGGAGGAAGTGCTCAAACATAGATAGTACTGACAGAATAAATACAACTAGCTTTGGTGTCCAGACTGCCATTAAAGTTTTATTTTTAACTGATCATATCAGAATTTCATTGTACCTGATCTCACCTTTGGTTGTAGTTAATAAAGTTTTCCACTCTTTTTCTGTAGGTAACTCTCAAATTTAGTTCAAGATTTAGATGCTCCACTGCTGGTGGCAGAAACTTTCAAAAGTCTTCACAGCTCGGCCAACTCCAAACACCACAGCTCCGGGCTCCAGAGAAGACTGAGCTTTGTTTTTGGTGGATGCTTTATATTTTCCAATGACCATGACCATTTCTTCCAAGTGATAGGGTTATCAACTCTGTGAAAAGGTATAGGTGCACATGATTAGATTTTGCAGAGTTGGAAACACATCAGGATGCCAATGATTGAATCAAACGTTTGAAACCTATTTGATCCAATTGCCACAATCCAACCTCTGATAAAAGTCTTACCATGAATTTACCTTTGTAATTCATGAAGATTTTGTTTTGGAATAAACTATCCAAGTATGAATTTCACATCTCCATTTAATGAACTATATTATAGTTTTAATAGCACCTACCCATCTAGACCTATCACCCACTAGATTTACTTGCCTTTCTGAATTTGCCTGCATTCATTCAGTGATATGAATCCCTCACATTCTATTTTTCAACCCGGGTACTCAAGCTCTCCCAAAATACACATACTGCTCTGGCCAAGATAGCCAGAATTTGTTGTTTGGAAATATCTGAACTCCCCAGGATTGAATTTCATATCTTCATTTCACAAACTATATGATAGCCCTAATTGCAGCAACCAGTAATCTCACCAGTAACAAGTGAGAATGCGTGAGTGCTAAGTCTCTTCAGCTGAGTCAGACTCTGCAAAACCCAGGGACCATAGCCCACCAGACTCCTCCGTCTGTGGGATTCTCTACGTAAGAATACTGGAGTGGATTGCCATGCCTTCCTGCAGGGGAACTTCCCAACCAAGGGATCAAACCCTCAGCTCTATGTGTCCTTCATTGGCAGGTTCTTTACCATTAGCGCCACCTGGGAAGCCCACTAGTGAGAAAAGGGACTGTGATTTTCCTTCTAGGAGTAGCAGTGACTCAGCTTGTTCCATCACAGCAAGCCCGCTTGTTCTCTAAAACGCAGCAAACTTTGCCTTACCTAAGTTCAATGAGTTGAAAATTGAAATAATGTCTGAGAAAAAGAGGAAAGTTTAAATTGGATATAATTTCTTTTTTGAAAACATGGTAAGATTTTATATTCCCAAAGTTGCCATTGCTGGTTTTTAATTTTCTCTATATTATAACTGAATATACTATTCATTACACAAAGAATATTTATTATCTGTAAAATCAAGAAGAATTGACAAAAAAGATTAAAATTGCCTTAGGTCAAATAATTGTAAGGATCATATATGGAATCAAATATTAGATCAATATCAAGTAACTGAAAGGCAAGAGTTATGTGAACATGGTTATCTGGAACATCCTTTTTGAAGTTTCCTGTATTCACTGATGAAGTGCTATCAAATTTTTGGATCCTTGAAAATGTAATCGGTAGAGAAAACCCCCCAAGTAAATATCCACGTGATAGCAAAGTGCCATCTACAGGTGCCATGCATTTAACAAAAAGGACACAAGAAAAACTTTCTACTAAAGATACAAATAATGAGCCCTGACATAAAGTATCAAGATAACAGAGCTTGTGCGTGCTCAGTTGTGTCTGACTCTGTGACTCCATGGACTATATAGCCTGCCAGGCTCCTCTGTCCATGGGATTTCTCGATAAGAATACTGGAGGAAGTTGCCATTTCCTTTTCCAGGGGATCTTCCTGACCCAGAGATCAAACCCTATCTCCTGTGTCAGCTGCATTGGCAGGGAGATTTTTTTTTTTTTTTTGCTACTGAGCCTCCTGGGAAGCCCAAAAGTATCAAGAGGCTGACATTAAATCAGACTTCACAGTTTATAATATACCTCTTTTGCTTTTGTTTTACTCTCTCTATGTGATTGGAGGTGTTTCTATACATGGTAGTGATACTAATAAATTTGTTCATCCTAAAGAAGTCAGTCTGAACTCTCTGGCATTTGTGCTCAGTCTTTCCTTGGAGAAGGGAAAATGAACTAACTCACTGAATAGAGACTTTCTCTCTGAGGATATGGAAATGCCATTAATTGACCTTGTTTTTCTCTTTCTCCCTTGGATAACATTCTCAGTCAGAAAATTACCATTCACAATGTGAGCCTTTCAGAAGATGATACAAGTGTGATGTTTTGAAATCACCATTACTAATTTTTTCTTTTAAAAAATAAACATCTAGCAAAAATGTAAGTGTTGCTACAGAAAAATATTGAATCAAAAATAGTATATAAAGGCTTTAGCTCCATAATTTGAACTCCTACAGCCCAGAATTCCAAGGCCACTGCAGCGGGAGGGAGAGCAGAAAGAGGTCCTCAGGCCTCTCTGCCCAGCAGGGCTGGAGACAAGGAGCCCCAACCCCGACTCAAGGTTAAGGTTTCCCCCTGGAGATGGATGTTTGGAGTCCTAGGACAATTCTAGACCCTGTCCTTTCTCTGGCATCATCGCTGATGCAGCCACCTCTTTCTACAGAGACCTACCTTCCCTGAGAGCAGCGTGTCTCTCAGGAGAGCCTGGTCTGCCAGGGTCAGAGCCTGGGCCGTCCTGGTGGTCAGTGGGCTCCGGCCCCACCACTGAGGGACCCGCCCGAGGGGGTCGTGTGAGGCTGGAGGCACTTGGACACCTGTTCCAGGGGCTCTGGGAGGGATGCCAAGTCCGCACAGCCACAGGGCTCAGACCCTGCGTTTCTGGGAAGGATCTTGCTTTCTGTCTGTCCAGGAGCCCTAAGGCCCAGTAGGAAGTCAGGAGAACGTGCATGGCAATGGGAGAATGACCCTATTCCCTGATCTTAAATGGGTTGCTCCAGGGAACCCCAGTATCTTTTTGTCTGCAAATGCCTGACAGGGCCCCGGACTCTGGTAGTCCTGAGGATACTGTCTCCCAATGGACGTGGCCTGAGTGTCAGAAAAGAACTCAGATCCCCAGGCACCATGTGCAGGTCTTGGTGAGAGTCAGTGTTGGAAACGGGGGTGCTGGACCACTGAGCCGGAGGGGGTTCATGTGGATTCCAGGGCTGTGGCCTCATTGAGGCTCTCAGGAGCTCTGCTGGCTCCTGAACCCTGCAGTTTTCCCAGCATTGCACCTGCCCACCTGCCGCCTCTTCCTGTGCGAGGCCCCAAGGGTGGTTCTCTGTCCAGGGTGAACTCAAGAGAGAAGCAACTGAGTCAGAAAAAGAAAGATAAATATCTTATGATATTGACCATATGTGAAATCTAAAATAATGTTACCAATGAGGTTATTTACAAAAGAAACACACAGATGTAGAAAACAAACTTAAGGTTCCAGGTGCTAAGAAACAGGGTGGAGGATGGGAGGGATAATGTGGAGATCTGGATGATTATACACCCATTCCTATGCATAAAACTGTCAGAAATAAGGATCTATTGTGTAGCATGGGAAATTCTATTCTATACTCTGTAATGACCTGTATAGGAAAAAAACTCATTTATAAAAAAGAGTGGATATATGTATTTATATAATTGATTCACTAGACTGTATAAGAGAAACTAACATAACCTTGAAAATCAAAGATATTCCAACAAAAATTGAAAAATAAATAAATGTTCTCATCTAGTAACGTTCCCTGAGTGAATTATCATGGTCCATCATTGAATAAATAGAAAAATGTTTTGAGGACTAGAATGCAAACATCGTATAATAAAGAAAACCTGAAAAGATAGTTGCCCAAACTTAACAGACAATATAATATTTCTTTCACAAATTTTCTATTATTTTCTAGTCAATCTTGTACAAAACAATGAAATAATCATTAACTCCACAACCTAGCATCAATATTTCCACTGTGCATACATATTGAATAATAGAATGGAGAGGGTAAGAAATCATATGCAAGGAATGAGTATCGGGAGTCTTAGAGAAAAACCAACTACAGCTATTGTGTGTGGAGTTACAGACATAAAGAGAAAAGCAATGGTGTGTAACCTAAACAGAATAACAAAACAAAAAATAAGAAAATAAAAATATTCTGAAGGAAAAATTTCATGCAGAACTGAGTGAAAATAACTGAGTGAGATTTGAAACCATGCTGCTCCCTTTCCTCTCCTCCTCTGACAATTCCACGCTCTCATTCAGTTTCCTGTCTGTACCATTCCTACCACTAACATGAGCGGCTTGTCTAAGAAGTTACAGCTTTTTAATGGGAAGATTTAAGAGATTTTTGTCTTAATTTCCAAGTTTCGTTTCACTTAATAGTTTCCCATGTTGACCACAACTTTTTAGAGTAAGAGAAGTTTGAATTAATCGCATATATTGGAGTTAAAAACTTATTGCCATGGAAGGGTTTAGGAAATTGAGAAAGTTTCTCAAATACTTGTTTGGTGTGCACAGTGCATGTGTCCTTAGTCATGTCTGACTCTTTGGGATCCTTTGGACTGAAGCCCACCAAGGTTCTCTGTCCGTTGAATTTTTCAGTCAAGAATACTGGAGTAGGTTGTCATTTCCTCCTCCAGGGGATCTTCCTGACCCAGGGATCAAACCTATGTTTCATGTGTTCCTTGCCTTACATTGTATGTGAATTCTTTATCCACTGAGCCATCAGGAGGAAAAAAAAAAACATAGATGACATGGGGCTTCCCTGATAGCTCAGTTGGTAAAGAATCCAGCTGCAGTGCAGGAGATCCCAGTTCAATTCCTAACTCAGGAAGAGCCGGTGGAGAAGGGATAGGCTACCCATTCCAGAATTCTTGGGCTTCCCTTGTGGCTCAGCTGGTAAAGAATTTTCCTGCAATGTGAGAGACTTGGGTTTGATCCCTTGGTTGGAAAGGTCTCCTGGAGAAGGGAATGGCTACCCACTCCAGTATTCTGGCCTGGAGAACTCCATGGACTATACAGTCCATGGGTGGCAGAGTTGCACAGGACTGAGTGACTTTCACTTTTAGATGACATAGAGGCCGGAGACCAGGAGAGGGCGCTGTCCTGTACAGTTAGGAACTTTACACCTTGGAAACCAAAGGGGAGTTCAGTCAAATCCTTATTAACAATAAAATTGTCTCACATAGAAGAGCCTTCACCTAGATTCTTTCTGGAAAAAAATAACAGGCTGTGACTTTCTGGGAGTTCTGACTGGAAATATATCACTCTCAAGCACGATCAGCAAATCTACAGAAGAAACTGGGAAATATTGTAAAAATTCTGAGATTATAAAGGGTAGAGAAATTATAGCTACGTTTCTCTGATTACTTTTCACAGTGCAGGAAAGTTGTCACCTGTGTATTGCTGCAAGTTCACAGCAAGCAGCTGAGCCTGGCCATTGCCTAGTGATGGCTCCTGAAATGAGCTCCGGGGTCACAGGCCCACACATGGACACAAAGACTGACTAATTACTTCAGTGAGGATTCCAACAAGAGTTCATCTTTTGGTGCCACAAGCTTCATCAGTGTTTACTAATACATATTAACCTGAAAATGTTCATCAGAACTTTTTTTAAAATTTTTTATTTTTACTTTATTTTGCTTTACAATACTGTATTGGTTTTGCCATACATTGACATGAATCCACCATGGGTGTGCATGAGTTTCCCAATCCTGAATCCCCCTCCCACCTCCCTCCCAATATCATCTCTCTGGTACTTCCCCGTGCACCAGCCCCAAGCATCCTGTATCCTGTATCGAACATAGACTGGCGATTCGTTTCTTACCTGATAGTATACATGTTTCAATGCCATTCTCCCAAATCATCCCACCCTCTCCCTCTCCAACAGAGTTCAAAAGTCCGTTCTATACATCTGTGTCTCTTTTGCTGTCTCACATACAGGGTCATCATTACCATCTTTCTAAATTCCATATATATGTGTTAGTATACTGTATTGGTGTTTTTCTTTCTGGCTTACTTCACTCTGTATAATAGGCTCCAGTTTCATCCACCTCATTAGAACTGATTCAAATGGATTCTTTTTAATGGCTGAGTAATACTCCATTGTGTATATGTACCACAGCTTTCTTATCCATTCATCTGCTGATGGACATCTAGGTTGCTTCCATGTCCTGGCTATTATAAACAGTGCTGCAATGAACATTGGGGTACATGTTTCTCTCTCAATTCTGTTTTCCTCGGTGTGTATGCCCAGCAGTGGGATTGCTGGGTCATAAGGCAGTTCTATTTGCAATTTTTTAAGGAATCTCCACACTGTTCTCCATAGTGGTTATACTAGTTTGCATTCCCACCAACAGTGTAAGAGGGTTCCCTTTTCTCCACACCCTCTCCAGCCTTTATTGCTTGTAGACTTGTGGATGGCAGCCATTCTGACTGGTGTGAAATGGTACCTCATTGTGGTCTTGATTTGCATTTCTCTGATAATGAGTGATGTTGAGCATCTTTTCATGTGTTTGCTAGCCATCTGCATGTCTTCTTTGGAGAAATGTCTATTTAGTTCTTTGGCCCATTTTTTGATTGGGTCGTTTATTTTTCTGGAATTGAGCTGCATAAGTTGCTTGTATATTTTTGAGATTAGTTGTTTGTCAGTTGCTTCATTTGCTATTATTTTCTCCCATTCCGAAGGCTGTCTTTTCACCTTGCTTATATTTTCCTTTGTTGTGCAGAAGCTTTTAATTTTAATCATATCCCATTTGTTAATTTTTACTTTTATTTCCAGTATTCTGGGAGGTGGATGATAGAGGATCCTGCTGTGATTTATGTCAGAGAATGTTTTGCCTATGTGCTCCTCTAGGAGTTTTATAGTTTCTGGTCTTACATTTAGATCTTTAATCAATTTTGAGTTTATTTTCGTGTGTGGTGTTAGAAAGTGATCTAGTTTCATTCTTTTACAAGTGGTTGATCAGTTTTCCCAGCACCACTCGTTAAAGAGATTATCTTTAATCCATTGTATATTCTTGCCTCCTTTGTCGAAGATAAGGTGTCCATAGGTGTGTGGATTTATCTCTGGCCTATCTATTTTGTTCCATTGATCTATATTTCTGTCTTTGTGCCAGTACCATACTGTCTTCATGACTGTGGCTTTGTAGTAGAGCCTGAAGTCAGGCAGGTTGATTCCTCCAGTTCCATTCTTCTTTCTCAGGATTGCTTTGGCTATTCGAGGGTTTTTTGTATTTCCATACAAATTGTGAAATTATTTGTTCTAGCTCTGTGAAAAATACCGTTGGTAGCTTGATAGGGATTGCATTGAATCTGTAGATTGCTTTCCGTATGTACTCATTTTCACTATATTGATTCTGTCAATCCATGAACATGGTATATTTCTCCATCTATTAGTGTCCTCATTGATTTCTTTCACCAGTGCTTTATAGTTTTCTATATATAGGTCTTAGTTTCTTTAGGTACATATATTCCTAAGTATGTTATTCTTTTCGTTGCAATGGTGAATAGAATTGTTTCCTTAATTTCTTTTTCTACTTTCTCATTATTAGTGTATAGGAATGCAAGGGATTTCTGTGTGTTGATTTTATATCCTGCAACTTTACTATATTTATTGATTCAGTTCAGTTCAGTCGCTCAATCATGTCTGATTCTTTGTGACCCCATGAATTGCAGCATGCCAGGCCTTGCTGTCCATAACCAACTCCCGGAGTTCACTCAGACTCACGTCCATCAAGTCTGTGATGCCATCCAGCCATCTCATCCTGTCATCCCCTTCTCCTCCTGCCCCCAATCCTTCCCAGCATCAGAGTCTTTTCCAATGAGTCAACTCTTCACATGAGGTGGCCAAAGTACTGGAGTTTCAGCTTTAGCATCATTCCTTCCAAAGAAATCCCGCGGTTGATCTCCCTCAGAATGGACTGGTTGGATCTCCTTGCAGTCCAACGGACTCTCAAGAGTCTTCTCCAACACCACAGTTCAAAAGCATCAATTCTTCGGTGCTCAGCCTTCTTCACAGTCCAACTCTCACATCCATGCATGACCACAGGAAAAACCATAGCCTTGACTAGATGGACCTTAGTCAGCAAAGTAATGTCTCTGCTTTTGAATATACTATCTAGGTTGATCATAACTTTTCTTCCAAGGAGTGTCTTTTAATTTCATGGCTGCAGTCACCATCTGCAGTGATTTTGGAACCCCAAAAAATAAAGTCTGACACTGTTTCCACTGTTTCCCCATCTATTTCCCATGAAGTGATGTGACTGGATGCCATGATCTTTTTTTCTGAATGTTGAGCTTTAAGCCAACTTTTTCGCTCTTCTCTTTCACTTTCTTCAAGAGGCTTTTTAGTTCCTCTTCACTTTCTGCCATAAGGGTGGTGCCATCTGCATATCTGAGGTTACTGATATTTCTCCCAGCAATCTTGATTCCAGCTTGTGTTTCTTCCAGTCCAGCATTTCTCATGATGTACTCTGCATAGAAGTTAAATAAGCAAGGTGACAGTATACAGCCTTGACATAGTCCTTTTCCTATTTGGAACCAGTCTGTTGTTCCATGTACAGTTCTAACTGTTGCTTCCTGAGCTGCTAGTAATTTTCTGGTAGAGTCTTTAGGGTTTTCTATGTAGAGGATCATGTCATCTGCAAACAGTGAGAGTTTTACTTCTTCTTTTCCAATTTGGATTCCTTTTATTTCTTTTTCTGCTCTGATTGCTGTGGCCAAAACTTACAGAACTATGTTAAATAGTAGTGGTGAAAGTGGGCACCCTTGTCTTGTTCCTGACTTTAAGGGAAATGCTTTCAATTTTTCACCATTGAGGATAATGTTTGCTGTGGGTTTGTCATATATAGCTTTTATTATGTTGAGGTATGTTCCTTCTATTCCTGCTTTCTGGAGAGTTTTTATCATAAATGGATGTTGAATTTTGTCAAAGGCCTTCTCTGCATCTATTGAGATAATCATATGGCTTTTATTTTTCAATTTGTTAATGTGGTGAATTACATTGATTGATTTGTGGATATTGAAGAATTCTTGCATCCCTGGGATAAAGCCCACTTGGTCATTGTGTATGATCTTTTTAATGTGTTGTTGGATTTTGACTGCTAGAATTTTGTTAAGGATTTTTGCATCTATGTTCATCAGTGATATTGGCCTGTAGTTTTCTTTTTTTGTGGCATCTTTGTCAGGTGTTGGTATTAGGGTGATGGTGGCCTCATAGAATGAGTTTGTAAGTTGACCTTCCTCTGCAATTTTCTGGAAGACTTTGAGTAGGATAGGTGTTAGCTCTTCTCGAAATTTTTGGTAGAATTCAGCTGTGAAGCCATCTGGACCTGGGCTTTTGTTTGCTGGAAGGTTTCTGATTACAGTTTCAATTTCCGTGCTTGTGATGGGTCTGTTAAGATTTTCTATTTCTTCCTGGTTAAGTTTTGGAAAGTTGTAGTTTTCTAAGAATTTTTCCATTTCTTCCACGTTGTCCATTTTATTGGCATACAACTGCTGATAGTAGTCTCTTATGATCCTTTGTATTTCTATGTTGTCTGTTGTGATCTCTCCATTTTCATTTCTAATTGTATTGATTTGATTTTTCTCCCTTTGTTTCTTGATGAGTCTGTCTAATAGTCTGTCATTTTATTTATCCTTCCAAAGAACCAGCTTTTGGCTTTGTTGATTTTTGCTATGGTCTCTTTTGTTTCTTTTGCATTTATTTCTGCCCTAATTTTTAAGATTTCTTTCCTTCTACTAACTCTGGGATTCTCCAATTCTTCCTTTTCTAGTTGCTTTAGGTGTAGAGTTAGGTTATTTATTTGACTTTTTTCTTGTTTCTTGAGGTATGCCTGTATTGCTATGAACTTTCCTCTTAGCACTGCTTTTATAGTGCCCCATAGGTTTTGGGTTATTGTATTTTCATTTTCATCCGTTTCTATGCATATTTTGATTTCTTTTTTGATTTCTTCTTTGATTTCTTCTGTGACTTGTTGGTTATTCAGAAGCGTGTTGTTCAGCCTCCATATGTAGGAATTTTTAATAGATCTCCTGTAATTGAGATCTAATGTTAATGCATTATGGTCAGAAAAGATGCTTGGAATTATTTTAATTTTCTTGAATTTATCAAGGTTAGATTTATGGCCCAGGATGTGATCTATCCTGGAGAAGTTTCCGTGAGCACTTGAGAAAATGGTGAAATTCATTCTTTTGGCATGAAATGTTCTATAGATATCAATTAGGTCTAACTGATCTATTGTATCATTTAAAGTTTGCGTTTCTTTGTTAATTGTCTTCTTCTTCTGGGATTCCTATAATTCGAATGTTGGAGCATTTCATATTGTCCTGGAGGTCTCTGAGATTGTCCTCATTTCTTTTAATTCGTTTTTATTTTTTCCTCTCTGATTCATTTATTTCTAACATTCTATCTTCTATTTCACTAATCCTATCTTCTGCCTCCATTATTCTACTATTTTTGCCTCCAGAGTGTTTCTGATCTCATTCATTGCATTATTCATTATATATTGACTCTTTTTTATTTCTTCTAGGTCCTTGTTAAACCTTTCTTGCATCTTCTCAATCCTTGTCTCCAGGCTATTTATCTGTGATTCCATTTTGATTTCAAGATTTTGGATCATTTTCACCATCATTATTTGGAATTCTTTCTCAGGTAGATTCTCTATCTCTTCCTCTTTTGTTTGGTTTGGTGGGCATTTCTCCTGTTCCTTTACCTGCTGGGTATTCCTCTGTCTCTTCATCTTGGTTATATTGCTGCATTTGAAGTGGCCTTTCTGTAATCTGGGAATTTGTGGAGTTCTCTTTATTATGGAGTTTCCTCACTGTGGGTGGGGTTGTATCAGTGGCTTGTCAAGGTTTCTTGGTTAGGGAAGCTTGTGTCAGAGTTCTGGTGGCTGGAGCTGGATTTCTTCTCTCTGGAGTGCAATGAAGTGTCCAGTAATGAGTTATGGGATATCAATGGTTTTGGAGTAACTTTGAGCTGCCTGTATATTGAAGCTCAGGGCTGTGTTCCTGTGTTGCTGGAAAATTTGCATGGTATGTCTTGCTCTGGAAATTGTTGGCCCTTGGGTGGTGCTTGGTTTCAATGTAGGTATGGAGGCATTTGATGAGCTCTTATCGATTAATGTTCCCTGGAGTCAGGACTTCTCTGATGTTCTCAGGATTTGGACTTAAGCCTCCTGCTTCTGGTTTACAGTTTTATTTTTACAGTAGCCTCAAGACTTCTCCATCTATACAGCACTGCTGATAAAACATTTAGGTTAAAGATGAAAAGTTTCTCCACATTGTGGGACACCCAGAGAGGTTCACTGAGTTACATGGAGAAAAGAAGAGGGAGTGGGTAGTTAGAGGTGACTGGAATGAGATGAGTAGGGATCAAAAGAGGAGAGAGCAAGCTAGCCAGTAATCACTTCCTTATGTGTGCTCCACAGTCTGGACTGCTCAGAGATGTTCATGGAGTTATACAGGGAAGAGGAAGGGGGGAAGTAGACTGAAGTGGCCAGGAGGATAAAAGAGGGAAATGAAAAGCAGAGAGACAGATCCAGCCAGTAACCAGTTCCCTAAGTGTTCTCCATCGTCTGGAACACACAGAGATTCACAGAGTTGGGTAGAGAAGTGAAGGGGGAGAGAGGAGACAGAGACAGCCTGGTGGAGAAAAAGGAGAGTCCAAAGGAGGAGAGCGTGGTCAAGCCAGTAATCTTGCTCTGAGGTAAAATTGGGTACTGAAGATTGGGTTTTTGAATGTACTAAATTGACAACAAATACCAAAAAGCAAAGATTAGAAATATAGAGTAGAGGTTGGATTTTCAAAAATACAATATTAAACAAAGTTACAAGAATTATTAAAAAACAACAACAACAACCACAAATATATATATATATATATATATATATATATATATATATATGGCATTTGCTTTAAAAATAGGGTTTTTTTGGTTTGAAAAGTAATAGTAGGTTATAAAAATTAAAGGCGAAATAGAGGACTTAAAATTTTTTTTAAGTTAAAAAAAAGAAGAAAAAACAATCAAACAACATCAACAATGGAAAACAACAATGAAAAAGAGAATGATTGAAAAAATAGTAAAGATAGTTCTGGGACTTTTTCTGGTGTTGTGGGCAGCGTGGGGTCACTTCCAAGGTGGTTCCCTCTGTTTAGCTTCTTCTGTTTGCTGGTCTCTTCAGTGTCTGATTTCTGTCCTGACACGGGGGGGGGGGGGGGGGGGGGTGCGGTGGTGGACACTTTTTTTTAAGGCTCACTTGTTCAGTCGCGCTGTGGTGAGGGAGGGATGCTGCAAACAAATAACACTGACGTGTGCTCGCAGTGTCTCAGCCACACTGCGCCTGCCCCTGCTCACAGCACACACCATTCAGGCTCTACTTTGCTCCTCCAGGAACCATCTGAGGCTGGCCCTAGACTGCATGCACCTCCCCAGTCTAAGCCGCTCAGGCTCGGCTCTCAGGTAGACCTCAGAGGCACAGATTAGATTGGGCCTGCGTTTTGTGCCTTTCCCAGGTCCAAGTAGCTCACGTGTTTGGCGAGCACAGTCGCTGCAATTTATCACCTTTCCCGTCCCTGCTGCTCAGTTTTCTGGGTGTACTGCTGGCTCTCCTTCTCAGGTGAATGGTGACTGTACAGGACCCCAAGAAGTGTTAGCAAAGCAGCCTGCTTGCAGTTTGGTAGGTAATGCCTCTCCAGGGCTGCGATTGCCCCCTTCCAGCCCTTACAGCTCTGGCTGCCTGTCACCGGTGGGGGATGGTCTGCAGCTGGCTATTTCTGTTCTGTCCTTTGTTCTGTGTGTGCTCCTGATGGTGTCTTATGTTAGGGCTTTCACGTGGTAGCTATCCCACAGTCTGGTATGCTAGCTCATGTTAGTTCGCTCTGGTTACACTCAGGGCATTCCGGCCCAATTCTTAAAAAGCACTGCAGCCCGCGCCTCCCTGCCCAGCCCCCACTTGCTAGTGGCGGATGTAGGCATCTGCGCTGCTTCTCCACTGGGGAAGTTACCGTTGGGCTTGTAATCTGTTGGTTTTAATTATTTACTTATTTTTCTTCCCTGTTATGTTGCCCTCTGTGCTTCCAAGGCTCACCACAGACTTGGCAGTGAGAGTGTTTCCTGGTGTTTGGAAGCTTCTCTCTTTTTAAGACTCCCTTCCCGGGACGGGACTCCCTTCCTGGGACGGAGCTCCCTCCCTACCTTCTTTGTCTCCATTTTCATCTTTTATATTTTTTCCTACCTGTTTTTGAAGACAATGATCTGATTTTCTGGATGCCTCATGTCCTCTGCCAGCATTCAGAAGTTGTTTTGTGGAATTTACTCAGTGTTGAAATGTTCTTTTGATGAATTTGTGAGGGAGAAAGTGGTCTCCCTGTCCTATTCCTCCGCCATCTTAGGACTGCCCCAGAACTTTTTCTCATATTATATTAATCAGGCATCTGGTGAATTTGCATCATTCTTAGAAAAATTTTCTCGTTTTTCTTTTTGCCTGTCTGCTTCCACAGTCATGACTCTCAGAGGCACTTGCCTCTGTTACCTACAACCTGAGGAAAATTAGCCTACAAGCTGGTTGCTGTTTCCTTCTCCAGGGGATCTTACTGATCAAGGATCGAACTTGCAACTTTTGTGTTTCTTGCATTGGTAGGCAGATTTTTACCTCTGTGCCACCTGGAAGCTCCATATAATAATATTACACTATAGATATTTCAAATCTCAAGCTAATGAAATTTTTTTGGGTTGTTACTTTGAAAATCAATTTCCTATCTCTTGCTGACATTATTCATTAATATTTTATTTGTAATATGTTAGGTAGATTTTGGAAATCTTCAATAACCATAGAATAATATTTCAGAGTTTTAACTCTTTCACTCATGTATTTGCTTATTCATTCACCTTCTACTTATTGTGTGCCATGTTCTAAGTGCTGAACTGGATAGTGGGAATAGAGAAGTAAATAAGGCAAAGACTATGTTTACTATCTCAGAATTTGCAGTCCCCTAGTAAAATGCACCTAGGTATTTAAAGAAATTCTGTTGAATATTATGATAAGATGGTATCTCACCAGAGAGTATGTTTTAATAGAAATTAAGCTGAGCTGTACAGTCAGGAAAAAGTTTCTGGATAATCTGTTGATGAGCTATGATATGGTGAATGACTAGGGTTTAGAGAAAGTCGAAATATTTGACAAAGAGAAAGGGTTTCACGATGTCTGTCAACTACTTGACTCCACAAAACTAGGTCACTCTTCAAGAAAAACTGAGTTATTTCTTTACTTTATGAGGCTGCAATATATACCATGTCATTCTTCTACTCAAATGTGATTCAGCTATGCAAGGAAGACACATTTCATACAGTGTACATGAAACTTATGGCATGCAACTTTTACTCTAATAAAACTATTATATGCAAACCGAATATCCACTGATTATATTTGAGAAATGCGCCACAAGGGTTTTTATTATTAGATAACTTAATTAACAAAGTTATGCTTTCAGACTGGTTATGCTACTTTATAAACACACAATCATACTGTTCCATTAAATCACAATGAGATCAGAGACAGACAGGTATCATCCTGTAGCCTCACATGATGTTTCAGTGCTATATTTTCCTCAGACAAAAAGTCATCAAATAAACTGTCACAGAACTTGAAAATTCATAGAAACCTAAGGCAACAGAAAGCTCCAGATGGGAGGAGAAGGAGGAAAGAAGGAAGCTATGTATGAGGGATCCACTGGAAACCCCAGAAGCTCACAACTCCATTGTCATAATCCAGAAACAATCCAATCCTACGCAGAGGCCTTTTCTTCACATACTGAACTATGGGTAGGAAGCTGGGAGGCAGAAATTAATGATTTTTCACCCTCATAGAAAAAAGAAGAAATGATTCTTCAGAGTCAATAATGATAGCAGTATCACTTGTCAAGCTGTTTGTACAGACTCCCACAATCTAGTTGGAGGAGTGGGTCACATCCACCTTTCAGTACAGCCTCCCAGAAGTGGAAGGCCTGAGCTCCCCACACCACAATAGTCTCTCCAATCTGGGCTGTCTGGACTTGCCATGGCAGTCATCTCAGAAAGGCTTATATTGTGAGTGGCCATTGTCTGAGTCAGAACGTTATCCACTGCAGAAAGAGCAAGTATCAGATCAGCATGTGGGATTTCCATGTCCTGAGAGGCAGAGGGTCTCTACACAGTGAGTCTTTTCATTTTCTTTCCTCCAAGAAAATAGGAAATTAATACAAAAGGGAGTTCAAACAGATGCTTCTGTGAAGAACAACAGCTATTATTATATCTATAGGATATGGAAACTCCTTAAATCATGTAGGAAAAGTAAAGATATATATATACATATACATATACATATCATGAACTCTGTGAAATCTGGCAATGTCAAAATCTTGACAGCTTACTTACAGAACCCATAAAATTTAATTTTTTCAGTACTTTAGAAAATGTATTTGTGTCATTTGTCTTTAATATTATTTAATATATAAACAACACTTTATTATTACATGGGTATTTTAGGGACTATAGTCTCACTTCTTAAGTTTTCAAAGTAAAAATATTTGAGAGAAATTCATCCATGTCTTGTTTGAAATCTTTTGAGTGGATGTTCTGACCAATCATGTTCACATACCCCTTGCCTTTCTGTTGTTTTGATATTATCTAACAGCATTACATTTATTCTGCCTAAGACATTTTTCATCTATTTTCTCAAAAGGTAGTAATTATAAAAATAACAAATATTTGTATACAATGCATAACAAATGCAGCAGTAATATCAGTTCAGTCGCTCAGTTGTGTCCGACTCTTTGTGACTCCAAGAATTGCAGCACGCCAGGCCTCCCTGTCCATCACCATCTCCCGGAGTTCACTCAGACTCACGTCCATCGAATCAGTGAGGCCATCCAGCCATCTCATCCTCTGTCGTCCCCTTCTCCTCCTGCCCCAAATCCCTCCCAGTATCAGAGTCTTTTCCAATGAGTCAACTCTTCACATGAGGTGGCCACAGTACAGGAGTTTCACTTTTAGCATCATTCCTTCCAGAGAAATCCCAGGGCTGATCTCCTGCAGAATGGATTGGTTGGATCTCCTTGCAGTCCAAGGGACTCTCAAGAGTCTTCTCCAACACCACAGTTCAAAACATCAATTCTTCAGCACTCAGCCTTCTTCACAGTCCAACTCTCATATCCATACCTGACCACTGGGAAAACCATAGCCTTGACTAGATGGACCTTAGTCGGCAAAGTAATGTCTCTGCTTTTGAATATGCTATCTAGGTTGGTCATAACTTTTCTTCCAAGGAGGAAGTGTCTTTTAATTTCATGGCTGCAATCACCATCTGCAGTGATTCTGGAGCCCCCCAAAATAAAGTCTGACACTGTTTCCACTGTTTCCTCATCTATTCCCCATGAAGTGATGGGACCAGATGCCATGATCTTCGTTTTCTGAATGTTGAGCTTTAAGCCAACTTTTTCACTCTTCTCTTTCACTTTCATCAGGAGGCTTTTTAGCTCCTCTTCACTTTCTGCCATAAGAGTGGTGTCATCTGCATATCTGAGGTTATTGATATTTCTCCCAGCAATCTTGATTCCAGCTTGTGTTTCTTCCAGTCCAGCGTTTCCCATGATGTACTCTGCATAGAAGTTAAATAAGCAGGGTGACAGTATACAGCCTTGACGTAGTCCTTTTCCTATTTGGAACCAGTCTGTTGTTCCATGTCCAGTTCTAACTGTTACTTCCTGACCTGCATACAGATTTCTCAAGAGGCAGGTCAGGTGGTCTGGTATTCCCATCTCTTTCAGAATTTTCCACATTTTGTTGTGATCCACAGTCAAAGGCTTTGGCATAGTCAATAAAGCAGAAATAGATGTTTTTCTGAAACTCTCGCTTTTTCCATGATCCAGCGGATGTTGGCAATTTGATCTCTGGTTCCTCTGTCTTTTCTAAACCCAGCTTAAACATCAGGAAGTTCATGGTTCATGTATTGCTGAAGTCTGGCTTGGAGAATTTTGAGCATTACTTTCAAATTAAAACCAAGCAAGGCCATATTTAAACTTTCAGGAATGAAATTAACTGAGTAACTGTACATGATGGATTGCTACACTGACAATTAAAACTTCTGTTTAGAACCAACTAGCCAACTAATCTCTTCTTGATATCCTTATTTGACATCAACTAAAAATATATGACAAGGCCACATACCAAATAGCACAAATTATATTATAGAATTATAAATTATAGAATTATATAATTATAAATATTCTCTTGTTTTCAGGTTACTACACATGATTGCCTATTCTGAAAATGGCTGTAATATGCACTCTGTTTCTCAATAAATGCATCATTTTAGTAAACATCTCTAATTTCAATGTCAATAATACGGAAATGCTAATAATGATAATAACTGAAATGTTTGTATCTTAAATCACCTTTTCTGAACTTGACTGACATCAGCCTTTTAATCTTTAACTTTATAATCTTTAGTGTATGAAGTCTTTTTTTTTTTTTTTTTTTGGTGATCTTTGTTCTCAATAGATGTGTTAGCCTTAAAATGTTAATAAATAACAGCTTATGCACACAAAAAGCATATATTAGCCTAAAGTACCTCTTTAAAATATCTTCATTTCTTTAAATGGAGGAAATACAGTTTGTTCAACAAGAGGTTCTGGGAGAAAACAGTAGCTTCAAGTGAAAATATGAAATAAAACTTTCTTTAACTGTTGTTCAGTCGCTAAGTTGTATCCAGTGCTTTGCAACCCCCTAAAACTGTAGCTCACCAGGCTCCACTGTCCCCCACTGTCTCCCAGAGTTTGCTCAAATTCATATTCATTGAGTCAGTGATAATATCTAACCATTTCTTCTGCTGCCCCCTTCTCCTTTCGCCTTCAATCTTTCCCAGCATCAAGGTCTTTTCCAGTGAGTTGGTTCTTTGCATCAGGTGGCCAAAGTACTGGAGCCTTATCTTCAGCAACAGTCCTTCCAATAAATATTCAGAGTTAATTTCCCTTAGGATTTACTGCTTTGATACACATGAATAAACTCAAAATGGGTTACCGACCTAAATGTGAGACTATATACTATAAAACTCTTAGATGAAAACATGGACAGAACACTCTTTACCATAAATCATAGCAAGATTTTTTTTTTGAGCCTTCTCCTAGAGTAAAGGAAATTAAAAAAAAATAAGCAAATAGAATCTAATTAAACTCAGAACCTTCTCCACAGCAAAGGAAACTGTAAACAAAACAGAAAGAAAACCCACAGAATGGGAGGAAATATTTGAAAAAGATGAGACCAACAAGAGATTTGTCTCCAAAAATTTATAAAGAGCTCATTTGGCTCAATATATATATAAAACAAAAAAGTAAAAAATGGGCAGATGGTCTAGAGATTTCTTCTAACAAAACATGTGAATAGCCAAGCAGCACAAAAAAAGATTCTTGACGTCAACATTTACTGGAGAAATGCCAATCAAAGCTACAATGAGATTTAACCTCACATGAGTCAGAATGACCATCATCAAAGCTACTACAACAGTAAACTCTGGGGAGAGTGGTAGCTCAGCATTGAGACTGCTAACGTGTGCATGATCATGCCCTCCAGAGACATGGATTCAGCCCGGGACCAGAGCATGCAGGCCCAGTCACTCAGCGCTTTGTGCAATAAAGTCTATTAAAGTAACAGTGATGGAAAAGGCTTCCAGCAATGTCACTGGAAAAGGCAGGAGAGTGCCTGCCTCACTAGTTTAAGTGGGGCCTTATGTACTTCTCAGTTGGCTGCTGGGAATAAATAAAAAATAGACCTCAAAGTTGTAAGAGTTCCACCAGACCCTTTCCCAAGGTACACATCCTGAGATAATTTGGCACAAGATTAGCTGGGGAGAATGGTACTGGGCAACGGCTCAGATTATGAATCTTGAGAAACAGGTTCCTGGGCAAGATGTGTTACAATTATAATCATTAACATACAGCCAAAGAAAAGCATTTCCACCAGTAAGACACTGTGCTGTGTGAACACTAGTTCCTAGAGAGGCCAGTTCTCAGGCAAGATACCTTGTTTCACAAGGCATAAGGAAAGCAAGAGTGAGAATGTTCACCTCCTCCTTAAAGGCGACTTGGATTACCTAAGCTTTAACTCTCTCAAGAGCGTGGAGAAAAGGGAATCTTACTGCTCTATTCATGGGGATATACCTTGGTAAACCACTGTGGAGAACAGTTAAAGTCTCCTTAAATAATAAGAATAAAGCTACCGTATGATCCAACAATCCCACTCCTGGGCATATATCCAGGGAAAAGTGTGGTTCAAAGGATACATGCACCTCCATGTTCACTGACAAGTTGTTTGCAACTGTCATGACATGGAAGGAACATAAATGTCCAAGGATAGATGAATGGATTCAGAAAATGTGTTCAGTTCAGTTCAGTTCAGTTCAGTCACTCAGTCGTGTACGACTCTCTGCAACCCCATGAATCACAGCATGCCAAGCCTCCCTGTCCATCACCAACTCCCGGAGTTCACTCAGACACGTCCATCGAATCGGTGATGCCATCCAGACATCTCATCCTCTGTCGTCCCCTTCTCCTCCTGCCCCCAATCCCTCCCAGTATCAGAGTCTTTTCCAATGAGTCATCTCTTCGCATGAGGTGGCCAAAGTACTGGAGTTTCAGCTTTAGCATCATTCCTTCCAAAGAAATCCCAGGGCTGATCTCCTTCAGAATGGACTGGTTGGATCTCCTTGCAGTCCAAGGGACTCTCAAGAGTCTTCTCCAACACCACAGTTCAAAAGCATCAATTCTTCAGCACTCAACCTTCTTCACAGTCCAACTCTCACATCCATACATGACTACTGGAAAAACCATAGCCTTGACTAGACGGATCTTTGTTGGCAAAGTAATATCTCTGCTTTTCAATATGCTGTCTAGGTTGGTCATAACCTTTCTTCCATGGAGTAAGCGTCTTTTAATTTCATGGCTGCAGTCACCATCTGCAGTGATTTTGCCCCCCCCCCCCAATAAATTCGACACTGTTTCCACTGTTTCCCCATCTATTTCCCATGAAGTGATGGGACCAGATGCCATGATCTTACTTTACTTAGTGTTGAGCTTTAAGCCAACTTTTTCACTCTGCGCTTTCACTTTCATCAAGAGGCTTTTTAGTTCCTCTTCACTTTCTGCCATAAGAGTGGTGTCATCTGCATATCTGAGGTTCTTGATATTTCTCCCGGCAATCTTGATTCCAGCTTGTGTTTCTTCCAGTCCAGCGTTTCTCATGATGTAGAAGAAGTTAAATAAGCAGGGTGACAATATACAGCCTTGACGTAGTCCTTTTCCTATTTGAACCCAGTCTGTTGTTCCATGTCCAGTTCTAACTGTTGCTTCCTGATCTGCATATAGGTTTCTCAAGAGGCAGGTCAGGTGATCTGGTATTCCCATCTCTTTCAGAATTTTCCACAGTTTATAGAATATTACTCAGCCATAAAAAGAAACAAAAATGCCATGTGCAGTGACATGCAAGGAATTGGAGACTGTCATACTGAGTGAAGTAAGTCAGAAAAAGAAAGAGCAGTATCATATGATATTGGAATCTAAGAAAATGATGCAAATAGTTATTTATAAAACAGAATTACAGGTGTAGAAAAAATAACATGTAACTTGGGGCTAAGAAGGGGTGAGGGATTAATGAAGAGACTGGGATTGACACATACACATTACTATATGTAAAGTAAATAATTACAAGAACCTACTGTATAGCACACGGAACTCAAAAGAATACTTGGACGTATATAAAAAATTTTTTTCAAAAGAGTTATTGTTGTTATTCAGGAAATAAGCCATGTCCAACTCTTTGCAACCCCATGAACTGCAGGACACCAGGCTTCCCTGTCCTTCACTATCTCTCGAAGTTTGTTCAAACTCATGTCCATTGAGTCAATGATGTCACTCAACCATGTCATCCTCTATCACCCCCTTCTCCTGCCTTCAATCTTTCCCTACATCAAGGTATTTTCAAATTAGCTAGCTCTTTGTATCAGGTGGGCAAAGTACTGGGGCTTCAGCTTCTGCTTCAGTCCTTCCAATGAACATTCAGGGTTGATTTTCTTTAGGATTGACTGGTTTGATCTCCTTGCTGTGTGAGAAACTCTCAAGAGTCTTCTCCAGCACCACAACTTAAAAGCACCAATTCTTTGGCACACAGCCTTCTTTATGATCCAACTCTCACATCCGTACATGACTACTGGAAAAAGTCATAGATTTTACCATAGGGACCTTTGTCAGCAAAGTGATGTCTTTGCTTTTTAATATGTTGTCTAGTTTGGTCATAACTTTTCTTCCAAGGAAAAAGCAGCTTCCAATTTCATGGCTGTAGTTATTGGCTGCAGAGATTTTGGAGCCCCCCAAAATAAAACCTGTTACAGGTTTCACTTTTCCCCCATCTATTTGCCATGAAGTGATGGAACCGGATGCCAGGATTTAGTTTTTTGAATGATGAATTTTAGCCAGCTTTTTCACTCTCCTATTTCATCCTCATCAAGAAGCTTTTAAGTTCCTCTTTGTTTTCTGCTGTAAAAGTGGTATCATCTGCATATCTGAGGTTGTTGTTATTTCTCCCAGCAAGCTTGACTCTATTTCTGAGTCCTTCAGCCTGGTATTTGGCATGATGTACTCTGCATATAAGTTAAAGAAGCAGGGTGACAATACATAGTCTTGACATCCTCCTTTCCCAATGTTGAACCACTCTCTTGTTTCAAGTCTGGTTCCAATGGTTGCTTCCTTTCCTGCATACAGTCTTCTTAGAAAACAGGGAAGGTAGTCTGGTATTCCCACCTCTTTAAGAATTTTCCACAGTTTTATTTGATTCACATAGTCAAAAGCTTTAGAGTGCTCAATGAAGCAGATGTAATTTTGGGGGGAATTTCTTTACTTATCCTATGATCCAGCAGACATTGGCAATTGGATCTCTGATTCCTCAGCCCTTTCTGAATGCAGCTTGCACATCTGAAATTTCTCTGTTCACAAACTGCCGAAGCCTAAGTTGAAGGATTTTGAGCATAATCTTGCTAGCACGTGAAATGATTGCAGTTGCACAGTAGTCTGAACATTCTTTGCCATTTCTTTTTTTCAGGCTCAAAGAAAAACTGACCATTTCCTGTCCTGTGGCCACTACAAATTTTCCAAATTTGCTGGCATATTGAGTGCAGCACTTTCACCATCTTTAACAATTTGAAATAGCTCAGTCTGAATTCCATCACCTCCACTAGCTTTGTTCCTAGTAATATCTCTTAAGGCCCACTTTTTCCACACTCCAAGATATCTGACTCTAGGTGAGTGACCACACCATTGTGGTAATCCAGGACATTAAGACATTTTAGTATAGTTCTTCTGTGTATTCTTGCCACTGCTCCTTAATCTCTCTGCTTCTGTTATGTCCTTGATATTTCTGTCCTTTATTTTGTCCATCTTGACAGGAAGTGTTCTCCTGGTACCCCCAATTTTCTTAAAGAGATCTCTAGTCTTTCTCATTTTCATCTATTTCGTTGCATTTCTTACCTTTTCTTGCTATTCTCTGAAACTCTTCATTCCGTTGGGTATCTCTTTCCCTTGCCCTATTGCTTGCATCTTTTGTTTTCCCAGCTATTTTTAAGGTCTCCTTGGACAAGCACTTCGCCTTCTTGCACTGATTGCATGGATCACAGGCTTGTGTAATTCAAGGAATCTATGAGTCATAACTTGCAGGGCCACCAATGATGGACAAGTCATGGTGAGAGTTCTGACAAAACGTGGTCCACTGGAGAAGGGAATGGCAATCAGATATATATATATCTGATTCACTTTGCTATACACCTGAGGTAATACAATATTGTGTATCAACTTTATATTTCAAAAAAGTTAAGAATAAGAATAAGTGAAGAAATTTTCCTATCTAGTATTGTCCTCTGAGTGGAGCACAATGACTGATCTTTGATTAAATATGAAAATGTTTTGAGGCATAGAATGCAAACAGAGTCAAAATAGAGAAAATCTTAAAAGATAGTTGTCCAAACTTCATAGACAGTATCACATTTCTTTCACTGATTGCCTATGATTTTTTTAGTCTATCCTGCAGTGTACAACTATGCAATAATCCTTAACTTCACAACCTAGCATCAGTATTTCAAATATAGATACATATTGAATAATAGAATGAAAGGGTATGAGATGATATGCAGGGGATGACTAAAAGGAACCGAGTCTTAGAGAATAACCACCATCCGCTATTCTGTGTGCAGTTATAGCCAGAGCAAAACAATAGTGTGTGAGCAAAACAATAGTGTCTAACCAAAACAAGCCTCAGAGGGAATAATTTCATGGAAAACTGAACGAAAAGAATAAAATTTAAGAGACTTTAGCTCTGAAGGGGTTGAGGACATCCATCAAACAGCAAAAGGCAAGAGTAGTAAGTGGTTTTATTGGGGAGCTTGACTGTTCTGGGTTGAAAGACAGAATGTGAAGAACTCCTCTTCCTGAAGAAATAACCAGGAAGTAATGCTGGCAAATTCAGACAGGTAACCAAAACTAGTGGGTTGCTTCAATTAGGACAATAATAAACTTCTATAAATGGAGATGTGACTTTTATAATTGAGGAGTTCATTTATTAACCAAACTTCATGGATTGGAAGTGTGAACTCAACCTGTGATTCTTTACCTGAGATTGGATTATGGTAATTGGATTAAGTAAATTTGGAAAGGTTGACTTCAATCCTTGCCATCTAGATGTGTTTACAATTCTTGAAAAATCTAATCATGTGCTACTGTACTTTGGTGCAGGATTGATAGACCTATCATTTTGAGAAAGTGGACCTGGTCTTCACAGGATATATAAAGCATCCAGCAAAGATCCAAGCTCATTCTTCTCCAGAGCCTAGAGCTGTTGCCTTCAGAATTGACTGGACTGTGGAGACTAGAAGGTGTTTGCCACCAGGAGGTGAGCACCTAAACCCTGAACTGAATTTAACAGAGTTACTTACTGAACAAGAGAGAAAACTTCTGTTACAGTACTGAGGTGAGTTCTGATCCGAGTACAATGAATTTTTGCTATGTTCAGTTAAAAATAAAACCTTACTGGTATGCATGGAGATAAAAGTTTTTTTTTTAATCTTCCAGTAATATCTATTTTTAAGTCTTGCATCAAACATTTGTTCCATATGTGATTTTTAGACAGTAACATTTTACCCACAGTATGTCAAATATCCTCTTTATAAACTGGGGGTAAAAATTAGTGAATATTGCTGAGAATACTAAAATAGTTAATCCATATATCAAGAGCTAATCCAATGCCTAAAAATAGTTTTCTTGGGGATAGTTTTGACCACCACCTCCTGTACAATGTTATGAACTCCCATCCATAGTTCTACAGGAACATGGTCAAACAGCTGAGAAAGAGAAGCAAAAGACACAGAAAAAAAGGAAAGATATATTCATCTGAATGCAGAGCTCCAAAGAATAGCAAGAAGAAATAAGAAAGTTTTCCTAAGTGATCCATGCAAGAAAGTAGAGGGAAATCATAATGGGGAAAAAAATAGAAATATTCAGGAAATTAGAGCTATCAAGGGACATTTCATGCAAAAATCGGCACAATAAAGGACAGAAACGGTATGGACCTAACAGAAGTAGAAGATATTAAGAGGAGTTGGCAAGAATACACAGAAGAACTATACAAAAAAGGTCTTAGTGACTCTAATAGCCATGATGGTGTGATCACTTACCTAGAGCCAGACATCCTGGAGTGCATAGTCAAGTGGGCCTTAGGAAGCATCACTGCAAATAAAGCTAGTGGAGGTGATGGAATTCCAGTTGAGTTATTTCAAATACTAAAAGGTGATGCTGTGAAAGTGCTGCACTCAATATGCCAGCAAATTTGGAAAACTCAGCAGTGGCCACAGGACTGGAAAAGATAAGTTTTCATTTCAATTCCAAAGAAAGGCAATGCCAAAAATATCCAAACTATCACACAAATTACACTCACCTGACAGGCTAGCAAAGTAATGCTCAAAATTCTCCAAGCCAGGCTTCATGAACTGAGAACATCCGTAGGCTCAAGCTGAATTTGTAAAAGGCAGAGAAACAAGAGATCTAATTGCCACATCCATTGGAACATAGAAAAGGCAAGATAATTCCAGAAAAATATCTACTTCTGCTTCGTTGACTGCACTAAAGCCTTTGACTGTGTGGATCACAGCAAATAGTGGAAAATTCTTAAGGAGATGGGACTAGCAGACCACCTGACCTACCTCCTGAGAAACCTGCATGCAGTTCAAGAGGCAACAATTAGAACGGGACATGGAAAGACTGGTTCAAAATTGCAAAAGGAGTATGTCAAGGCCTTATATTGTCACCTTGCTTATTTAAATTATAGGCAGAGTACATCATGTGAAATGCCAGGCTGGATGAAACACAAGCCAGAATCAAGACTGCCTGGAGAAATATCACTAACCTTAGATATGCAGATGGCACCACCCTTATGGCAGAAAGTAAAGAAGGACTAAAGAGGCTCTTGATGAAAGTGAAAGAGGAGAGTGAAAAAGCTGGCCTACAACTCAACATTCAGAAAACAAATATCATGGCATCTGGCCCCATCACTTCATGACATAGAAATAAGGAAACAATGGAAACAGTGGCAAATTTTATTTTCTTGGGCTCCAAAATTACTGCAGACTGTGACTGCAGCCATATAATTAAAAGACGCTTGCTCCTTGGAATAAAAGTTATGACCAACCTGGACAGCATATTAAAAAGCAGAGACATTACTTGGCCAACAAAAGTCCATCTAGTCAAAGCTATGGTTTTCCCACTAGTCAAGTATGGATGTGAGAGTTGGGCCATAAACAAAACTGAATGCCAAAGAATTGATGTTTTTGAACTGTGGTTTTGGAGAAGACTCTTGCAAGTCCCTTGCGCTGAGAGGAGATGAAATCAGTCAATCCTAACAGAAATCAATCCTGAATATTTTGATGGAAGGACTTGTGCTGAAACTGAAGCTTCAATACTTTGGGTAACTGATGCAAAGAACTCACTCATTATTTAAGACTCTGACTCCGGGAAAGATTGAAGGCAGGATGAAAAGGGAATGACAGAGGATGAGATGGTTGGATGGCATCCCAGGCTCAATGGACATGACTTTGAGTGAGCTCCAAAAGCTAGTGAAGGACAGAGAAGCCTGGCATCCATCAGTCTATGGGATCACAAAAAGTCAGAAACTATTGAGCGACTGGACTGGACTGAGCAGGTGGTGAAGGACCTCAAAGTTGAGAAAATGAAGGCCTAGCCATTGTCCCTGCTACTGATAAGTCACTCAGTCATGTCCAACTCTGTGTGATCCCATAGATTACAGCCCACCAGGCTCCCCCGTCCCTAGGATTCTCCAGGCAAGAACACTGGAGTGGGTTCCATTTCCTTCTCCAATGCATGAAAGTGAAAAGTGAAAGTGAAGTCACTCAGTTGTGCCTGACTCTTAGCGACCCCATGGATGGCAGCTTACCAGGCTCCTCCATCCATGGGATTTTTCCAGGCAACAGTACTAGAGTGGGTTTCCATTGCCTTCTCCCACCATTGTCCCTGGACACTATTTTTTCATCAGTTTTTTAGGGCTCCCACAACACCCGACTCCACTTGGGATTGCTTAAAACCAATGTATTCTCTGACAGATCTGCAGGCTGGAAATCAAGGTGTTGGCAGGGCCATACCCCTTTCAAAGGCTCTAAAAGAATTTGTCTTTGTCTCTTCCAGGGCCAGCTGGCTCCTGGCAATCTTCAAACTATGACATTTAACTTGAATCTCTGCTTCCTTGCAGGGCCTTTTCTCTGCATCTAAAACATCCCTCTTCTTTCTCTCATCAAGACACCTGTCAGCAGATTTAGGGTCCACTCTCTACCCTGAATGGTCTCATCATGGTACCTTCACCTAGATTATGTCTGCACAAATTCTATTCTAAAAATAAAGTCACAGAGATACTGGCTGTTGGGACTTGGACATAATTTGGGAGAGGGTAAGGGGCACATTTTGGAGAAGGGGATGACAACCCACTCCAGTATTCTTGCCTGGAGAATCCCATAGACAGAGGAGCCTGGCGGCAACAGTCCATGCGGTCCCAGAGGGTCGTACACGACTGAGTCACTAGCACAATGGGCGCGTTAACTCACTACTTCATGAACAGAACGAAAAAATGTTGTCCTAAATTCAAGAGGTCTCAGATTTTTCTGGGGGAAGTAAAAACCTCAATATTTTTTCCTTGCTTTGTACATAGATTATATGCAGTAGAGAGAGAAATAGTTAAAGCAAGGTTTCAGATTTGCAAGGTTTTGTCCAATGAATTCCTTTGAAGTTTTATCAAGGTTAGAATTACTGGGTCAAAGGCAAATATACATTTTAAGGATTTGAATGCATATATAAAAAACATCCTAAAGTCCATCTGCTGGTTGGATCTCCTTGCAGTCAAAGGGACTCTAAAGAGTCTTCTCCTACAGCACAGTTCAAAAGCATCAGTTCTTTGGCACTCAGCTTTCTTCACTGTCCAACACTCACATCCATACATGACTACCGGAAAAATTGAATTTAAGGACAATACAGGATCCTTAAAATCAGAGAGGAGTGGGTGTTCAATATAAAATCAGTGATGAGGTCTGGGACTTCAGTTGGGGATTCTATTAACATACAGAGATTAGAGAGAGATTTAGTGCAGTTAGTGCTGATTGGGTTTATCCAAGGGAACTGTGGTAATCTAATCAGGAAGGGGCCTCAAGGGTCTTGATTGTAGGATCTCAGATGCACTACTTCTTCTGTTCAGAGTTGGCTGGACTGTGGAACAGCTCTGAAAGTTACAGCTGCTGACCCATCCAGAGAACACAGAACTCCTGACTGGATGGGACTGATTTTCATACCAGCATTGAGGAGACCAAATCTACAACTTTCTGGTGAGTAAATGGTTCTGAGTAGATGGATTCATATTTCTTTCCCTCAAAAATTAAAAAGAATAATTTTAATTTAGCAGTTGCAGGCTTAAGAATTTCTTAAGCAAATGAAAAATCTACTTCATAAGAATTATGTTATTACTTAGAATTCACTCTGAAACTATAGACTTACCTTCAAATCATTGGAATTTGTGAATGAACATGAGTGATTCTACGAACTTATGATTCCATGATATAAAAAGGAAAATATGAATTTCTTGATGGGAAGTCCTGGACAGTTTTTCCATTTAGCATGATACCTAAAATTTGAATGAGAAACTGTGCTGTAGAACATGAAGAGTAATATATTTGTAAGGAAAAGTTGGAACTTCTGCCTTTAAATAGTGCAATAGCAATCCAGACCTGATGATGGCTCTCAACACAACATTGTTAACACACCAAATAACTGAAAGAAAAAGAAATTCTATACTCACTATGATATAGAAGTGAAAACTTTTATTAACTTCAGTCATTTATTTTGAAGCACAATATATTAGATGGCTGGCTTCCCTGGTGGCTCAAGTATAAGAAGCTGCCTGCTAATGCAGGAGACACAAGTTTGATCTGTGGGTCTCAAGGGACCCTGGAGAGAGAAATGTCAACCCACTCCAGTATTCTTGCCTGGAAAATCCCATGGACAAGAGCCTGGTGGGATGCACTCCAACGGGTTGCAGAAGAGTAACACAGGCCTAAGGGATTAAACAACTATGATATTAGATGGAACTCTGTGTTAATTGATTGATGGATTTGATGAATTTGGCTGTGCCAGATCTTTCTTGCACCTTGAGGGACCTTTAGATGGGACATGCAAACTCGTAGTCACCACACAGGAACTCTGTGTCTTGGCAGGTGAACACTTTGCTGTGGAATGTGGGCTCTAATTCCCTGATGAAGGACCAAATGCTGGTCCCGTCCACTGGGAGCATGGAGTCTTAGCCACTGAACCTCCAAGGAAGTCCCAGAACTGGTCTTATTGTGACTTGGAATTTGTATGTTTCCAAACAGGAAAACTTTTCCTATAGTAGAGCAAATCTGATATGGTTGGGAGTGTGTTGATGTGCTAATCAAAGAAATGGATTCCGCTTATATTAAGGTCACTTAAATGAAGAGTGTCATTGTCAAAGAGAAGAGAAAACTCAGTTGTTTGAGTTCTCAGAACTGAAAGTTGTAGTTAAACAAAGATTAACGTTATGCTTAAGAGTCATTTTTATTAGAGATAGAAGGGACTGAGTTTTAATAGAATAAAATAGAACACTGAATGTAAGTACCTGTGTTTAGTGTAGATAACTGCGTGTGATACACTGTGTGTGATGTGTCATTGTTTCTCAGGTTGCTCTGTCAGAGGCGGTAAGAGGACTCTTCTTGTGTGAGTGCAGGAGACACGTGCAGAGAAGGGCTTCCCCTGCGAGCGCCTGAAGTACCTGCGCCTCCTCCACAGGTCAGTGTTCCTATTTGTTCATTTCTATGAGCTTCCAATGAGACATGTTTCATCATCTTTCTATCTCAGCCAAAACAAAGAGTCCCTGGCTTATTGTGAAGTAGTGAAGTGAAAGTCACTCAGTCATGTCCGACTTTTTGAAACCCCATGGACTATCCAGTGCACAGAATTCTCCAGGCCAGAATACTGGAGTGGGTAGCCTTTCCCTACTCCAGGGGATCTTCCCAACCCAGGGATCAAACCCAGGTCTTCCTCATTGCAGGCAGATTCTTTACCAGCTGAGTCACAGGAAAGAGTCTTGTTGTATACAGTTGTATTTAATATGCCTTATTATAATGTCTATTGACCTCCCCAGAAATGAAACATTGACCACTTAAACTCTTTTTCAATCATTACATACACATGTTTACGCTTCTTCTCTCTTCATCTTCCCTTTGCACTTCTATAACTTGTTTCTTAGATGAATTATATCTCTTACGTGTTTCTTAGATGAATTGTATCAATTATCATCTCAACTGCACATTCAGTCTATGGCCATCTGGACTTTTCTTAGGAGGGAGCTATGCTCAGAATCCTAAGGAGAGTTAGTGTCCTAGAGAAGACTGCATTCACAGTAACAATGAGCAGAAAGTACAGAATTCCTGTCTACATCCTGCGCTCCCAGAATAAGCACGTGTTTCTTCCCCCCTCCATTATCACATTATATATCAGAGTGGTGTGTTTATTATGATTTAGGAACCTCCACTGACACTTCACTGTCACACAAAGTCTATGGTTTCACATTAGTGTTCACTTTTGGTGTTGTGCATTCTGTTAGTTTTCACTGATATACAGTGACAAGTATCCAGCTTTATAATATCCAGAAGTGTTAGACTGCTGAAAGTCATTTGTGATCACCTATTCATCAGTCCCATCACTCTAACTGCTGGGAAGCAAAGTTTATTTCACTGTCCTCATGAATTTCTCTTTTCTCCCCATATATTCCTTTTTCCTGGAATGTCTTATAGTTGGACTCATGACTTATGTATGCTTTTCAGCTTAGCTTCATTCATTCATTCATTAGCTTATAGATATGAATAAAAGAATACTCCATGTCTCTTGCCGGCTTGATTGCTCATTTCTTTTTAGAACTGAGTACTATTTCTTGGCCTTGATGTACCAGCGTTTCTTTATCTATTCATGTAGGTTGTTTTCAAGTTTTGTGATTATGACCAAAGTGGCTATAAACATCCCATTGCGGGTCTTTTTTTTTTTTTTTTTACGGATATAGATTTTCAAATGATTTGTGCAAATACAAAGGAGCATGAGTCCTGACTTATGTGGTAGGAGGATATTTAGTTTTGTAACAGATTGCCTTATTCTCTTTCAGAAGGCTTGTATTGTTTCTCATCGCCTTAGGAAATGAATCAAATTTCCTGATATTCCATCCTCTCAGTACTTGGTCCTTCTTTGGGATTTTGACAATTCTTGTCCATGTGCTGCGGTATCTCATTGCTACTTTAAAGCCCTTTTGCTTGTCAGGCATTTTTATTTTTAACTTCCCTTCCTTTTCTCTCATCCTTTGTCCCTTGAGTGAGTTCCCAGGCTTTATTCACTTCTATGTAAAAACCACTGTGATGAGACTGGAAGGCAAGGTGGGGTCAGGCCTGAGGATTTTTAATTGTGAAAAGAAGCTTCATAATGCTCAACAGGACTCTCAACTCAGAGGTTTTGAGGGTTTTCATTTATATTCTTGAGAGTAAATGAAATGACAGAAGGGGCGTATCCCATGGGGCTGTGCTTCTCTCCTGTGTCACACAGGAGAGTAACTTTCTTTTTCTTTCTCCACAGAAACGGAGGATCACACACAGTGCAGGACTTCAGAAATAACTCACCTGCTGAATCTTGAGAGTGAGGAAGCTGAAGATTCTGCTGAGGTGTCTGAGTTTCTGGGATCACATAAGTGTCCCAAAGACCTAGAGATGGCGATGCCTAAACGCCAAGAGGACTGGTCCAAGGAAGACATTGTGCAGTTACTGGAAAGTATGGAGAAAAGCATTCCATCCAGTGACGGGCACACGTTCAAAACAGCCCAGTCAGTGATGGACTGGGGAAAGTAGCTTTTAAAGATTTTTCTGGGGAAATGTGCAAACTCAAATGGTTAGAGGTTTCCCATAAGCTGAGAAAGTTTCGCACACTGAAAGAATTAGTTCTGGAAGCTAAGGAAAATGTTAGCAATCCTTCCAAAAAACACAAGAAAACACAGAAAACACCAGAAAACACCAGAAACATGCTTATTTGTTCAAGAAGTCCCTGACAGCATACCGGCACATTTCCCAAGTGATGCGACCCCAGTACATCCAAAAACATCCCAAGATAAGCAACCAGCAGCTGACCAGGGTTCTGTCTGAGGAACACAGGAAGGACCCTGAGCAGCTGAGGGTGAAATACAGTCAGAATCTTGAGAAACAGCACCCTGATCTAATCCAAAACCCAGAGAAATCTGGTGTCCCCCAAAGAAGTGAAATGAAAGTGCCAGAAAATTTTCAGGAGAATGTTCAAAAGGTGAAGTCTCCCCAAGAAAACAGTTTACCTATGAAGTGGAAATTCCATGGAGAGCCCAAGAAGCCCCCAATGAATGGCTATCACAAGTTCCACCAAGATCTCTGGTCGAACAGGGAGCTGAAAGTGGTGCCCCCGAGGGAGCGCATGGTGGAGATCAGTAGACGCTGGCAGTGGGTCCCCCAGGACCAGAAGGAGCTTTATAAGAAGCAGGCGGAGGAACTGCAGACACAGTACAAGGTGGACCTTGATCTCTGGCTCAGGACTCTGTCTCCTGAAGAATATGCTGCCTACAGAGAGGTGACCTGTGCTAAGCGTAAGAACATGAGCATGATGGGGGGCCCGAACCCCAAGATTAGAAGGATGGGTCTGCAGTCCCCATCATCAGATAATCTGCAAGGAAGACTTAGAGAGGACCCGGGGCTTCAGGCTGCAGAGTTAGCATCATCAGACACGACTGGAGAACATTCTCCTGCCTCAGGGAGATCAGAGGAAAATGAGAAAGAAGAGGAGGAAGGCAGCCGCTCCTCAGCCCCTAGCAGTGAGGATGAAGATGGAGATTCTGAGCTGGAGGACACCAGCTCCAGCTCATCCTCCTCAGGGGACTCTTCTGACTCAGATTCCGACTGAGTTTAGTTCACAACCCAAAGGGACAGCACTTTCCAGCAAAAGTCGATGGGCTCGTCTCTCCAAGCTTTTTCATTGCCTTCCTTCTTTCCCTCCCTCTTCATGCAAAGTGGGACCTGTTGGAAGGAAGGCATCTTGTGCTGTAATTTGTGGCCTCTCCATCTACCCCACGTTCACCCCGAGAGAAAGTCAATGCAATGACTCCTCATGGAATAAACCCTGAGCTGACTGGGCTGCAGGGCACCCTGGACTAGACTGAGCTCCCTGAACTGGAAAAGTTTGTTCTCCTCACCCTCTGCCTGCCAGACGTGTGAGGGGCTCCAGGGTCTTGTGAGCCCCTTCTCTGTGACCTTTCCCTTAGGACTCAGGCAATGAGCTGGGGAGGGAAGATCTGATTGACTGGAAGTAGGAGACTTGCCTTAAAGAAAAGTGTCAGACCCTGATGTCTCTGGCCCTTCTCTCTGAGGTGAGGAGCTGGCCCTTCCTTACCTTGGAAGTGGGGCCAGCACGTGGGCAGCAGCATTTCCATGTGGGTGCATCCCATTAACTGTCCATGAGATTTTCTCACTGATCAAAACCTCGAAATTAAAAATGTGTAACCCCTCCACCTGAATTAGCTTTTCCTTAAAACCAGCCTCCTCTGAGCCAGTGGCCCTGAGTTTTCAGGCCATGTCAATTTCTGCAGGTTTCTGCAGGGGTTTCCCCAACCCCTTCCTCCTGATCCAGGTTGTAAGTAAAACATGTTTTTACCATAGACTCAAATTGTATTATATTATATTAGGACTTGTATTATTTGTGTGTCAGTATTTTAGTTCACAGTTACTAAACTATTTGGGAATTCATCTGCCACTATGACACATTTTTATTTTTTGGTTTATTGATGTATTTGAAAGTGTATTTAAAGCTAGTGTCATCTTATTAAACTTTATTTTTCTAAACTTTGCTGGCTATTATCATTTTTGATTCTCATGGACAATTAGTATCACACAAGTATTGTTCTTGTATATGAAAAGTGTTTAATTTGGGACTTCCTCTTCATCCCCGATGACTTAGTGGAATATTTTATTCCTCATGAATATACAGTTTGGGAACTTACTAAAGAGCACATGGAACTCTGCTCAATTTTGTGTGGCAGCCTGGATGGGAGGGAAGTGTGGGGAAGGATGGGCACAGGTATATTCATGGCCAAGCCCCTCTGCTCTTTACCTGAAATTACCAAAATATTATTTCTTCTCTCCTTTTTTTTTGTTTTACAGATTAATTTACTTATTTTTCACTGAGCTCAGTCTTCTTGCAGTGCAGGGCATGTTACCAGTTGGGGGAGCTGGGGCAACTGAGTGCTCCAGCTTCTCCCTGGGGTGGTTTCCCTGAGTTTGGAGCAGGGCCCTAGAGCAGTGGCTCAGTAGTTGTGACACGTGAGCTTCAGTGCTCCAGGGCTTGTGAGATCTTCTGGGACCAAGAATCAAATCCACGTCCCTTGCATGGGAAGGCAGATTCTTAACCACTAGACCCGCAGGGAAGACTTACCACAGAATTATAATGGGCTATACTGCAATACAAATAAAAACTGTTTAAAAGAAACTTTGTATTGCAGTATAGCCCATTATAATTCTGTGGTAGGTCTTCCCTGCTGGTCTAGTGGTTAACATCCTGCCTTCCCATGCAAGGGACATGTATTTGATTCCTGGTCCCAGAAGATCTCACAGGCCCTATGTCCAATGCAGGATACAGCATGCTTGGGGCTGGTGCACGGGGATGACCCAGAGGGATGTTGCGGGGAGGGAGATGGGAGGGGGGTTCATGTTTGGGATCGCATGTACACCCGTGGTGGATTCATGTCAATGTATGGCAAAACCAATACAGTATTGTAAAGTAAAATAAAGTAAAAATAAAAATTAAAAAAAAAAAAGAAACAGGCAGGAAAACACAACCACTAGATGAATATAGGCTAAAATTCTGAATTTTCTGATAGAAGAAGACAATATTGCTTAAAATACTAAAATATGTATTTATCTGGCTTCACCTACATATGAACTGGGAATAAAACTCCAGTCTTATAGGATCTAATTTAAGATTTAGTGCTTCCAAAATGACTTGCTCACAGTTCCATTCGTACCCACAAAATGTTAAGTGGATTTCTTTCCTCTAGGAAAATCTAAACATATCTTTTAATTGAAAAGACTCTCGGAGGAAAGCAGGAAGCAGTGCTCAAGGCCTGCCAGACAGCTTCTCCCTTTTATTCTAGAAATGGGATTATAGCCAGGATCTAGCTGCTCAACCCCAGATACAATTCTGCCTCTTTGGCTGTGGGACCTGGCTGCTCCATGTCATTAGACCTTCCTTCCCAGAGCCTGCCCAGCCTGCACTTCTGACCCCTGCACTGTGGAAGGACAGGCAGCAGCAGGAGGAAAGCAGGGGTCAGGGACTCACCTCTCAGGATTCTCAGGCTGCCATTTCCTCCAGGAGATTTCCCATCCCAGGGGTCAAACCCACATCTCCCGCATTCCAGGCAGATTCTTCACCCTCTGAGCCACCGAGGAAGCCCGGGCTTGGCTCTTAAATACTCCCATGAAATAAAATGCCTCTACTTTCAGGTGGTGACTCATGTTTTAGTCGACAGTTTCCGTGTAACCCCTGGAACTCAGGGGAGTGGGGACAAGACGCTGTGGGTTGGGAAAAGGTCTTGGAAGAGCAGGGCAAATGACAAAAAATAAAAGAACAAACTAAAACATGGAAAATATGCTTTATTCGGTGTTTTTACAGAAGATTGTAGCCAGAAAGGTGTCTTCTCAAGTGGCTCTGAGGAACTCTTCAGAAGTTATAAGGGGAGCCAGAGTTCAAAAGGTCACAGGCTGAAAAAAACATTCAGAAAGCGTTAAAAGATTACTGCGGATGATGAACATGATACATCTCAAATTAATGATTTTCATGCTTTTAAACAATTGTTATTTATTTATTTTTATAATCTTCTTTATTTGTTTGCTTATTTTTGGCTGTGCTGGGTCTTCCTTGCTGAGCACAGCCTTTTCTGGTTGTGGCGAGCAGGGGCTACTCTTGAGTTGAAAAGTGCTGACTTCTCCTTTTGGTGGCGTCTCATCGCAGAGCGTGGGACTGGGGTGTGGTTGTCAGTGATCATGGTCCCCAGGCTCTAGTTGGGTGCTCAGTAGTCATGGTGCTTGGGCTTAGCTGCTCCACAGTCTGTGGGGTCTTCCTGGACCAGAGATCCAACCTGTATCCCTGGTGCTAACCAGTGAATTCTTAACCACAGGACCCCCAGAGAAGTTCCTTTTCATGCTTTTCTCTATGAAAAGACGTAAGAATCTGGACTTTTTAAGTCATGCTTATGATATGCATTTTAACTCCCTCAGGACATCATCCTGTTTTCCTCTCTTTGAACTCCCCTCAGGGCACACTGTCTTGGGGGACTGCAGTGCATAAATGCCTTTTACTGAAACATCCTTTGTTTACTGAAATGACAAGTGAAATATTTATCCCCAAGCAAAGGCTTAGGAGAAGACTGAAAGTAGAACTGAGTTGCTGTTCAGTTGCTCTGTTATGTCCATCTCTTTGTGATTGCAAAGAATGCATCATGCCAGGCTTCCCTGTCCTTCACCATCTCCCACAGTTTGCTCAAATTCATGTCGATTGAGTTGGTGATGCCATCCGACCATCTCATCCTTTGTCAATCCCTTCTTCTCCTGCCCTCAATCTTTCCAAGGATCTGGTTTCTTTTTTTTTCCTGCATAATAGTATATATTTAACGGTATTTATGATTAGTTATAATTTTTAATTAAAGTATTTATTTTAATTGGAGGTTAACTACAATATTGTTGTGGTGTTTGCCATACATTGTCATGAATCAGCCATTGGTGTACAGGCATCAGGGTCTTTTACAATGAGTTGGCTCTTCCAATGAGGTAGACAAAGTACTGGAGTTTCAGCTCCAGCATTAGTGCTTGCAATGAATATTCAGAGTTGACTTCTAGGTTTGCAGGAAATGAAGAAAGGTACTGCCACGCCAAAATTAGATGGGTCATTCTGGGTACTGGCCTTCAGGAGGTGGTTAGTAGGACCTTGTCTTTAGGCAAATCACCAATCTGATAAGTTTAGGTCAGATGCCAACCTGAATTCTCAGACCTAATTGCTTGCTTTCTCCCTAGATGCCCAAGGACTCCCTTGGCCCATCTGGCAGTAACTAACTGGCAGCTTACAGAGTCAGACTTGCCCCATCTGTCCCAGAGCCCAAACATGCATCAGCTCAAAGGCCTGGATCTGAGTGGGGTCACCATGATGGACTTTAGTCCTGAGATCCTCCACGTCCTCTGGAACAAGTTGCAGCCACCCTCCAGGAACTGAACTTAGTTTGGTGTGGGATCATAGAGTCCCAACGTGAGCCCATCCTGTCTGCCGTGAGACACTGTTCAAGCTTGGGACCTTCATTCTGTGTGGAAACGTCCTTTCTGGCCATTCTGGAGAAGCTTCTGAGTCACACCACTGGGATGAGCAAGTTAAGTGATGAGTTTGATCCTGCCCCTTAGAAGAGCAGCAACACTCATGGACCCTTCCACCTGGGCCAACTCATCCAGCTTCAAGATAAACTCGTTGAGATTATGTGGGATTTAAGACATCTAAGATCCATCTGGCTTAGCTCCAACCTGTGTCCTCACTGGGGCAAGAAGTCATTCAATCCCCAGGAGCCCTTTCTGTACCACTGTTACACTCCTGCCTAGCTGGATGCATCAGTTAAAGTTTACTTCTGGTCACCTGCAAACTAAAATCTATGCAGTAGATGCATCAGGAACAGAAAACCAACCCATGGTTTCAAACATCAGGTCAACGTGAATGGAAAGGAAAGACAATCAATCCTGTGGGGATGCTGGATTGCAAGGGGAAATGTAGACTCATGGAGGTGTTGGGACTTTTGGGGATATGTATTTATACAATCAAATATGCACCTCAATTTTTGAGGCTGCATGTGGGCTTGAGACCCACATGTTGGAATTTTCCCTGGGTAGATTCTTATAAAACAATTGTAAGAAATAAAGAAACTCTCATTGAAAACCAACTGCTGCCTTCCCTGATTTAATACTCTCTTTCCGGTTATACCTCATCAATCTCCAGTTATTGTTTTTTTTAAAAAAGCACTGTGTTGTTTATGATCCAAAACCTTAATTTTCCTGCACATTCTTTTTCTGTTAAGAGCATCTCTTAACCCTTTGCTTATTTCTTTGGCTTTTCTGTTCCTCACTGTCTCCCAGAGTTTGCCCGATTTCATGTCCATTGTACTGGTGATATTTCAACTATCTCATCCTCTGATGCCCTCTTTTCCTTCTGCCCTCAATATTTCCCAGCATCAGGGACTTTTCCAATGAATCAGCTGTTTGCATAAGATGACCAAAATACTAGAGCTTCAGCTTCAGCATCAGTCCTTTCAGTGCATATGCAGTACTGATTTCCTTTAGGATTAATGGGTTTGATCTCCTTGCTGTCCAAGGAACTCTTAAGAGTCTTCCCCAGTACTACAATTTGAAAGAGTCATTTCTTCAGTGCTCAGCTTTTCTTATGGTCCAACTCTCACATAACCACATATATGGCTACTGGAAAACCCATAGCTTGACTATACAAAATGGTGTAAGCAAAGTGGTGCCCCTGCTTTTTAATATGCTGACCAGGTTTGCCATAGCTTTCTGTCCAAGAAGCAAGAATCTGTTTTACAAACCTCAGAACTTTATTGTTTTTCTTGCTAACTCTCAGGAAAATGAAACAGATGTATTAACATATATGGTAATTACCACAAAGATGGAAATTTGTATCTGTGAGCATCTTGATCAGCATGCTGAGATGTCCAGAGGGTTATCATTAAAAAGACGCAGCTGTCTATAACGGACTTTTGGACTCAGAGGGAGAGGGAGAGGGTGGGATGATATGGGAGAATGGCATTCTATCATGTATACTATCATGTAAGAATTGAATCGCTAGTCTATGTCTGACGCAGGATACAGCATGCTTGGGGCTGGTGCATGGGGATGACCCACAGAGATGTTATGGGGAGGGAGGTGGGAGGGGGGTTCATGTTTGGGAACACATGTAAGAATTAAAGATTTTAAAATTAAAAAAAAATAAAATAAAATAAAAAAAAAAGAAAGACAAAAAAAAAAAAACAAATATAATTACTTAAAAAGGAAAAAAAAAAAAAAAGATGAAAGCACTGGTGATTGCTAAGTTCTGGGAATTTTTATTGTATTTCCACTCAGTTTTCTGTATTTTATTGAATATTGCCTATTATCAGATTCTTTTCCATGACCAGTGTTGGAAACAAAGGCATAATCCTTTTTAAAAATCTAGAGCAAACATCGGAGAATGCAATGGCCACCCACTCCAGTACTCTGGCCTGGAAAATCCCATCGGCGGAGGAGCCTGGTAAGCTGCAGTCCATGGGGTCGCTAAGAGTCAGGCACGACTGAGCGACTTCACTTTCACTTTTCACTTTCATGCATTGGAGAAGGAAATAGCAACCCACTCCAGTGTTCTTGCCTGGAGAATCCCAGGGTCGGGGGAGCCTGGTGGGCTGCCGTCTATGGGGTTGCACAAAGTTGAACACGAATGAAGCGACTTAGCAGCAGCAGCAGCAACAGAGCAAACATACAATGGATTGGAGAAATAGAGACAGAGTTCAAGAAGCTCGCATGCAGAAAGAGAAAGAGGAGCTCAGTTATTTAGATTTCACAGATAAAAAAGAATACACAGTATTTACTTTCTCTGATATAGTTCACTTAGCATAATGCCCTCAAAATTCATACTGCTTTGTGGAATATGATAGGATATCTTCTTTTTCATGCCATAATAATACATATATACATGTTTGTATATATATACACACTTATGAGAAAGAAGTTCGGGAGAGATGCTTCTTCTGTCTGTAGCATTAGGAAGTGTTTTTATTTGAGAAAAATTTAAAAAGTATAGTTTAAAAAAACACAGAGTTTTCTTTCATAAGTAATTTTCATGGACATATATATTGACCAGAAGAGTTATTTCTTCTATGTGTTTATATTTGTGGTATTGGCACCTGGGTAGCATTGATTTTCCCCAAGTTGTAATTTTAATAAATAATAATATTTCACCAAAGACTAATGATAAAGTTTCTGATGGACCATGCCTTTATAACCATTTACTGATTTTCCAGTCTCTGTGGTCAATTATGGGACGACAGGGACACTGTTCCTTATTGGACAATATCTAACTTGGGAGTTTGTCAAGAAAAAATAAAATTAGTACATATTGGTATTTTACAATCTAGCAATTTTGCTCCTTTCAGATGACTTGAAGCATTCTGTCCATGCAAACACATGCACATGGAAGCTTAGAGCTTTATTCCTCATTGCCAAAGCTTGAAAGGAACCAAGCTGTCCTTTAGTAGGTGAAAGAACCTATATATATATATATATATATATATATATATACACACACACACACACACACAACAAAATGGTATTAAACCATGAAAAGTCATGGAGGAAACCACAATGTCTATTACTAAGTGAAAGAACCAATCTCAGAAGCATACATACAGTGAGCCCGACTACATGACATTTTACAAAAGGTAGACTCAGAGAACAATGAAATAATCAAAATTTTTTCCTGGAGTGGAGGTGGAGGAGGGATAAACAGGCAGAGCACGCACTCTGTGTGATTTTAGAATGTCCTTATATACTTGTTAGAAGTCATAGAACACACAACACCAAGAGGGAAGCGCCATATAAACTCTCCGCTTTGTGTGATGATGATATATCAAAGTGGGCCCATCAATTATAACAAATATACCAATAGAATGTGGAATGTAGACAGCTGGGGAGGCAATGCATGTGGAGGGAGAAGGATTTAGTGGAAACTCTCTGCACCGTGTCCTCTATTTTACTTTGAACACAAAACTGCTCTTCAATGTAAAGTCCACTTTAAAATGGATAATCATAATCCAGTTCTGAAATCTTATTCTAAATATTTTATAGAAACTGTTTTTGAATGATCTTTGAAATCCATTTTAAAGATACTTTTCTTTGGAGACTCCAAATCCACATGCATCCTTTCACTAAGTTTTCTTTATAATTTTAAAAGACAATGTGTATCTTCTATGTTTATATAATGCATGTTAGTCGCTCAGTCATGTCTGACTGTTTGCAATCCCATGGACTGTAGCCTGAAATGCTCCTCTGTCCATGGGATTCTCCAGACAAGAATACTGGAGTGGCTTGTCATTCCCTTCTCCAGAGGATATTCCCGACCCAGGGATTGAACCTTGGTCTCTGCATTGCAGGCAGATTCTTTACCATCTGAGTTACAGGGAAGTCCTTTTGTTTCTATAAATCCCAGCACAAATGCATTTACAGTACAGCAGATGTTTATAGGATGCTGAACCACATAGCCCTGCTTGCAACATTAATTCATGTCCTCTGGGCTGATGTACCAGCAGGTCCCCTAGGAGTCCTGAGGCTCAGGATGCCTGTCCCCAGAGAGGAGAGGAATCTTTCCTATGACCAACTCTTTTCCCTTCTTGTGATGGATACCAAAGCAGCTTGGGGGAATTCTGATTCATTCATGGCTTCCTGTAAGTGCTGAGCCCTCCTTTCCTTCCTGTTATAGGAATATAGAGTAAGCCTGAGGAACAAAGACTCCTGGGGGAGTCTGCTATCAAGGGAAAAGCAGGCAAGGACTCATTTATTGAGCTCATACTCTATACCAGGTACAGTGCCAAGGCCTTAACATGTTTCATCTTATTGATTTCCAGGATAAGGCTTCCCTGGTAGCTCAGGTGGCAAAGAAGTTGCCTGCAATGTGGGAGACCCAGGTTCGATCCCTGGGTGAGGAAGATCCCCTGGAGAAGGGAATAGCAACCCACTGCTGTATTCTTTCCTGGAGAATCCCATGGACCGAGGAGCCTGGGATCACAGAGTCGGACCTGACTGAAATGACTTAGCACACAGCACACACGGATACTGTGCTTGCATGGTTACCTCCTTTTTATGGAGAAGCAGATCTTGCCTAAGATCCTCCAGCCCAACATCCACTCCATCCCCAGAGCCAACAATACCAGCTCTTGAATCTTCAGCAGGAGCCTTCATTTGGGTGCCCGTGGTTCATGGTCTCTGTGTTGGTTAAATTTATGTGATATTAAGAGTGTGTTTTTCTGACAGGATGTTCCAGGAAGAGTGCAGCATTTAAGCCCATCAAATGAGTGAAGACATCCATCCTCACCTACATAGTTGGGTTTCATCCAATTTCTGGGGGCCTAAATGGAACAAGGTACTGTCTTCTCTCCCTCATTTTCTTCTTGCCCACGAACATAGCCACTTCTGGCTCTTGAGACGAAACTCCAGGACTTACCTGAGTAGTGCCCTGGTTCTCAGGCATTTAGCATCCAGCTTGGAGTTCCATCACAAGCTCCCCCCATTTTTAGTCCTAAGCATTGGCATGAGTTATCAAAGAGGACTTGCTAGTCCTCTCCTTTAGAGAGAGCAGGCCATGAGACTCCTCCATCTCTGTATCCTCTTTGAACCCCATAATAATCCCTTCTAATGCATATACACATCATTCTTGACCAACGTTCACGTTCCTTTTGAACTGCTCAGATCCTTCCAATGAGTCAACTCTCCCCATGAGGTGGCCAAAGTACTGGAGCTTCAGCGTTAGCATCATTCCTTCCAAAGAAAACCCAGGGTTGATTTCCTTCAGAATGGACTGGTTGGATCTCCTTGCAGTCCAAGGGACTCTCAAGAGTCTTCTCCAACACCACAGTTCAAAAGCATCAATTCTTCGTGCTCAGCCTTCTTCACAGTCCAACTCTCACATCCATACATGACCACAGGAAAAACCATAGCCTTGACTAGACGGACCTTAGTCGGCCAAGTAATGTCTCTGCTTTTGAATATGCTATCTAGGTTGGTCATAACTTTTCTTCCAAGGAGTAAGCGTCTTTTAATTTCATGGCTGCAGTCACCATCTGCAGTGATTCTGGAGCCCAAAAAAATAAAGTCTGACACTGTTTCCACTGTTTCCTCATCTATTTCCCATGAAGTGATGGGACCAGATGCCATGATCTTCGTTTTCTGAATGTTGAGCCTTAAGCCAACTTTTTCACTCTCCTCTTTCACTTTCCTCAAGAGGCTTTTTAGCTCCTCTTCACTTTCTGCCATAAGGGTGGTGTCATCTGCATATCTGAGGTTATTGATATTTCTCCCGGCAATCTTGATTCCAGCTTGTGTTTCTTCCAGCCCAGCGTTTCTCATGATGTACTCTGTATGGAAGTTAAATAAGCAGGGTGACAATATACAGCCTTGATGTACTCCTTTTCCTATTTGGAACCAGTCTGTTGTTCCATGTCCAGTTCTAACTGTTGCTTCCTGACCTGCATACAGATTTCTCAAGAGGCAGGTCAGGTGGTCTAGTATTTCCATCTCTCTCAGAATTTTCCACAGTTTATTGTGATCCACAGAGTCAAAGGCTTTGGCATAGTCAATAAAGCAGAAATAGATGTTTTTCTGGAACTCTCTTGTTTTTTCCATGATCCAGCAGATGTTGGCAATTTGATCTCTGGTTCCTCTGCCTTTTCTAAAACCAGCTTGAATATCAGGGAGTTCACAGTTCACATATTGCTGAAGCCTGGCTTGGAGAATTTTGAGCATTACTTTACTAGCGTGTGAGATGAGTTCAATTGTGTGGTAGTTTGAGCATTCTTTGGCATGGCCTTTCTTTGGAATTGGAATGAAAACTGATCTTTTCCAGTCCTGTGGCCACTGCTGAGTTTTCCAAATTTGCTGGCATATTGAGTGCAGCACTTTCACAGCATCATCTTTCAGGATTTGAAACAGTTCAACTGGAATTCCATCACCTCCACTAGCACCTTTGTTCGTAGTGATGCTTTCTAAGGCCCACTTGACTTCACATTCCAAGATGTCTGGCTCTAGATGAGTGATCACATCATCATGATTATCTGGGTCATGAAGATCTTTTTTGTACAGTTCTTCCGTGTATTCTTGCCACCTCTTCTTATTATCTTCTGCTTCTGTTTGGTCCATACCATTTCTGTCCTTTATCGAGCCCATCTTTGCATGAAATATTCCCTTGGTATCTCTAATTTTGTTGAAGAGATCTCTAGTCTTTCCCATTCTGTTGTTTTCATCTATTTCTTTGCATTGATCACTGAAGAAGGCTTTCTTATCTCTTCTTGCTATTCTTTGGAACTCTGCATTCAGATGCTTATATCTTTCCTTTTCTTCTTTGCTTTTTGCCTCTCTTCTTTTCACAGCTATTTGTAAGGCCTTCCCAGACAGCCATTTTGCTTTTTTGTATTTCTTTTCCATGGGGATGGTCTTGATCCCTGTCTCCTGGACAATGTCACGAACCTCAGTCCATAGTTCATCAGGCACTCTATCTGTCAGATCTAGGCCCTTAAATCTATTTTTCACTTCCACTGTATAATCATAAGGGATTTGATTTAGGTCATACCTGAATGGTCTAGCGGTTTCCCCTACTTTCTTCAGTTTAAGTCTGAATTTGGCAATAAGGAGTTCATGATCTGAGCCACAGTCAGCTCCCGGTCTTGTTTTTGTTGACTGTATAGAGCTTCTCCATCTTTGGCTGCAAAGAATATAATCAATCTGATTTTGATGTTGACCATCTGGTGATGTCCATGTGTAGAGTCTTCTCTTGTGTTGTTGGAAGAGGGTGTTTGCTATGACCAGTGCATTTTCTTGGCAAAACTGTATTAGTCTTTGCCCTGCTTCATTCCGCATTCCAAGGCCAAACTTGCCTGTTACTCCAGGTGTTTCCTGACTTCCTACTTTTGCATTCCAGTCCCCTATAATGAAAAGGACATCTTTTTTGGGTGTTAGTTCTAAAAGGTCTTGTAGGTCTTCATAAAACCGTTCAACTTCAGTTTCTTCAGCGTTACTGGTTGGGGCATAGACTTGGATAACTGTGATATTGAATGGTTTGCCTTGGAGATGAACAGAGATCATTCTGTCGTTTTTGAGACTGTATCCAAGTACTGCATTTCGGACTCTTTTGTTGACCATGATGGCTACTCCATTTCTTCTGAGGGATTCCTGCCCGCAGTAGTAGATGTAATGTTCATCTGAGTTAAATTCACCCATTCCAGTCCATTTTGGTCCTTTACAATAGTTTATATATAGATCCAATGTGGAAGTTGTTGTTTAAAGAAAGAAATAACAGAAATAAATATATACATCACTGGATATCACTGTGTTTACTTGATTGTTACATTTTAAAAAACAAAATTACTTTCTTTTAGCTTTCTGATATTTTCTCTGGGAAAATATGTAGCTACATGTTTAAGTCAATTTATGGAAACACATTGAGTGATTCAAGGTTAAGTGTTCTGTAGGTCCCGGGCAGGTGAAGATCAAGTTCAACAGGAATGTAGGCACTGTTCCTGGTCCCCCAATCAGGTACCCGAGGGACCCTGGCTCCAACAATTCCCACTCTAGGCTCAGCGGTAATGAGGACCATCATATCTCCCTGAGTAAACCATGGAAAAGCCCACTTCTCTCAAGCCCCCTGGACAGATCAGAGTAGCAAGTAGGATGAGCCAGGGACCTGGGGACCCAGCTCTTTCTGCTGCAGGGTCTCAGAGACCTACTTCCAGGGGCTGGTGGTAGAAGACACTTCCCTTTTCCCAAGATCTGGATCTCAAGAGGATCTGAGAGAAAGACTTCTGCTCCATTAGCTCTGGAAAATCCCCAGGAGTAGCCAAGGCCCAGAGACCAGGAGGAAGTTTAGGGATTAAAAACCATGGTTCTCCAGGAGCACAAAATTCCCCAGGGTGCAGAAACCACTGTGGTACCAAGGAATCCTGGCAGCTTCTAAAGGCACTGGACCCCGGAGTGAGGTGGTCTCCTGTCTGCCCAAGGCCAATCTGCCCACAGTGGTGCATGGCCCCAGGAGACTCAGCCCTGGACTCAGGGGGTGGCTGCCCGCTGTGACCATCCTTCAGAGCAGACAGGGACCCTCAGACCTTTGAGCAGGCAACACTGGGCTCTGTGTTCTCTTCCCTGCCTTTGTAGGCACTGAATCTCTGACAGCCCAATGTAGCTTTGTCCAGAGGGAGAGCTTTTCCCTGAGGCCCCAGACCAGCGCATGTACCTGGCGTACTGGGAAAGCAGGGGTGAGGCTCTATTAAGCCCAGAGTCCCCCCTTGCAGGATGTGCAGGAGGTGGCAGGGGGCTGCAGGGGTCCCAGAGCTGCTCTTTACACTCAGAGTCTGTGCCCCTCACCTCCAAGGCCTGCATCCCCAGGGGAACCAGTGGGCTCCACTCCTGGAGAAACGGGGTAGAATAACTAGGAAGCACTCCAGGACTGAGAGTTCAAGAACCTCTGCACTTGGTCTTCACTGCTGAGCCTGGGCTTCCTCTAGTTGGTGCCAGTGGGGCTGCTCTTCACTGCAGTGTGCTGGCTTCCCATTGTGGTGGCTTCTCTTGTTACGGACCATAGGCTCCAGCTCATATCTCAGAAAAAGATATATTTAGATTTAGCAGGAAGAAAGAAATCCACTTATGATTTTTTGTGTGTGAATGAACTGTGAGGCAGTTATTTTAGAAACACTAAATCTAATCTTAAATTAGATCTTCTATGACTGGAGTTTTATTCCCAGTTCATGAAAGTATGGATGAAGGGACTCTTCTGTACTTATATATGTGTACATTCCCCCTAAAACCCCCTCCCATCCAGGCTGCCACATAACATTGAGCTGAGTTCCAAGTGTTGTACAAAAGTTCCCTGACTGCATATTTATAAAGAATAAAATATTTCACTAAGACATCAAGGAGTATGATGCATTCTCAAAACTCAACCCTTTCACATGTAAGAACACAACTTACTAATTGTAATACTAACTGCATGGTACTAATTGTCCATGAGAATAAAAAAAGAAAACATCGAAGAATGTTTAGAAAAGTTTAATGAGATGGCACTGGCTTTAAACATATTTTCAAATATATCAATAAACCAAAATGATAAAAGTAGTGTCATACTACTACATAAGTTCCCAGTTTAGCAACCTGTAGACTAAAATACTGATACACAATATGTAATTAATACAATCTCATAACATAATACAAATAAATCAAGGGCTTCCCTGATAGCTCAATTGGTAATGAATCCGACTGCAAAAGAGGAGACCCTAGTTTGATTCCTGGGTCAGGAAGATCCGCTGGAGAAGGGATAGGCTACCCACTCTTGTATTCTTGGGCTTCCCTTGTGGCTCAGCGGGTAAAGAATCCTCCTGCAATCCCAGGTTCAATCCCTGGGATGGGAAGATGCCCTGGAGAAGGGAACAGATACCCACTCCAGTATTCTGGCCTGAGGAATTCCATGGACTGTTTAGTCCATGGGGTTGCAAAGAGTCGGGCATGAGTGAGTGACTTGCAGTTTACTTCACATGGTCAACACATGATGGGTTGCAATAGAAACCAGAAGGAATTTAGATGTGGCCTGGAAAATTAGTGTAATTGAGTAAAAGGATGCTGGCTTTAAGAAAAAACTAACTCAAATGGAACAGTTTTAAATTTCTAATTTTTGAAATCAGTAAGAATATCTCATTGATAGTGAAAAGGATGAATATATTTTAAAAATGCTGCTGCCCACGTGCTGACACCACTTCCACGGTAAGGAAGGGCCAGCTCCTCACTTCAGAGAGAAGGGTCAGAGACATCAGGGCCTGACAGTTTTTTTTAAGGCAAGTTTCCTACTTCCAGTCAATCAGATCTTCCCTCCGAAGCTCACTGCCTGAGTCCTGAGGGACAAGGTCACAGAGAAGGGGATCACAGACCCCTGGAGCCCCTCCCACATCTGGCAGGCAGAAGGTAAGGAGAGCAAACCTTTCCAGTTCAGGGAGCTCAGTCTAGTCCAGGGTGCCCTGCAGCCCAATCAGCTCAGGGTTTATTCCACGAGGCGTCATTGCATTGACTTTCTCTCTCGGTGAACTTGGGGTAGATGGAGAGGCCACAGATTACAGCACAAGATGCCTTCTTTCTAACAGATTCCATTATATATTGAAGAAAAAAGGAAAGGAGAAAAGTTATGACACGGTGTAGGCAGAAGAGCCCTTCAGTTAGAGGAAGATGCCGTGGACTTTTTCTGAAAAGTTCTCTGCCCATCAGGTTGTGAACTAAACTCAGTTGGAATCCGAGTCAGAGGAGTCCCCTGAGGACGATGAGCTGGAGCCACAGTCCTCCAGCTCAGAATCGCCATCTTCATCCTCACTGCTGGGGGCTGAGGAGCTGCCTTCCTCATCTTCCTCATTTTCTTCTGATCTCCCTGAGGCAGGAAAATGTTCTCCAGTCATGTCTGATGATGTTAACTCTTCAGCCTGAAACCCCGGTCCTCTCTAAGCCTTCCTTGCAGATTCCCTGATGATGGGGATGCAGACTCATCTTTCTAATCTTGAGGTTTGGGCCCCCCGTCATGCTCATGTTCTTACACTTAGCATTGGCCACCTCTCTGTAGGCAGTATATTCTTCAGGAGACAGAGTCTTGAGCCAGAGATCAAGGTCCACCTTGTACTGTGTCTGCAGTCCCTCCGCCTGCTTCTTATAAAGCTCCTTCTGGTCCTGGGGGACCCACTCCCAGCATCTACTGATCTCCACCATGCGCTCCCTCGGGGGCACCACTTTCAGCTCCCTGTTCGACCAGAGATCCTGGGGGAACTTGTGATAGCCACTCACTGGGGGCTTCTTGGGCTGTCCGTGGAATTTCCACTTTATGGGTAAACTGTTTTCTGGGGGAGACTTCAATGTATACACATTTTCCTGAAACTTCTTTGGCACTTTGCTTTGACTTCCTTCGGGGACATCAGGTTTCTTAGATTTCTGTACTAGATCAGGGTGCTCTTCTCTGAACAAAGCCATTTTCTCCTGAAACTCCTGCTTCTCTTCCTAGAAACCTTGACTGTATTTCAGCTTGAGCTGTTCTGGCAGCTTCCTGTATTCCTCGGACAGAACCTTGGTCAGCTCCTGGTTGCTCATCTCGGGGTGTTTTTGGAGGTATTGAGGTCTCATCGCTTTAAAAAAGCGGAGGTAATCTTTCAAAGGGTTCTTGTGTAAATCAGGATGTTTCTCGTGTTTTCTGCTTTTGGAAGGATTGCTAACATCTTCCTTAGCTTCCAGGACTAATTCTGTCAAAGTGTGAAGCTTTCTCACATTACGGGAAATCTCTATTTGAGTTTGTACATTTCCCCAGAAAATTCTTTACAAGCTATTTTTTCCCAGTCCATCACTGACTGGGTTATTTTCAACATGTGCTTGTCACTGGATAGATTTTTTTTTTTTTTTACATTCCAGTAAGTGTAAAATGTCTTCTCTGGACCAGTCATCTTGGCTTTTAAGTTGCAAATTTTCTAGGTTTTAGGGAAATGTATGGTCCCAGCAGTTAAGACACCTCAGCGATATTTCCACCGTTTGCATTCTCACGATTCAGCAGATGAGTTTCTTCTGCACTCTCAAGTTTGAGCAGGTGAGTTCTTTCTGAAGTCCAGCGGTCTGTGGGATTGTATGTGTCTGTGGAGAAAGAAACAGAAAGCCCCTCTCCTTTGGAATACATGAGAGAAGCACACTCTGCTTAGATATGTCCCTTCTATCACTCCCTTTACCCTTTAGAATGTAAATGAAAGCTGTCTCAATCTGAATTGAGATTATATTGAGCATTATGAAGTTTCTTTTGCAGTTAAAAATCCTCAGATCCCATCCCAATAGGCCTGGCAATCGATCTCACATAAGGATGTTTAACACACAAATGAACAAAATAAAAGACTGGCTGCTCACTCAAGGGACAAAGAATAACAGAAAATGAAGGGAGTGGAAAAAAAATTAAAAGGCCTGAAAAGCAAAGGGCTTTAAAATAGCAATGAGATACCACAGCATATGTATAAGAATCATCAAAATCCCAAAGAGGGACATCATCAAATACTGAGAGAATGTGGAGAATCAGGAACTTGGTTTCATCGCTGCTGCCTGTGTCAAATACATCTAAATATCTGTGTCTGGACTGGCATTTTCAGGAAACTACAGGTGGAAAACCTCAGCCTTGGTGTTTGTAATCTGACTATAGTGGCAGAAAAGATGTTAACAACTTCAGGAAGTTATGCATCTCCTTCATGTCCAAGAATACATATCAGAAATGAATGAAGGTTTGTTCCTAAGCTAAGAAGGTCTAAAGAAATGAAGTCCTGCTCACCAAAAGGCTGACTGTTATCCCTGAAGTTGTTCAGCATATGTAGGAATCCAAAGACAGGCCAGGAAGGGAGCTCTGGGTTCACGGGCTGAGGCTTCTGCATCTGTGCCAAGTGAGCCCTGTAACAAAGTACATAGGTTCATGTCAAGACCAAAGGCTAATCACATGAGCATTGCAAAACAGCAGACATCACCACAGGATGTGTTGTCAGAATTCTCCTAATTTTGGTGATTTGCATATACAATATATTCTACTCACATGAGAATATAAAAATGTTACCATATTTTTTACTAAGTAGAAATTTTCTCAAATTTCAATTTTCCCATTTTTCTCAGATATTATTCCAAGTTTTCACTTACTGAACTTCATTCCCTTCCTCAATTCCATCAATTCAAAGATCCTGGGCATTTTAGAGATCAAGACATTCAGGCTAAGCCTTTGAGGCTTCACTCACAAAGTAGTCATCAAGGATGCATTCTGTGTCAAAAAGAAGTGCTCACTGACCAGACATGTTTACTCTTGTCAGTCTAGCAAAGTGACCCAGGTCCAACCTGGCTGCCCTAGTCCTGAAAGTCACTGCTCTTGAGTGAGCAGGAGGAAGCACCTCCCTGTGAGGTCCTGCCTGCAGGGGACTTGCTGTGATGGAACAGGCTGAGTCACTGCTACTCGGTATTATCAATATCACAGTCTCATCAGAACTGATTCAAAGATTATACAGAGTGAAGTAAGCCAAAAAGAAAAACACCAATACAGTATACTAAAACATATATATGGAATTTAGAAAGATGGCAATGATGACCCTGTATGCAAGACAGCCAAAAAGACACAGATGTGTATAGAGGACTTTTGGACTCAGAGGGAGAGGAAGAGGGTGGGATGATTTGGGAGAATGGCATTGAAACACGTATACTATCATGTAAGAATCGAATCACCAGTCTATGTCTGATGCAGGATACAGAATGCTTGGGGCTGGTGCACGGGGATGACCCAGAGAGATGTTGTGGGGAGGGAGGTGGGAGGGGGGTTCATGTTTAGGAATGCATGTACACCCGTGGTGGATTCATGTCAATGTATGGCAAAACCAATACAGTATTATAAAGTAAAATAAAGTAAAAATTAAAATTTAATTTAAAAAAATCACAGTCTCACTTGTCATGTGTGGAGAATATGTTCCTTTTGTAATTTTCAAACCTTCCAACTCACTAGGGTAGGTGCTTCCTCTGTGATATCCTAGAAAAATCCCTTCACTAAGTTTTATTTTGGTGCGGTTGGAGAGGATGGGGCCAAGAAACAAAGCCAAGAATGTCAGCAGATTCTCAGGTATATGGCCTTCCCTCATAGCTCAGTTGGTAAAGAAACCACCTGCAATGCAGGAGACCCTGGTTCAATTCCTGGGGTCAGGAAGGTCCCCTGGAGAAGGGATAGGTTACCCATTCCAGTATTCTTGGGCTTCCCTTGTGGCTCAGCTGGTAAAGAATCTACCTGTAATGTGGGAGATCTGGGTTCAATCCCTGGCTTGGGAAGATCGCCTGGAGAAGGTAAAGGCTACCCACTCCAGTATTCTGGCCTGGAGAATTCTATGGACTGTATAGTCCATGAGGTCTCAAAGAGTCGGACATGAGTGAGTGACTTTCACTTTCACTTTCTCAGGTATATTTGTTTTCAATCAAATGAAAAGGAAACTTCTGAGACCAAGGATCGGAAGTCCTATAAGTTCTTTTGAAATAAAATAGAAAATGGCCAAAAAGACGGTATCGATAATACATATGCTAGTGTTCTGGACCTACCTACGGATTCATCAGTCTGTACATTCTGGGCTACTTATTTGTTTGCTTATTCATTTATTTTACAATAGGAGCTTGTAGAGCTACTTTCCTAACTATATTTCATACACGGTGTATACAGTTCAATCCCAGATTCTCGGTCTAAACATCCTTTCTCCTTTGTCTTTGTTCCGAATGGAAAAAAATCAGAAAAAAATTTACAGAAAGCTCCAAAAAGGTAAAACTTGAAAATGCCACATACCAGGGAATGACTTATGTTCCATTTAATTTACACTGTAATATGTTGTAATAAGTTGACTAGAGATGGCAAAGTGTACAGGAACATGCTTAGAATTTATCTGCAAATACTATGGCATTATGTACAGAGGACTTCTTATCCTGGAATTTGGGAATGGAGGAGGACCTGAAATCAATTCCCCATGGTCCCAAGGAACAACGGTGAATCCACGTCATGAAAACGACAACAAATTTTTCAGAAATCAAAAATCATTAGCGTATACTCATCTTTCTCAATACATTTTCCAAGCCCTGTCAAAGAAAAACAAAAAAGAAAAGATCATGTTAATCATGAGAATTCTATCCTTTTTCATGTTCTTTGCTATTCCTGTTTGGGTATAAGATATGGCTTTCTAATTCTTTTCTAGGGAACACTCAGAAGCTATCTTCATAATGGAGCCTAAACTAAAACATGACGGGCTTCCTCAGGGCACATTAAGGAAGGAGAGGGGCAGGAAGGGTCTGCCTCAAGATGCATGAACATCTAGGTTTCCAATGTCACTCACTGCTCAGTGCTATGTTCAAGGAGAAATCTCACCATTTATAATAACAATTAAAGTAAAACAGACAACTGAATAAAATGAATTATAGACTGCTTTAAAATTGATACCACTTCTCAATATCTTACCTAGATGGCAGGAAACACCTCAGTGCCCTCAGGGTGTGGACAGCAGAGAGTGACAAGGGTTTAGGGGGATGTATAGCAAGATTTATGCCAAGAAAATTAACTTTCCCCTGGTCACAGAACTTTGCTGATTTTGTTACCATCTGTCTTGATAGGTAACATTTCAGTGTCACAGCAGCTCGTCCAGAAGAGTGTTTCTCTCTCTGAGGATGGACCCTCCTTTCTCACCTGGAGCAGCTCCATGTCCAGCTTGTGGCACATCTCGGTCAGCTCTCTGTACGTTTCTTTCAGACTTTCTCTGTACTGAGTCATTCTGAACACACTCTGCTTGAGTTGTAGACAAATCTCCTTGGCTTCTCTCTCCAGGGCCTTCAGATGCATTTGCTCCTCCTCCCGGAGCAATAGAAGCATCCTCTGATATTCAGCTGTAATCATCACCTTCCTTAAAGCCACATATTTCTGAGGGAATAGAAGATTCAAAGCATCGCTTATGTTCATATTCAAAAGAAAACCTCAAATATTATTTCCTTCATGTCATCAAGAAAGTCATTGACAAACTTTTGGTCTCAGATATCTTCTTGTCCATTTTCTGTGAATTCCTAGTTTCTTTCCCTGTTTGAATCAAGCTACCTAGGGGTCCCACACTCCATCATTAAGAGGATTCTTCAGGGTTCTTACTCCATTAGTTATTTCCTCTTTAAATTGGATCTAAATTTTCTCTTCTTCCTTTCTCTGGTTTCCCTAAATGTTCTTTAAAGTGATAAACCTCTTTTTGTACAGTTTTTTAAAATACATATACATGCTCTAATTTTCCTCTGCTGTTACTGATGCTGCTGCCAACTTGTTTCAGTTCAGTTCAGTTCACTTCAGTTGCTCAGTCGTGTCCAACTCTATGCGACCCCATGAATCACAGCATGCCAGGCCTCCCTGTCCATCACCAACTCCCAGAGTTCACTCAGACTGACGTCCATCGAGTCCGTGATACCATTCAGCCATCTCATCCTCAGTCACCCCCTTCTCCTCCTGCCCCCAATCCCTCCCAGCATCAGAGTCTCTTCCAATGAGTCAACTCTTCGCATGAGGTGGCCACAGTACTGGAGCTTCAGCTTTAGCATCATTCTTTCCAAAGAAATCTCAAGGTTGATCTCCTTCAGAATGGACTGGTTGGATCTCCTTGCAGTCCAAGGGACTCTCAAGAGTCTTCTCCAACACCACCGTTCAAAAGCATCAATTCTTCGGTGCTCAGACTTCTTCACAGTCCAACTCTCATATCCATACATGACCACAGGAAAAACCATAGCCTTGACTAGACGGACCTTAGTCGGCAAAGTAATGTCTCTGCTTTTGAATATGCTATCTAGGTTGGTCATAACTTTTCTTCCAAGGAGTGTCCAGCTCTGTGCAAACCCATAGACGGCAGCCCACCTGACTCCACCATCCCTGAGATTCTCTAGGCAAGAACACTGGAGTGGGTTGCCATTTCCTTCTCTAATGCAGGAAAGTGAAAAGTGAGTGAAGTCGTTCTGTCGCGTCTAACTCTTAGCGACCCCACGGACTGCAGCCTACCAGGCTCCTCTGTCCATGGGATTTTCCAGGCAAGAATACTGGAGTGGGGTGCCAGTGCCTTCTTTAAATTCCCTCTAGGCACTACTCTAGTCCCCTCCTCTCCTTAACAGTGACACTTATGCAATTTGTCTTATACTCCATGTCTGACAAGGCTTATTCAAATATGTAAAATTTGTCCTAGGAATACTTTTCATGCCGTGGTTTTCCCATATACTAGCAATCCCAGGGACTGGGGAGCCTGGTGGGCTGTCGTCTATGGGGTCGCACAGAGTTGGACACGACTGAAGCAACTTAGCAGCAGCAGCAGCAGCAGCAGCAGCAGCACTTCTTGAACTAACCTGTTCCAATTGTTATTACTGGTAGGTCATTTGAAACGATGCCTTTTCAAGAGAAGAGATCAATATCCTTTAATGGGAATTTAAATGGACCTAAAAAGCTAGACTTTTATCAACATGGAGTGGGTAGCTTTTGCCTTCTCCAGGGGACCTTCCAAATCCAGGGCTTAAACCCCAGTCTCCAGCACTACAGGTAGATTCTTTGCCATCTGAGCCACCAGGTAAGCTTCCTGGGGCAACTCTTATGTCCTTGCTTATTTCCTTGGCTGTTCAATGGATTAATACACACAGAGGGTAACACAGCATCCAATGAACTATTGGAACGAAGAGCTCTCTGCAGGGCTCTCCCTGCTGACTCAGACCATGAGCCTGGGCATGAGTATTCTTCATGCTTCTACCAGTCAGTGTATAAATCACAGTTTCTTGCCTTTATGTGTCCTTCACTGCCAAAGGCTAGGTCTTCCATTCTGTAAGATATTTTGCACACTGCCAACAGGACTGAGACTGGTTCTCACCATTCCATGCCTGTCAAGGAGGAGGAGTTATAATTGATATAGTCAATTATAGGAGTGATATATAGAAGTGATATAGGAGTGATTATAGGAATGATATAGGAGGAGATTTAATTGTGACCAGAAATACAAAGTCCTTTTAGTAAAATGCTTAAATAGTAATAAAAAAAATTGGCATGGGTTTTATTTCCATGGCACATTCTAGAATTATATCATTTTGGGTGGTTGGTCATTTCAGAATAGGTTGATAATTCCTATTACAATTCTAATCCCTCCCTATTGGAAAAGCAAAGGATAGCTTGTCTGGAAATCGGAATTTTAAAATGTAAAAGAAATATATATTATGTATTACATGTAACTCACAGTCGTCTCTCCATATCCTCAGTTAATCATCCTCAGATTCCGCCAACTACATATGATGTTCAGTTTAGTTCAGTTGCTCAGTCGTGTCTGACTCTTTGTAACCCCATGAACTGCAGCACACCAGGCCTCCCTGTCCATCACCAACTCCTGAATTTACCCAAACTCATGTCCGTTGAGTTGGTGTTGCCATCCAACCATCTCATCTTCTGTCATCCCCTTCTCCTCCTGCCTTCAATCTTTCACAGCATCAGGGTGTTTTCAAATGAGTCAGCTCTTCACATCAGGTGGACAAAGTATTGGAGTTTCAGCTTCATCATCAGTCCTTCTGATGAATACTCAAGACTGATTTCCTTTAGGACTGAATTATTTTATTTCCTTGCAGTCCAAGAGACGCTCAAGAGTCTTCTCCAAACCACAGTTCAAAAGCATCAATTCCTCAGTGCCCAGCTTTCTTTATAGTCAAACTCTCACATCCATACATGACTATTGGAAAAACCATAGCCTTGACTAAACAGACCTTTGTTGGCAAACTAATGTCTCTGCTTTTTAATATACTGTCTAGATTTTGTCATAACTTTCCTTCCGAGGAGCAAGTGTCTTTAAATTTCATGGCTGCAGTAATGATCTGCAGTGATTTGGAGGACCAAAAAATAATAATAATAATAATAATAAAGTCAGCCACTGTTTCCCCATCTGTATTGGCATGAAGTGATGGGACCAGATGCCATGATCTTAGTTTTCTGAATGTTGAGCTTTAAGCCAATTTTTTCACCCTCTTCTTTCACTTTTATCAAGAAGCTCTTTAGTTCTTCTTCACTTTCTGCCATAAGGGTGGTGTCATCTGCATATCTGAGGTTATTGATATTTCTCCCAGCAATCTTGATTCTAGCTTGTGCTTCCTTCAGCCAAGTGTTTCTCATGTTTTACTCTGCATACAAGAAAAATAAGCAGGGTGACAGTATACAGCCTTGAGGTACTCCTTTCCCTATTTGGAACCAGTCTGTTGTTCCATGCCTAGTTCTAACTGTTGCTTCCTGACCTGCATACAGATTTCTCAAGAGGCGAGTCAGGTGGTCTGGTATTCCCATCTCTCTCAGAATTTTCCACAGTTTATTGTGATCCACACAGTCAAAGGCTTTGGCATAGTCAATAAAGCAGAAAACTTCCTGATGTTCAAGCTGGTTTTAGAAAAAGCAGAGGAACCAGAGATCAAATTGCCAACATCTGCTGGATCATGGAAAAAGCAAGAGAGTTCCAGAAAAACATCTCTTTCTGCTTTATTGACTATGCCAAAGCCTATGACTGTGTGGATCACAAGAAACTGTGGAAAATTCTGAGAGAGATGGGAATACCAGACCACCTGACTTGCCTCTTGAGAAATCTGTATGCAGGTCAGGAAGCAACAGTTAGAACTAGGCATGGAACAACAGACTGGTTCCAAATAGGAAGAGGAGTACGTCAAGGCTGTATACTGTCGCCCTGCTTATTTAACTTATATGCAGAGTAAAACATGAGAAACACTTGGCTGAAGGAAGCACAAGCTGGAAATAAGATTGCTGGGAGAAATATCAATAACCTCAGATATGCAGATGACACCACCCTTATGGCAGAAAGTAAAGAGGAACTCAAAAGCCTCTTGATGAAAGTGAAAGAGGAGAGCGAAAAAGTTGGCTTAAAGCTCAACATTCAGAAAACCAAGATCATGGCATCCAGTCCTATCACTCCATGGGAAATAGATGAGGAAACAGTGGAAACAGTGTCAGACTTTATTTTTTGGGCTCCAAAATCACTGAAGATGGTGATTGCAGCCATGAAATTAAAAGACGCTTACTCCTTGGAAGAAAAGTTATGACCAACCTAGATAGCATATTCAAAAGCAGA